>NW_026294491.1:54424186-54734186 GCF_007827085.1 Peromyscus californicus insignis
GACTCAGGGCCACATGGTAAAATGTCAAGAGTCCCACCCGGGAAGCTTCAGGGGACCTAAATACAACAGAAATAGGAAGCTTACCCACTACCCGGCCTAGGAGCCATCTTTCCAGAGTGCAAGGCAGGCAAAAAGGGAGAGGCGAAGAAGGAACTGTGTGGACAGAGATAGCTCAAAGCCTTGATTTAAGAATGTAGGACCCAAGGGTAGTGTTTGCTCTTCGAAGTGTTTCTTGCCCCTACCTCTTCAAGAGATCCAAAGTACACCAAATGAACCTTGCTAATAGCTGTAGCACTGCTCTGGTTGGGGGAAAAAAAAAAAAACCCACTGGTGCCTTCACTGGCAGGTAGCTGGCTGGCCCCGGGGCTCACACAAGCCGGAGATTCCCAGAGCAGGGAGGCTTCTGCCTGATCTGAGCTTCCAGCCACCCCCTCCCTCCCCAAGAGGAATTAAATAACTTAGTGTTTGATTGAAACGGATCTCCTCTGCAATCACACCCTAAGCCCATGGTAAATTGAGTTGTGGTTTGCAGGAGTTTCTGAGCTTGCTTTCCATATCGCATGCTATTAGACTCAGGGGTGTTAAAAGAAGGAGCTGAAGCTGGGAGGTGAAGAGATAACCCCCACATCTCTTTTCCCCTCCTCTCCGGAGTATAAGCCAAGTGAAAGGAGAAGGGGGAAGTGATGGACACTTTTAACTTTCACCCCATCCTTTGTGGAAATGGCGAGGGGTAAAGTCCCCCCAGGTTCTTTCTGTAGAAAACAGCCACCTAAATTTCCAAACTGCAATGACAAAAGTTTTTTCGGTTCAGCCTCACCCCCCCCTCCCAGCTGACTCTCGGGGAGCTCAGACAGGGAACACACAATGCAGAGAGAAGCAGCTGCAGCCTCGTCCAATTATGGTGCTAAATTACCAAGCCAAAGGCACTCAGAGGAAGACAGAGAGACAGACACACGCGCGCACACACACAGAGATGCAGAGACGGAGAGACAGTGAGAGGAGAAGGGCATGCACTTCTGGTACAACGGGAATCCGAACTCACCATGGATGAATAGGTGTGGACTAACATCTGGAAAAAAAAAGCCTGGTTACTGCTCAAAATCAAACAATGAATTTTCAAAAAATCAAAAAGTCCAGCAGAGAAGCAAGCTGGACACAAGAGCTGAGCTTGTGGTGTATCCAGGACAAGCCATCAAAAAAAAAAAAAAAAAAAAAATCCCCCTCCAAGAAGATTGGAGGTGCCTATCACAGACAGGCAGAACGGTTCATCTGTCTCTCACCGTCTTTTTTGGCGCTCTTTTCTTCGCCGGGTTCTTTGGGGCTCCAGATACAGACCAGATACAGACCTCTTCCACCCGAAGCTGGGCTCAGACTGCTCGGGCGCGCCCCTTCCTCCCTCCGCTTGCCTACACCGCCTCATAATAATTGATATTCATGACTATTAATATTACACGAGCACTTTAAAGGGAGAATGGAGGGCAAATGGAGCGTGAAGCGGCGGCGAGCTCAGAGCTCCTCCACTATTGTAAATGACGTTCATTCAGTGGAGAATTACTAGATGTAATCAGACGAGGGGGCTGGCGGAGGCAGACTGGGGGAAAAGTTTAGCAGGAAAGAGGCAGAACTTCAATTAACTGAACTGGGACGCCCGCTCTCGCTCTGTAAGGCAGCCTCTGCTCTTTGGATTCGGCAGGTGTGGGGGAGCAGTGTGGGGGCTCCCAGAGATTGTAGGTGTTCTTGTGTATAGAGAGAGACTTTCCCAACGGGGAGGAGGTGGTTGCCCTGGGTGCTTGGTGTGCATATTAAAACCCAAACTAGAAAGACACTGCCTGGTCATCTGGAGGGGAGAGAAAAGTAAATGGGGTGGGCCCTGTTTGTTTACTGGGAGCTACACGGACTTTTTCTGAATGCAGAAGATCTAGCCTTTTTCTTTTCTCTCTCTCTTTCTTTCTTTCTTTCTTTCTTTCTTTCTTTCCTTTCTTTCTTTCTTTCTTTCTTTCTTTCAGGACCTAGGAGAGACTTTTTTCTTAACATAGTACAGCCTTTTCCTCTTCAGTGCTTACAGCCTGCAATTTTTTTTTTAAACCGAGATTTAAAATATATGCACTCGATCTTCAAAGTACTCTAAAGGTATCCTTTCCAGGCAAAGCCAGGGGCAACAGAAAAATCTTTTGGGATGTTTCAGGAACCCGTTCAACTGGCCTGACTGCCAGTTTAACTTCTGTTAAACTTCAACCGTAGCCCCAGACTGAAGCAGGCTCCTTCCACCACGCTGTGTGCGGGTTCTCCTGGCTTCTCAGCTGAAAATTTGGGCAGCCCTGGAGTAATTCGCTCTCTCCTCCTCCCTCGACTTGGCTTTCTCTCCTCTCCTCTCCCTCTCCTACCCCCCTCTTTCCCTCCTTCTCTCGCCCCCCCCCTCCTTCTCTCTCCTGCACCCCCTCTCCTCTCTTCTCTCCCTCCCCTCTCTCTCTTCTTCCTTCCCACTTTTACTCTCCCCCACTCCTTCCCCACTCCCCCCTCCTCTCCCCATTTAGCCGTTTATTTTTTCCTAAGCAAAGAACCAGCATCCCTCTGATTACTTTAATCCCTCTATGTATGTATACCCAGAGCTATTTCCACCACAGCCCCAGCTCCGCCAGGGTCGCGTTTGCTATGGGTGATGTGTTCTTTAGGCTAGTTTAACGCCCCGGACTTGAACACAATCCCGCCTGTTAGGAAAAAGAAAGGGAGGCCGGAGCGAAACAAACCCTGCCAGGCGGGGCAGACACGGTCCCCTCAGTACAGTCAGTCCACAACCCACAAAGAGGAGGACGAACCCGGAGTCACCCCGAAAGAAGAAAATCACTCTTCTCTCTTCTCTCTCTCTTCTCTCTTCTCTCTTCTCTCTTCTCTCTTCTCCTCTTCTCTCTCTCTCTCTCTTCTCTCTTCTCTCTCTCTCTCTTCTCTCTTCTCTCTTCTCTCTTCTCTTCTTCTCTCTCTTCTCTCTCTCCTCTCTCTCTCTCTCTCCTTCTCTCTCTCTCTCTCTCTCTCTCTCTCTCTCCTTCCTCCTCCCATCTTCTTCTGGACTCCCTTTCCTCTTTCTTTTCTCCTTCACTTTCTCATTTACCTCCAAAAGGAGGTCTTCGGAACGGCGGGGCTGGGGCACACCGGGTACTGGCTGGAGGAACTCTTGCCAGGCACCCTAAGGAGTCGCGGTCACTCCGGCGGACCGGGCCAGCAGGGTGGGGTGGGGGAAAAAGCTGGCGACAGCCTCCAGACTCCCCTTGGTTGGACCAGGCGAACCACCGCCGAGCGCTCGCCCCTAGTCCCTACAGAGCTCCCGGCTCAGGGCTCCGGTTTCTTTCCCGGCCGGTTCGCGAGCCTGAGATGCCCACCTCGGTCCGGTGGTCCAGCCCAGTGCCGGGGGCCCGGGTCTCCTCGTCTCAGCCTTCTGCTCTCCAACTTTTCCTGGTCGCCTCTGCCTCCCTGCTGCGCTAACTCCCTGTCGCTTTCTTTCGGATCTCGAAAAGCTTTTCCCGAAGCTTCAGAGCCATTCTTCCCTCCCTCGACGGCCCTTTTGAGCCTTGCTTCCTTTCCTTTCGAGCTCAACTGGGGGGGTCTCCCCAGCTCCGGGACTGTGGTGCGGGTTTCCGCATCCGTCCCCGGCCCGGGACTCCTCGCCTCGCCCGCCAGCGAGCTGCAGGGGCACCCGGCAATGCCTACAGCCTCGCTCGACGCGGACTCCGGAAGCGACCGGCGGGAGTCCCGGGAGGCGGAGGGCAAAGCCCGGGGAGGGACGCACTCTCCTGGGTACTGTTGGCCTGGTGCACCAACTGTGGGCAGACTTCGTTAAAAATGCCCCACACGCTGGCGGCTGCCATCTCTGCTCGGACCCACTGACCCGCAAAGAAGCAAAACACAAGAAAATAAAAATAACAAGCCGCGCCCTCTCCCCATACTGCACTCTATCTGTTCATACACTGGTCCTTTCCTCTCTCTCGCCCTCCACCTGGATCCGCTAGTTACCGATTTCACAAAATTTATTAAAAGTACGAAAAAATAAAAATTAAAAAAAATCCAAAGCCCGAGTCGAAGTGAAGCTTGAAAACCCGATTCTCTCCCGAACTCAAAATGAGGAGAGAATGTTTTTCTCCGACTGTCTACCTAAATTCAGTGGCGCCACGTTCCCCATTAGAGCCTACAAGGAGGGGGAGGAGAGAGCCGGAGAGAAAGAAAGAGAAGAAAAGAAAAATAGTTCCTAAATTAAAGTTGCCAGATTCCAACCTTAAAAGTCCCCCTTCAGGAGAGCGAAGTCTCCTAGAGCCAGACTCAGAAAACTTAAAGAAACCTCAGAAACCCGAACGGAAATCTACGAGCAAATAGCTTAAAAATATGTCAACTGGGGTGCCAAGAAGCTCCACTTTTCTATGTACAAAGCTCAAAAATGCATCTGGGGGTGTCCGCTCACCTCATAGATGTCTTCGTACTTGACATTCTCCACGAGTTTCCAGAGCATGATGGCAGCCTGGTCTCTAGGAGGTGAGTGCATTCATGTGAGGAGCAGATGTCTGGCTTCTCAGGACTCCGCTGTCTGTAATGATCCATCTATAATTGGAAATGGGGGGATACACACCAAATCCGACGCTCCTCTCCCATCGCAACTTATATCTGTTGTCTCAAACAATAGGCTGGGGAAGTAAGCCTCAGCAGACAGAAAAACATTATTGCACACAGGACTTAGATACAACGCCGCGCGCACACACACTACACACACACACACACACACACACACACACACACACACACACACACACGCACATATATATTATAAAAAATCATAAACCGCGAATTTACGCGCAGATACCCACATTTAGTTACATAAACACCTCTGGGTCACAGAATCCACAAACTAAACGTGCATTTAAAAGGGAACATAGTTGTTCAAAACGAGTAATATAAATAGATACACTAAAAAAAAAATCTCTATTTGGAAAATAGTGAATCATTGAAGCTAGTAACTAGAGTCTTTTAACAACTGATAACGAGAAACTGGGGACATCAGCCTCTAATTTTCTACAGAGTTTTTAAAAGGGAGACCATTATTGAGATTTTAAAACACAAATTTCTTATTGCTGTATGCTCAGGAGAGTATTTATAAAACAAACAAACAACTAGATTCTGTGATTTTAAGAGCTATTTTTCCATATTGATAGCTGTACAAATTTTAAAAATCACAGTATCATTGTATATTAGCAACATCAAAAAACTATTTACCGCTATGATTTCTGATATTTTTGTTCATTTTGCCTAACACATTTGGTAACTTGAATATGTTGTGGACCCTACAGTCTATATTGCTTGTTGCTTTGGAATGGTTGTGTATTTTCAGTGGATCCTATGTGTCTTTCTGTTTGCCTGGAGTCTCCATTTTATCAAGTTTTTTTGTTTTGTTTTGTTTTGTTTTTCTCCACAGGCTGGAAGCAACAAAGCCCACAACATTGATTTTGAGACTTTAAACAAAAGTGTAGGACATTTCATATTGTGTTTGTTGTGTGCAATTTTTTATTTTAACCTGGTAGATTCAAAAACGCACAGCAGAATCTATGGGAAGGTTTAAGCTTTATGCTCTTTAAGAAGATAGTTTGAAATGTACAAGAGATCATTTTGTCTGGTCAGGTCGGTTTGGGGGTAGATTTTCTTTTGAATCTGTAATTTGTGTAGTTGTTTAGTTTTTTTAAAAAGGCATAAATAATAGTAAGGACAAAGTTAAGCTAGCCTCAAATGGGTGCCTTGAAAGACACAGGGTTTTATTTTATTTTATTTTGTTTTTGTTTTTAATTTCACCAGAAATTCTATATTGACTCGCTCGCTCTCCCTCGTCCCAGCCTTCTCACACCCTCTGTTGTTCTCCAACTCTCTTTCTGGGTGCGGAAGGTTCCCTGGAGCCAGAAGGGAGGCATTGAAGAAGATCTTGGCCCCTAGGGCAGAAAATAAATGACAGAAGGGAATGAGGAGGGTTGGGGTAATTTGGGGTGGAAGTTATTAAACCTGATGAGAGTGAATCTGTAAAGGGCGATTGTCTTTAGACCCAGGACTCCTGTGCACTTCAGGGCTCCGGCAGGGTCGGAAGCTCCGCAAGCAGAGGGCTCCGTTCAGCCCAGGAAGACAGCGGTTTCCTAAGAGACTGAGGACTCCTTCCTCGCCCAACGAACAGTTCTGCAAATCAATTATTGTTGTTGCTGTTCCTATCACCGTTTTTAATTTACCGTAAGCCGAATGAAGGGAACGCTGGGTGCTTCAGACAGAACTTGAGGAACTCGCCCTTTCTCTATTGCCTGCTGGATTTCTTTCCGCCTTCTTCCCAACCTTGCGTCCCTCCCCCTTCTCTCCCCCACTTTTCTTTCTTTCTCTTTCGCTCATCCCCCTTTTATTCTTCCCTTCCTTCCCCTTCTCCTTCTTTCCTCCCCGTCTTCCTTCACCTTCAAAAAATTAGCATCTTAAACCACAAAACCAGGCTAGTCCTCCGGCGCCAGCAGACATGTCCCCTTTCCCCACCAGAGCAGGTTAGGAGACAGGAAATCATCCTTCTTGATGTCATCGTGTGGAAGGACTTAACGTGGGTCCCACACCTCCCCTGCAGAACTGAATACGGCCCCTTGGTTGGTACTTTGAAAGATAGGCATTATAGATTTGGAAATTAAAATCCTCAAGACACGAACTTATAAACGAGAATAATTCTCATCTCCCTTTCAAAACATTCAAACTGCTAGCTCTTAATTATAGATAACCTCAACCCAACACTCCCCCCCCCCAAAAAAAAAAACACTTAGAAAAACTTATTTTTTTCTCTAAATGTGTTTATGCTTTACATCACTTTTGGACATATCATTGATTAATATGAAATAAACCCGAGGGTTTAATAAAACCCAAACCAAACCTAAGGTATAATTTTACATGTGAAACTATTTAAACAGATAGTACATTGTGCTAGTTTGATTATTTTGTAGCCTCATCTATGTAGAATCTCAAATTTTCATTTTTGTTTTATTTTATTCTAATATTAGATTTTCTAAAGCAGGAATGTACTTGGTGTTTGTCAAAAATTATCTGAGTTCTTTACAAAACATTACATATAAATCTGGTTTTATTAAGAATAAAACAAACAAAGTATTTGCACACATACATACATACATGACAAACTACTCGAAGAAATGTATAATGCTAATAGAAAACCCTTGTTAATTCTGAGATGTGCCATTTTGTTTAAAAAAAAAAAAAAATTCCAGCTATTTCTCGACAAACCTCTCCGGGGGAGCATTCCCTCTTTCATTGAACGGGCAACAGCGCCCTCTGTAGGAATTTTGGAGACGCAAACGCCGACTAGCCCTTCAGTTTCTTTTTTTTTAGTAAATTTCCCCCTTCTTGGTTCTTGAAAACAGGTTATCGATAAAGCATTTTGAAAATCCAACTCTTAGCACATCCATTAACTTTAGGAATACTCTAAAAAGTTTAAGCATTTCAAATATGTGCAAATTAAAAACTAAACCTCTGAGGAAAAAGAATTCATAAATGGAGAGACCTTTCTCTTTCCCACATTCTATTAATTTCGCGTCAACGTCTATTCATACCTCTTACAGAAATATTCTCTCACAAATTCAGCCAAATTCAGATGCAAAGGCGAGGCCGGGTTTTGAATCTCTAAGGGGAATTGAGTAAAATAGGCATTTTCATCATGATACATATTTGTCTGGGCACACGCGTTCAGCTGGGTAGGAGCGCTCTGGAGACAGCCTGCATGGGTACACCTACACCTTCCCCCTTACGCATATTTAGTGCAATTTATTACTGCCAAGAGGTGCGTTATTAACCCCACCCCTTTTCAGCCCCAGATAAAGGGAATGTTGTCCAATAAACGACAAGAACCAGGGCAGCAAAGCAAACTCACCTAGCATGGCGACCTCTGCTGGCAGGTTTTAGAATAGGTTTGTGATTTTTTAAAAAACAAAAAATGTTAAATCATTCATTACCAACTTTTAACACTCGCCTTCTTTTTTTTCTTCTACAAATCTAATTACTATGTATCTGAGTCCCTTTAGCTCCAACCATTCCTTACACTGGCTCCTTTGCAGGATGCCTCCTGGACCTTCTTACTTTCTTTCTTATTGGGTTTCTCTTTCTCATCTTCCCCAAATACAAAAACAGTAAAAGAAGAAAATCTAACACTTTAAATCTAGGATAATTGTACTGAGATTCAGCCCTGACATCTCTCATTCCAGAATGAATCATACTTAACATCCTGAAGCCTCATGTATTAAGCTATGACTTGGGGATGGTTGTAGTTCAATTAATGCTTGTTGATGAATAATGACATAATTTACCTGTAAACAACTTTGCACACAATTTAATTTCTTGTTGTAGTCTTAAGATACCGACCTGAGTCTTGGGAGGAGCGCAGGTTCCTATCCGTTTTGTGCAGTGGAAATGGGGGTTTTCACAGCACCTCCTTAACACACTCCCCACAGCCTCGTGCTTAATTTCTCCTGGAATCTGAAAGAGAGTCGTCTTGAGTTCTTTAAGTTTTTCAGGATTATTTTTCCTTGGATATATAAATTCAAAAAGGAACACAGTACAAAACAAAAAAGAAAGAGGGGGGGGGAGGAAGGAAGAAAAGAAAAAGAGAAAAGAAAAGAGGCAAGCAGACATCTATGAGTTTGAGTCCAGCCTGGTCTACATACAAGACAGTTAGGGAGACAGAGAGAGACCCTCTGTCAAGGAGAGAGACAGAGAGAGAGACACACACACACACACACACACACACACAGAGAGAGAGAGAGAGAGAGAGAGAGAGGAGAGAGAGAGAGAGAGAGAGGAGAGAGAGAGAGAGAGAGAGACCCTCTGTCAAGGAGAGAGACAGACACAGAGAGAGAGAGAGAGAGAGAGAGAGAGAGAGAGAGAGAGAGAGAGAGGAGAGAGAGAGAGAGACCCTCTGTCAAGGAGAGAGAACAGACACACAGAGAGAGAGAGAGAGAGAGAGAGAGAGGAGAGAGAGAGAGGAGAGAGAGAGAGAAAGAGAGAGAGAGAGAAAGAAGCTTTTTCATGAGTCAACACTGTCCAATCCCGATGGACCATTTTACTTATCACAAACTCTATTGTTCATGGAACCCTAAATAAGACAGGATGGACAGGATGACGCATTGTTTTTCTGTGATGGTATGACTCCTTATTGTTCTATCATGATTCTATCATGAAATCCTTAATGATCACATCTTTTGGATGATCTTATCACATATTTTAAAAATCAATTTTGGAAAATTACTGTTGAGGAATTCAACATCATTCAAGCACCTCTCCTAAGTTTCACAGGACTTTGATATCACATTGCTTTCTGTGATTTGGGTACAAGGAAGCAGAATGGGATGGAAATATTTGTACAAGATTGTAGCTGGAGAAATTCTCCCACCAAGCCCCGGCAGTCCAGCAGTTCACTTACAAAATAAACACACAGACGCTTATATTATTTAAACTGTTTGGCCTAATGGCTCAGGCTTTTAGCTATCTAGTTCTCACATCTTAAATTAACCCATTTCTATAAATCTATACCTTGTCACATGGCTCGTGGCTTACCAGTATCTTACATGTTGGTACTCATGGTGGCGGCTGGCAGGGCGATATCCACAACACAAGATTGTTTCTAAAAATTAAATTTTGTTCATAGGGAAACCAGGCCAGCCAGAGTTATATGATGAGACCTTTTCTCAATAAAATAAAATATAAAATACAAATTGGGTGGAATTATCTCTAGGTTGATATTTTATAGTTATACAGATAGAGGCAAACACTGTAAAGAAAATATTTCCTACTTTACCCATAATACTTAACCATTACTTCCTTTGTGAACTTTTTTTTTTCCAAGATAGGTTCTAGTTACATAGTCCATGCTTGCCTTGAAATTGAAATCCTACTACCCCAGCCTTCTGAGAGTTGGAATCCCCAGGTGTATGCCACCAGACCCAGCACATCTGTGGAGTTTTAAATAAATATTTGCTAGAAATCATTTATAAAATTAAAATAGGTGTAACTAAAAATCCATCCTTTCTTTAGACCTTCAAGGAGTAACGGCGACTTTATTAAACATTTCAGAGACTTTAGAATCCTGGCTAACTGTGGGGTTTGCACACTAGTCAGTGGAATAGTTTTCAGGTTCCTGTCTCCAGAGATATAGGGCCTAAGGAATATAAATGGGAGGCTGAAATAAGTGATGCAAATGGACATAGAGCTAAGGTGGATGGTGCCAATGATATTTCACGTAAAATGTGAGTAGATGTCCCCTCTGCCATCATTAATGCAGAAGGACGGACAGGTGCTTCCGCCATCATGGATATTTTCCATACTATTGCTTTAAAAAGGAGCGGTCTTGAAGGGTAAGAACACCAAACAATTTTGTTTCAAAATGCAACCAATAGACCAATACATATCTGTGAGGAAAAAAATTTGCAAATAAAGACTAGGAAAGATGTAGAGCAGAAATATAACCTTTAAAGCATGAATAAACACATACAATGAATAACGTCAAAGCTGAAGTGCCTCATAAGTACAAGAGCCATTTGGGAGAAATTAATGTTACATGGGAAGCATATTCTAAAATTCACATTTATGAATTTTGATAAAAACAGAGAAGGATGTTGATGCTGTGACTTTCATTTTGTTTTTATTGAAAATAACTTTTATACAACATATTCTGATCAAAGTCCCCCCTCCCTATCTCCCTATCCTTTCAACTATCTCTCTCTTTAGAAAACAAATAGACAAGTAAAAAAAAAACAGAATAAAACAAAACAAACAAGCAAATAAAAATCAAATAAAACCATACAAATAAAACCCATAAAAACACAACTATGAAACAGATGAAAAGACCAGTTAGGTTAAAAAAAAAATGCCCAAACCAAGTAATATAAGACAAAAAAATCTCCAGAAATATCTTTGGATTTATTTTGTGTTGGCCATGTACTGCTAGGCATGGGGCCTGCCCTTAAGTGTGGTTTATATGTGCAGGGAGACTACATTGGAGAAAATGAAGTTTTCCTTTGCAGTTGTTAATTGGAGACAGATTCTTGGTTAGAGATTGGGGCTTATGTTCATTTCCCCTCTCGGCACTTGGATCCCAGCTAGCTTGGATCTATGCAGGCCCTGTGCATGCAAATCAGTTTCTGTGAGTTCATACATGCATCAGTTCTGTTGTGTCTGAAGGACACTGTTTCCTTGGTGTCTTCCACCCCTCTGGCTCTTATAATCTTTCTGCCTCCTCTTCTGCATAGTTCCCTGAACCCTGAGGGAAGGGGTTTGATGAAGCCATTCCATGGATTGAATTCATGCCTGACACTACTAGGGTGGTCAAGTCCTAGACTAGATAGGCCATGGACCTAGGGAAAAACTGAATACTACTGTTTTGCTAAAGGGCCATGGCAATAGGCATGTCTCTGAAGGACATTTTGCTATACTCACAGATCAATGTCTTGCTCAGCCACCATTAGAGAAGCTTCCTCCTGCTGTAGATGGGAATACAGAGACCCACAGCTAGACAACGCACAGTGAGAGACCTTGGGGCACTCAGTCTTAAATGGGGTGAGGTGTGGTTTTTTTTTTTTTTTTTTTGCATCATAAAGTGTTTCTTTTCTTTTCTTTTTTCTTTCTGCCTCTTTCTCATTTATAAGCGATGTTCCCTTAGGTAAGTCCTTTGACCTTTCTGGGTATCAGTTTTCTTGCCTATAAGATTGGGATTTACTGGGTAGTTTCCAAGCTTCTTACTTAGAAAATAGACTTTCATGAGTGTTTTATAAATGACACTTAGGAAAGTTTCAAATAGTTCTTCATAAGAAAAATTGCAAATGCAAGTGTTCATTTCTAGGCATATGGTAGTAAAATCTCAGCTCTTTGAGGCATGGATGTAGCTGGAGTTTTCCTGCCTGGCCCACAGTCAGTACAAATCTCTCTCACCCGCCAGTCCCAAGCCGCTCAAACCCGATCAAGTAAACACAGAGACTTATTTTGGTTACAAACTGTATGGCCGTGGCAGGCTTCTTGCTAACTGTTCTTACAGCTTAAATTAATCCATTTTTATTAATCTATACCTTGCCACGTGGCTTGTGGCTTACCGGTACTTTACATCTTCCTTGTCCTGATGGCGGCTGGCAGTGTCTCTCCTCAGCCTTCCACTTCCCAGCTCTATTCTCCTCCTTGTCCCGCCTATACTTCCTGCCTAGCCAATGGCCAATCAGTGATTTATTTATTGACCAATCAGCAACACATTTGACATACAGACCATCCCACAGTACTTCCCCTTTTCTTTTCTTAAAAAGGAAGGTTTTAACCTTTATACATCTCTAAAGTCAGCTTGGTATATTTGGGAATTTGGGCGTAGCTTTTCTTACTACTTCCTGCTGGAGGGGGGCGCTGTATCTTCTGGGGAAACAAAGAAAATTTTAGGATCATGGAGTAGTCCGTGAGGCTGTATCATCTGAGCCAGTTGTCTTGAAACGGTTCTGGATGTTGGATCATTTGGGCCATGGTGTCATCGGAGACCTTTCAGGGGGTCTTGGCTGGTCAAACCTGATGTATCTTACTCTGGAACAAATCCATAGCCTCTCGCTTTCTGTGGAAACAAAAGAGACTCTTTTCCAAAGCAACATATCCTTACATCCAAATTTTGAAGTCAAAGTATCTTTAAAATATACATACTGGTTTAACTCAGCTTCCTTTACAATCAAATATCTCTCTGTAGTTAAGAATCCCAAAGACAACATAATCCAGACTCTCTGTGTAATAGTCATCTCTACGTGGCTTATTTTTTATATTAATTTTACTGTCTCTTTAAAGACTTTATTTTTTAAAACCATGTATTTGTTTCTATACTGTATGTATCACTTTTTTTTGTCTCTTTTAAGCCTACGTATATTTTACACACATTGTAAACTGTTACATCTGAAACTGTCTTATTGTGAATCTATTGCTTTAAGCTGCAGCAACTGTGGCTGCTGGCTCCGCCCACCTCAGCTTCCCAACTTGGCGTGGTACTTTACCACCAGCTCTGGGAGCTATCGTGGGTCTTTGCTTTTATCCAAGCAGCGTGTAGCCCAGAAACCTCTTTTTTTGTTTTGTACTAGCAAAGGCTAAATCCACAATGTAGCTTAATGTGTCACTTGTAGAGGCCTCATTCCCGCCATACTGCAGGTCGAGCGCGCATGCCAGCAACCCGCCAGTAGCTCAAACCGGCAGCTGTCGCTCATTTGAGAGAGACAATTAGGAAGCTGTTTTTAGCTCCGTTTTGGAATCTTTTTTCTCAGGTTTTAGGTGGAAACTCTTGCCCCACGTTGGGCGCCAATTGTAGCTGGAGTTTTCCTGCCTGGCCCACAGTCAGTACAAATCTCTCTCACCCGCCAGTCCCAAGCCGCTCAAACCCGATCAAGTAAACACAGAGACTTATTTTGGTTACAAACTGTATGGCCGTGGCAGGCTTCTTGCTAACTGTTCTTACAGCTTAAATTAATCCATTTTTATTAATCTATACCTTGCCACGTGGCTTGTGGCTTACCGGTACTTTACATCTTCCTTGTCCTGATGGCGGCTGGCAGTGTCTCTCCTCAGCCTTCCACTTCCCAGCTCTATTCTCCTCCTTGTCCCGCCTATACTTCCTGCCTAGCCAATGGCCAATCAGTGATTTATTTATTGACCAATCAGCAACACATTTGACATACAGACCATCCCACAGTACATGGAGGAGGAGTTTAAAAGATCCAGCCTCAAAATCAATTAAACAGGTGACAGCTCATGCTGGCTATGAGGTAGGGTAGGGAAGACTCATTCATTGTGGGTGGGAGAGCAAACTTATACAGCCACTATGGAAATCAGTGTGACAGTTTCTCAGGAAGATGAGAATCAGCCTTGATCAAGATCAAGGGCATATACCCAAAAGTCACTTAACCCTACCACAGAGACACTTGCTCAACCGTGCTCATTGCTGCTCTACTCATAATAGCCAGAAATTGGAAACAACCTTGATGTTCACAAAGCAGATAAATGAATTAAAAAAGAAAGTAGTACATTTACACAGTGGAGTATTACTCAGCCTTTAAAAAAAAATGACATCATTGCCGCTAAATGGATGGAACTAGAAAAAAACATCCTGAGTGAGATAACCCAGACCCAGGAAGACAAATATGGTATGTATTTGCTTATTTGAGGATATTAGGTGTTAAGTCAATGATAACAAAGCCACGATCAGTTGAACCACAGAGGTTATGTGTAGAGTAAGGGATTGGGGAGACACTCAGATCTCCCTAGGAAAGGAGCATAAAATAGATTGTTATGGGTAGATGGGAGGCTGGAATGAGAGGGTCGAGCAGGGAGGATGAGGGGAGAGGGAGACATGGAAGAGAATAAGGGGAGAGACAGCTAAAATTCAGGGCCATTAGAAGGGTGGTATGGAAACCTAATAGAGCAGAAGCTTTCTAAATTATATACATATATGAAAATGATCTAAATGAAATCACCAAGTAATGGGGCAAGACAGAGTCTCACCTGGAAATCTCTTGTCACCATATGAAGCTTCCAAACTATACAAAGTCCCAGAAGCCAGGCTAAGGGACAAAAAAGTGAACAAAAATGAGATGTACACTTGAGGATATAAATACTGTCTTCTAAATGCTGAAAGATGGTCTTGCAACAGGAAACTAGGTGAGAAATGTTGATATTGGTCTTGCTCAATGCTATATTGCCAGTATATAGTGAAGTGAATAGCATGGATATGTTAAAATTATTTTTTGATGAAACAATTATCTTTTTAAAGACAGACACAGGGATCAAGACAGAGATGTGTCCAGGAGGCACATTTAACTCACTGTGAGAAAAATAATGTAAAAATCTGAAAAACTAGAAAAGCAAAGTTGATTGTGACAATCTTTGAGTCCTTATAGGACATAAGCAGAGAATGGGTAGCTTCCCATGATGAAGGGGCCAGTGCTGAGCAGGAAGTCCACTTACAGAGCACCTGGCAGGTGGTCCTTTGCCACACTAAGGCTTTGGGATTCTACTTTGAGAGCTTAGTGTGGTTTTGCATATGAATTTATCAGATTGGCATAGTATCTAGAGACCCATGTGGAAGACTCCATTATGACTGCATCTGAAAGTGTATCTGATTAGGAAATGGTACACATCCAGTACATCCATGTTTCCATGTAATACATGTATTTCATGTTATCTGATTTCTATTATTGGTAAAAATCATAGTAACTACACTCAGAAGATCTTTTGGTCTATTACTCTCTGACTGTTTGGCTTCTATATTATTACTTTTTTCAAATTTGACATAACTTCTGTGAGTACCTTTTCACTTATAAAATACAAAAAAGGGACATTTATTTGCTTGGACTGTAGATGAAGAAGCTTCAAGATTTTCATATACAGCTGTTCTTCAGGGATATTTTTTGATTCCTGGGGGGAAAAGTAAATCTTTTACAGCAGATTTATCCAACAATCATACTCAGAATCAGACTTCTTTTGAGAGAGCTTCAATAATCATTATGTGACTTCAGTAAGGACACACCTAACAGAGAAGCAATATGGGATGGTTTGAAAGAAAATGGCCGCCTTAGGCCATAGACACTATTAGGAGATATAGCCTTGTTGGAGTAGTTGTGGCCTTGTTGGAGGAAGTGTGTCACTGGGGGTGGGCTTTGAGGTTTCAGAAGCTCAAGACAGGCCCAGTGTCTCTCTTCTTACTGCCTGCAGATCCAGATGTTGAACTCTCAACTCCTGTCCAGCACCTTTTCAGCCTGCATGATGCCATGCTTCCCACCATGATGATAATAGACTACACGTCTGAACATGTAAGCCAGCCCCAATTAAATGTTTTACTTTATAAGAGTGGCTGTGGTCATGGTGTCTCTTCACAGCAACAGCAACTCTAGCTTAGACACAATCCTTTCCGGGTTTTCTTTCACTGTAGATGAAAGTAAAGCTTCCTTACACAACGTTCAGTAATATTCATAAAGAAATTGTGAAGAATGTTATCTTCCTCCCGTGTTGAAATAATTTTTTCTAATCCTATTATCATGGCAAAATCAAAAAAGTGTAAAATACTGTAGCACCCGACTAAGAATAGAGAGACAGTTTTTGATGCCCTCATTCTGGTATTCTTTTTCTTTTTTAAGATTTATTTATTTATTAGGTATACAGCATGTATGCCTGCAGGCCAGAAGAGGGCACCAGATCTTGTTACAGATTGTTGTGAGCCACCATGTGGTTGCTGGGAATTGAACTCAGGACCTCTGGAAGAACAGTCAGTGCTCCCAACCTCTGACCCATCTCTCCAGCCCCATTCTGGCATTCTTGAGACTCTTTGAAACTAAATGAAATATGAAGTTTTTAGAAAGCAAGCTGTATTGAGAGGAAAATGATGAAATCACAGCTTGAGTCAGGTCACACTTCCAGCTTCTAATGTCTAATTGAGATCCACTCTTTGAATAAGTATTTCTCAAGTGTCCTTTTTTTTTTTTTTGCAATGAATGGTCCATCCTGTAAAGATAAATCAGAGAAAGACTGCTCAAACTATTCCCAAGTATTAGAATACAATATTCACATATTCATATTTGTGAGTTTGCATTCCACCTTTCTCTACACTCTTTCTTGGCATAGCTCCCAGGACGGACGGGGGGACACACACACACACACACACACACACACACACACACACGTGAATGTGAATATGCTTGTGCACCCACTTGTGTGCAGGAGTGTGGAGGCCAGAAACGATGTTAGAGTCCTGCCCTATCACTCTCAGCCATATTCCCTTGAGGCAGGATCTCCCCCTGAACCTGCTAGGTTGGAGGCTAGCAAGCTCCATTGTCTTCCTGTTACCACCACTTTAGTGCTGGAGTTACAGGTGCAAGCAGCCATACCCACCTCTTATGTGGATGCTGAGGATTTTAAGACAGGTCCCCGTGTTTGCTCAGCAAATACTATTACCTGGTGAGCCAACACACTGAAATCAGGACTTTCTTTAATTTCATTATTTTCTTTTGGAAACCTTTGTTCTTGTGATATTCACTTCAATCAAGGCACCCTGAGTGATCAAAAGAAAGATTGTAAGTGGTAAATGAAATGAAGCATTACACAACAAGAAGAGAATTTGCTTCAGGTAACATTGCAGTCTTTTTGGTTATGAGCCTGGCCTTTAAAGGTGGAGCCAGCTCCTCAACCCCTTTAGTGACATTCTGTGTTGGGCTTAGAAGTTCTAAATCTGAAAAAAATGTTTTTTCTCTTGACTTATGAGTTGCTGTTTTCTTAAATAAAAATTGATGTTGCTAATTAGTAAATTACTAATTTATTATGCATTTACTAGTACAACACTATTATTAGTTTATCATGTTATTTGCAAATGATCAAGAATTATGAATTTGTCCATGCAACAGATTATCTAGGTTAAGCTCTAGATTAAGCTCAAGCATTGCAAGTTCTGCATTTTGAGGGGATTTATGCACCCCTGTTACTCAAGTTTTTCTTCAAGTCTCACCTTGATTGTGTTGAAGTCTTGAAGTATGCACTTACTATTTGTGGGTTGACTATGAAATTCTACCAAAAGCACAAGTATTTGAACCTTTGGTCCCCAGCTGGTGGCACTGTTTTGGGTTGGGGAACATGAGGAGCTTTGCTGGAGGAAGTGAATCTCCAGGCCTTAAGTGACAGCACAGCTCCATTTCTTACCTCTGTTCTGCTTCTTGACTTGGAGACCCACCATGACCAGCCACCTCATCCTCCTGCCTCCCGGCTTCTCTTAACACAAGGTACCGAATCCCCTTATACTGTTTTTTAAAAAAAAAAAAATTCTCCTTTAAGTTGCTTCCTGCCAGGTGTTTGGTCACAGCAACAACCAAGTAGCTAACAGAATGGTCCATGCATAGCACCAATGCCACATCCTTAGCTTTGGGATTTTAATCTAAAGAAATCCGAGTGCACTGGGTTTTAAACTGGTCAGAAGGCCAAGCACTGTGGATTCAAATGTGGAAGGCCTGGATTCAAATGGGTTGGTCCTTTTAGCATCTTGATTCTTGAATTCCAGGAACCTTCCCCTTCCTTCCTCTCCTTCCTCTCCTTCCTTTCCTTCCTTTCATCCCTCCCTCCCTCCCCCTCCCTCCCCCTCCCTCCCTTCCTCCCTCCCTCTCCCTCCCTCCCCCTTTCTTCCTTTCTTGCAATAATTCTTGTGCTAACACACTCCAGTTCCACCAACTTATATCTGAAAATACACACACTTGTTTACATGTGAAATGGTTACAACGTAGCACTTTAATTAAATCAGCAGTGTGTGAATTTAAATGGGCAGAATGATGCGAAGAAATGCTGTCTACAGCTCTGTCTTTTATTCTATATTCACTTTCTTTTAAAATTTTTATTATTGTTTTTGAGCTTTTCATACAGTGTACTACATTTAAATCATTTCCTCCTCCTCCCTCACCCCCTGTAATCTGTCTCATGTCTCCCCTACTCCCTTTCAACTTCCTGACATCTTCATTTTTCTCTCTGTCTGTCTGTCTGTCTGTCTCTCTCTCTCTGTCTCTCTCTCTCTCTCTCTCTCTCTGTCTCTCTCTCTCTCTCTCTCTCTCTCACACACACACACACACACACACACACACAGAGACAGACAAACAGACAGACAGACAGACAAATACAACCCGCTGAGTCCATTTAGTTCTGCTCATATGTATATGTGTTTAGTGCTGACCACTTGGGAACAGATAACCTATCAAGACACCCATCTCAGGAGAAGACTGATTCCTTCAGAGGCCATTAATTGTCTCTATCTCTTCATGGAGGGGTGGGGGCCGGGGCTTATCAGATTTCTCCCATCCAAATTGGCATGCTAACTGGTGTTGGCATAGTTACTTTCTCTAGGCTGATCAGACCACTTGCTTTATGTAGCAGAGAATGACTTTGAACTTGCAGTTCATCTATCTTCACCTCTGGGGTGCTGGGACTCCAGGCATGTTCCACCCCTTCCCACTTATGTGGTGCTCGGTGTATGTGTGAAGAAGCCTGACCTAGCTACATCCCTGGCCCATCTATCTGCTTGTCATTGTCACTGAGCAGTGACAATGCTTTCAGAGGAGGCCGTTTATTTCTTTTTTTTTCTTTTTTTTTTTTTAGATTTATTTATTTATTATATATACAGTGTTCTGCCTGCGTGTATCCCTGCAGGCCAGAAGAGAGCACCAGATCTCATTACAGATGGTTGTGAGTCACCATGTGGTTGCTGGGAATTGAACTCAGGACTTTTGGAAGAGCAGCTAGTATGCTTAACTGCTGAGCCATCTCTCCAGCCCCAAAAAAGGCTCATTTTCTTTTTCTTTCTTTCTTTCTTTCTTTCTTTCTTTCTTTCTTTCTTTCTTTCTTTCTTTCTTTCTTTCTTTCTTTCTTTCTTTCTTTTTCCTGAGACAGGGTTTCTCTGTGTAGTTTTGGTCCATGTCCTGGATCGTACTCTGTAGACCAAGCTGGCCTTGAACTCACAGAGATCCGCCTAGTTCTGCCTCCCAAGAGCTGGGATTAAAGGCGTGCGCCACCACTGCCTGGCCCATTTATTTCTTTGTGACATGGAAGCCCACAGGTCAGCACTAAAGGAAGTGGATGGCAAATCTTTTCCATGAGGTCTTCAAATGTCAGGTTCTGCCAGCTGGTTATTGCTCTGCTCCTGAGTTGTCCAAGATGGAAGCTGTACCTCCGGCTATCAGAGCCACATTCAGGCAGCAAGAAGGTCACGGTGGGTGAGTAAATAGAGGCATATAGTGTATGACAATTTGCTTTAAGGAAGATTCCTTTTTTTGCAATTTATTTTAATGACTCCTTTTTATTTTTTATGTACATTGGTGGTTTGCTTGCATGTATGTCTGTGGGAGGGTGTCGGGTTCCCTGGAACTGGAGTTACAGACAGTTGTGAGCTGCCATGTGGATGCTGGGAACTGAACCCAGGTCCTCTGGAAGAGGAGCCAGTGCTCTTAACCACTGAGCCATCTCTCCCAGCCCCTTAAGGGAAATTTCTTGAAGTTGTGTGACAAACTCCTTTATGTCTAACCACTAATACTGAAAGGTGGCATCAGACGCTGGGGACAAGAGCAGTTTTCCAGTCTCATCCATATTTTAGTTTTTAACATGGACTCATCTGCTCTTTACTATGATTACAATATAGTGTCTTTATTTCTAGTAACCTAACAGCATTAGACAGTAACTATCATCTTTTAATATTGTATCCTGGAACAAAAGCTAACATTAAAGATTTTAGCTCATGTTTTGATTTTTATGTGTGGAGTTGGAGGCTGGAATCAACCCAAAGTTTGATATGTGCTAAGTATGTAGTTTCCCCGTGAGCTACATCTCATTTCTACTTAATAAATAGTTTTCTTTTCTGTTTTTTTTTTTTTTTGAGACAGGGTTCCTCTTTGTAGCCCTGGCTGTCCTGGAACTAACTCTGTAGACCAGGCTAGCCTTGAACTTACAGAGATCCGCCTGCCTCTGCCTCCCAAATGCTGAGATTAAAGGCATGCACCACCACTGCCCGGCTCCTTAACAAATTCTTAATACCCTCCATGAAACAAACAACATCCCATCTTATGTAATTACTTCAGTTTTTCAGATGAGACAATGAAGTTTCAAATAAATTAAGCAAATTTTACAAGTTGTCTTGGAACTGGTAATGGCAGAAATGTGATCTCAGCCCAATTTGACTTTACTCTATTTTCTTGCCAAGTTAGTTTCTCTAATTCCCATGGGTGAGTGGTTGGACAGTGTCAACACTAACTGACAGTAGTAGAGATAGGAAAAAAAAACTGGAATATAAAAGAGGGAACAAAAACAGGTTGAAGAAGCCAGGCATGGCAGCACATGCCTTTAAGCCCAGCACTGGGGAGGCAGAGGCTGGCGAATCTCTGTGAGTTCAAGATCAGCCTGGTCTACAAATCGAGTTCCAGGACAGCCAGAGCTATTACACAGAGAAACCCTCTCAAACGCCCCCCACACCCCCAAAAAAACAGATTGAAGAAAAAGAAAGAAAGATTAATGGGAAGATAATACGTTAAAAAAGGAAAGAATATTATATATAGAACATAGGATAATCTGTTAACTCCAGTGGTCTTCAATATGGGGGGTGTTGATCACTAGAGGATATTGGGAAATATCTGTGTGTTATGTGTATGCATGCGGCACCGGGAATCAAACACAGGGTCCCATGCATGGGATCCAAGTACTAGTGCAAACTGAGCGCACCCTAGGCCCTCCTGAAGATGTCTTCAGCTGTCACATCGAGGAAGAGGTAGCAGTGGTCCTGAAAAGTGGAGACCTAGAAAGTAGACACATCTCAAGCAATGTCTAAGATTACCAGCTGCAACAAAGAACTGTCAGCATGTCAACAGTGCTGAGTTTGGGAAAGCCTTGCCCAGCCTTCCCTGAACCATCATCAGTCACAAAGAGGAGCATTCAGGGTAACTCCATAATCATCTAAGGGATCTTATTAAATTGTAACCCTCAAATAAATCCAGAGTACACAAGAACAGGAGGGAAGACTTAGCACTCTTAAAATCCCTTTCCCTCTACAATTCTACAATGCCCGAGAGTAAATGGGAAAAAGAAACATAGTTATTGGATATAAATTACAACTCAAGTTATTTCAATCAAATCAATCTGGAATGATAAGAATGTCTAACTGTTCTGTGTGAGGGTTTCAGAAACCCAGTACTAAAAGGAAAGCATAGGGCTGGAGAGTTGGCTCAGTGGTTAAGAGCATTGGCTGTTTTTGCAGGGAACCTAGGTTCAAGTCCCAGCACCCTCATGGTGCCTCACAGTTGTCTGTAACATCAGTCCCAGAGGATCTGAAGACCTCTTCTGATTTTCTAGGGCACCAAGCACATATGTAGAGCACAGACACACATGCAGGCTGAACACTTATATGCATTGAAAATTAGTAAAATAAATAAATCTGAAAACTGTAGGCATATAAACAAGCATTTACCAACCCCATGGTTTTATGGAGAAGGGAGGAAGGTCATGTGACCAGAGTCATTTGCTGGCTGAACTTTCACACTCAATTCTTTAATCTTCTAAGTTTTAGATTTCCCTCCATTAAATTCACTTCCACAAATTATCACCAACCATCACCATCAAGAATGATTTAGATATATTTCTCTTAATTTCTAAGGTCTATCAATTAAGAAGCACACAGACACCGACACATATCCTCATCCACAGACATTAAATTTATTGGGTCAAGCCCACCACAATGGCTCATGTCTGCAGTCCCAGCACGAGAAAGGCTGAAGTAAGTTTAGTTGTCTGAGAACCATTTTGGAAACATTGTGTTACCCCATATTGAGTTTTTAAAAGTCTCTTAAAAAGCTTTGTAATTAGGGCTGGGAGATGTAGTTCAATGGCAGAGTGCTTATGTAGTATGTGTGGGGTTTATACTTGACACTTCAGGGAAAAATAAAATTTTGTGATGATTGATAAAATACTAATGCCATGACATTGAATGGTATTGAGTAGCATGTTTTATTGACCCAGCTTGTAGTTTTGTATGATGTTAGTTTGTGAGTTTTTTGTTGTTGTTGTTAATGATTTGTTTTTACTTTACATGCATTGGTGTTTGGCCTGCATGTATGTCTGTGTGAAAGTGTCAAATCCTCTGGAACTGTAGTTACAGACCATTGTGAGCTGCTATGTGGGTGCTGGGAACTGAACCCTGATTCTCTGGAAGAGCAGTCAGTGTTCATAACACTGAGCCATCGTTCCAGTCATAGTTGGTGAGTTTTTATAAAGTATAATAGAAGCAGTACTCCATATTATGTTCCTTTTTGTTTAATACTTTTTCATATACATCTCACTCTCTCGTTGGTGTAACTAAAACATAATGGGAGTCTGATATCAGCCATTGAAATCAAATACATGAATGAATTCTGCATCAACACATTTATTAAATGTTCATTGTATATATTAAGCACTGTTGGTCATGACAGCAATGACTGACAGTTATTATCTGTGCCAGGCAGTGGTTAAGTGTATGTGTTCCATTAACTCCTACATTGCACTAGCCACACTGGGACCAGGAGATGGGAATAATCAAAGCATATCCCTTCATTGTTTGGAGCATTTATTAATTGAAGAAGCTGAATACAGAGATGAAACCTAGTTGCATGTGGTAATAGCATATCTATTCTTAAAGAGGATGAGAAAATGCCAGTACTCATTAGAACGTGTTCAAGAAATGGTTGTGCAGCCGAGACTTCTCAAGGGACATCCAGGGCTCCTGCACCTGGAGTCTGAGGGCTGAGATGGGATGGCCCAAACTCTGAGGGGAAGAGTAAATGGGAAGACTTGGGCAGGCACAGCTTCCAAACTCTGGACAGCTTCCGGGCTCTGGCTCATCCTTTCCACAAAGTCCTAGGCAGCTAGAAGGCACAGATCTTCTGAGTCATCACAACAGTCTTTGGAGTTCCTCGTCCCGTCCACATGTGTTTCTCTCTCCCTTCCTGTGGGATCTGGACTCCCTCTCTCTGTGATTGGGTGGGATCCTTGGGATTATCTGCATATACCACCACCTGCTCCACTGGTGGTCCAGGTCACCAGCATTGGGGCTGCTACCTCAAGAGTGCTCTCCCGCTCAGGAAAGGCTGCAGCCCACTTTGTCCCAGCAACTGTTTCTAGACATCTGTTTTAGAGACTGTTTCTAGAAGAAAGTAGATTTAAAAGTGAAAAGAAACAGAGAAAACACAAGGAGAGACAGAGAATGAAGTTGGGTGTTGGCTGCTGAGAATATCACCCTCCCAGCTGTCATGGAGAAATCATGTTATTGCAATGTGTATTTGACTAACAAATTCTTTTCTGTGGTTATATTTAACATTAAAACTCTAAAAATAATTAAACGATTCAAGGTGAAATGAATGTAACTTGACTCAACACAGAACCTGAAACCTTTGTATACAAAGACTTTGGATCTTTGTGAATGTGGAAATAAATGTGACTTTTTCTCCCAGGGTAGTTCTAAGGAGTGAGTCCATACAACTGATGTATACCTAGCAGACGTTTTTCTTCTGCCCACCAATAATCTCATTCACTGTGCAGTTAAAACCTGAAAAATATGGCCGACAGCATTAGTCATTTTTTTCTTGTTGATGTGACAAAATACTCCACAAAAACACTTAGGAAAGGAAAAGTTCTCTTTGGCTCATGAAGTGTGAGACAGTTGACCACTTCCTACAATAAGGAAACAGAGAGAGATGAAGGTTCTCTGATCACTTTTTTTCTTTTATTTTCATCTGGCACTCCAGCCCATGGGATGATGTTACCGACCATCAGGGTGAATCTTCCCTCTTCAGTTCCTCTTCAGTTCAACCCTCAGAAACACTGGCAGGTCCAGAAATGTGTCTCCTCAGTGGTTCCAAACCCAGCCAACTGGACGACGAAGAGTAACCATCACACAAGTGATTATTATTTTTATATATGTCTAGGAATATATTTATATATATGATGTCTATATATTTACAGACATAATCAAATATTTTGGTGCATATATGTAACTCAAAAATCAAGCATAAAGATGATGAAAATCCAGCAATAACATTACTTCAGATTTAACAATACTAACATTAAAATAATATTTTAGAGGAATCAGCATAAAACTATAATAATAACTTTTACGGGAATACATATAATTGAATTAATACATGAAAGACCTATTCCTTCCCCATTCTCTCTCTGTGTTTGTTTGTGTCTGATGTTAGGAATCGATCTGGGGCACAGTACTCAAGTATTCTAAAAACTGAATTGAACGGCCCAGTCCTTGTTTTTTGTTTTTTTTTTTTGAAGTAGGCCCTTGCTATATAGCTCAGTCTGGCCTTGAGCTCATGACACCATTGCCTTTGCCTCTAAAGTAGTTGGAAGTGTAGAGGTTTGCCACTTTAACAGGCTTGGATATCATCTTCAAGTAGAGAAAAGGGAAGAGTGATGTGGTAAGAGACTATCTTAGGCCTGAGCAGTAAGGGAGGGTCATTTGGGGTTAGCCTACTTGTTTAACATACATGGGAAGAGCCTGCATTTTAAAAAAGAAGGAAAGAAAAGAAAGGACCACACACAGTAGTTTTGTCTTTCCCAATTTCAGATGGTCATAGAATTCTATGACCAATGAACTATAAACGTGAGGCTTCTGGAAGTATGTTCAATGGGAGTATGTACAGCGGAGGAATATATCTCAGCTGAAAGAGCCATTGCCTCTTTCCTTTCCCCCATTTCTGTTCTATGCATGGTGGGCATCATACAGCCCTCCTTGACCCTGTGCTAACCCTTAATCATGAAAGGCAAATCTCTAATGGGGAGCTGAAGGACAGAGTCACACCCCACCACTGATGAATGGAGTCACTATATCAACTCTTGAATATCTTTGGATTTCTTTTACATTACAGAAATGATTTTTTTCCTCATGTAAAACATTGATATGTTGAGTCTTTTGTTAATGTCCTTCTAACATGAATGACTACATTACCCTGAGAGCTGTAGTCGACTTTCCAGAAACTTAACTATATCAATAAGAACCCGGTCTTTCAACTGTGGCTTGCGTGATGCTAAAGTTACGCGGTAGATATTGATATCTCGAGAAAGGAAAGTTGTATTAAAAGTGTTGCTTCTTTTTTGAGTTCTCCAAGACAGGAACTGACAGAGGGCTAGTGATGACAAGCTTATTCTGGTACACGAGGGGAGGTAGAGTTCTCCTCCTCTTTCTTCCTAGATATTACCAATTAACCGGGCCTGGCGAGGGGAGGCTGCTGATTTTTGCAAGAGACAAACAGTGACAGCACATGTTCATTCCGAAGAGAAATGTATAGTAAAGATTGGCATCCCATGCTGACTCAAGGCTCACCCTGTCGTCAGCAGCTCAGCTCCCAGCTGGAGACCTCTGCTGGCAGCTGTTACATCAAACCTGTCTGGAAGTCAGGCTTCCATGTGCTTATCTGATTATTGTTCCAATCCCTTATTAAACAATTCTCATCGTTGTAACGTTTTGATTGATTCCCATCTTTAGGCTTTTCTTCCTCTGCCATGTTTTTTTCTCTGGCAGTAGTAGGGATTGATCCTAGGGCACTCCACTTCTGAGCTACATTCCAACCTCATTTTACTTCTTCATTTATATCCTCATTCATTTATTTCACATGTATGCATGTGTACCTGAGAGTCAGTACGTGCACCGTGGGCGTGCAGTACCTGTGGAGGGCAGAAGAGGGTGTTGGACTCACTGGAATTGGAGTTACAGGTACTTGTGAGCCACCTGATGTGGGTGAGTGGAACCAAACATAGGTCCTTTGGAAGAGCAGTAAATGTTCTTAACTGTTGAGCCATCTCTTCAGCCCTTATTTATTTATTATCTTGGGGATTGACCCTAAGGCCCTGTGCTTACTAGGCAAACACAATACCACTTAACTGGATCCTTCACCCTTTTCACATTTTCTTTTGAGACACGGCTGTTCTTGCTCTCCTTCCATAGCCCAGTATGCCTTCAAGTTGATGTCCTGCCTTGGGAGCTAGGATTGCAGGTGTGAGCCAGCCAGCCTGGCCACTCTCTCTAATCTTGACATTACTTTACCTTCTCCAGGAACTGTCACCTAGTTAGACAGGGGGTGCTCACTGATTTCTCTAGCCGAGGTGGAGTAAACCACACTTGGTTAGGAGCTCATCATTGCTGCACGTCTCACGGCCCAGCTGTCTCTTGAATGATTAACTCAGTCTTGAGGCCTATCCCTCAATATATATCACAGTTGTGTCCTAATTTTCTTTTGTGTACATGATTTTCTGTGCCCATGCTATTTTATTAAATTTCAAAGCACTAGGATTAGGTAGATCCAAGGCTCACAAAAATTGTAAAGCAGGGGAGATGGGCTATGAAGCCAACACGGATGAAGTTGGTAAGAGAGCAGAAAATGAAGAGTAGAATCTGAGTCTTGCTTCCTATGTCTTCCCCCTGCTGATAGTACAGGTTCCAATGGATGTTTGGTATGGGCAGCGACATTCAGAGTTTGAAATTAAAAAAATGAGTGTATGTCTATTGATGCTTGACTTGCATCTATGTCTGTGTGCCATGTGCATGCCTTATTTATGAAGAGGCCAGTAGAGGGCATCAGAACTCCTGGAACTGAAGTTGCAGATAGTTTTGAGCTGCCACCTGGGTACTGCAAATTGAATCCAGGTCCACTGAAAAAGTAGCCAGTACGTCTTTAATCTCAGCACTCGGGAGGCAGAGGCAGGCAGATCTCTGTGAGTTCAAGGCCTGTCTAGGCTACAGAGTGAGCTCCAGGAAAGGTGCAAAGCTACAGTGAGAAACCCTGTCTCAAAAAACAAACAAACAAAAAAAGTAACCAGTGCTCTTAACCATTGAGCCACCTGTCCAGCCCCAATGAGTGTGTGTGTGTGTGTGTGTGTGTGTGTGTGTGTGTGTGTGTGTTTTAAATTTAATTTTCATTATATCGCCATTGCCTATAAAAGTACATGGGTCTTAGTTGATTTTCAATTAATATTTGTTGAATAAGTGAATGGGGCATTTTGGCTTTCTATAATAGTTTCTGAATCTAGAAAACAAGTTATTGCTGCTGATTAAAGAAGACTATACATACACTAACTTACTTTCACATATCTTCAAAGTTTCAGAAGGAATCGGTTCCATTTTATTATGGGAAACACACACAAACGGTGCTTGTGGTGTTGAAGAAATGACCCAGCAGTTAAGAGCTCATGCTGCTCTTGCAGATGACCTGAGTTTGGTTCTCAGCACCCACGTCAGATGGCTCACAATCACCTCTAACTCCAGCTCTAGGGGATCCGATGCCCGCTTCCATGGGCATCTGCACTCACAGCACATGTCCATATATATATACATGTAATTAAAAATAAAATAAAGTCTGTAAAAATATTTTTTGCAACACAGAAAAAAACATATATAAGTATTTAAAATTTATTTGTTCTTAATCAATGTACAATAGCAGGTTTCTTTTTAAGACAGAGTTTCTTTGTGTCACTGCCCTGGCTGTCCATATACATGTACATATAAATATACATACATATAAAAACTGAATCCCAGTGGAGGCATGCAATACTGTCTTTGTGAGTCATCTTACTTAATAAAATATTTTCCAAACCCATTCATTTTCCTGCAGATTTAATTATCTTTATGATTGAGTAAAGATTCTGCTGTGTATGTATACACACCACATTTTTATTACCCATTGATCTGTTGATGAACATGTATGTAGGTTGGTTCCATTTCCTTGTTAATACTGTAGTAAAAAAATGTAGATATGCAGGTATCTCTATGATAGGATGAAGAGGTTTTTTTTTTTTTTTTTGCAGGGGGATATGCCCAACAGTGATGTAGCTGGGTCATGGTAGTTCAATTTTATTTTTGTTTTTCGAAATAGGGATTCTCTGTGTAACCTGGCTGTCCCGGAACTTGCTTTGTAGACCAGGCTGGCTTCAAACTCACAGAGATTTGCCTGCCTCTGCGTCTGGAGTGCTGGCAATTTTGGATTTTAAAAGAAATGTCCTTGCTAATTTCCACAGTGGTTGTACCAGTTTACAGTCCCATCACCAGTGAACAGTGTTCTTCTCCCAGTCCTCACCAGCATTTGCAACTATTTGGTTTTGTGATGATAGCTATTCTGACTGAATGATTCTTTCATATTCTTAGCAGACAGAGTGGTCCTTCAAGAAACCAGTTAATAAAATTGCTATTTTCTTTTTATGAAATAGTTTTTATTTTAATACACTATAATGTTATGCCCAGATTGTGACCCAAAGAGACCACCGAAGACCATAGGTGTCCAGAATGCAACAGCAAGGTTTATTCTGTAGATACAAGTCTAGACAGGGAACTCATTCCTACACCCAATACAGTGAGGCAGGGAGGAGTTGCTCTTTCTTTGTGTGGCTAGCTTTTTAAAGGCAAAAACCACAAGTCCTTCAGGGGGGTTGGGGGGGTGGTTTGCACGGGTGCAACTCGGATTGGTTTATTTTTATCTCTGTTCTCTTTTAATTGGGGGAGGGTATGTAACCTTTGAATATCCTGGTTGGTGGTTACAATTATCACTTTGGGGGCAGTCCAGCACAAGTCCCAGGCTTTGTCCTTGAGCCATCATGGGGGCTGGCTGGCTAAGCACGTACTGACTGTGGGGGCTGGTTCAGTGGTCTAGTCTCTGTCCTTGACTCATGCACATAACTCTAAGTTGGTGAAGGGTTCCAGACAGTAAACATCTGGCTGAACTTTGAGCAGTCAGAGTACATGCAGAAAGGGAACTACTTCAAGGACTATGTCTTTTGTTCATGGTCCTCCCAGAAACTGCTTGCTCAAGTCTCAGGAAACTGAAATTAAGGCCTGATCTCTGAGAGAAGACTGAGCAGCCTGTTATGGCATCTGCTTGATCCTTTCAATAACATTTCTTTTAAAAAAAAGGAAGACTGATTGACTTGAGAAATTAAGACTTTTCTATAATATAACCCTACTCCTATCTGAATTTTGACATGATTATTTTAAAAAAATTATCAGAGTTTGGGGATCAGATTCTTTGACCCTTGGCCTTTCTACAATCACTTTCCCCATATTAATAATTCATCATGATGGGCAAATTGTGAAACTCCTATATAGAGATATTCATAGGGATAAGAATAAAATGTTCTTATGAAAACAAATTAAGATATCCAGTGTTGGCTGATGAGCACC
The DNA here is from genome assembly GCF_007827085.1 of Peromyscus californicus insignis. Taxonomy (NCBI): domain Eukaryota; kingdom Metazoa; phylum Chordata; class Mammalia; order Rodentia; family Cricetidae; genus Peromyscus; species Peromyscus californicus. The sequence continues at coordinate 54,453,951 of NW_026294491.1, forward strand.
ATGGGAGCAGACCCAACCTGGGAATCCCCTCAAAATTTCCAAGTTAGAGTCTCGAAACTCTATTACATCAGAGTTTACAAATGAAGCATGTAATTCAATGGCTTACAACTAATGTGTGGAAAGGACTATTTCCCATATACATGGTGAAGAATTGTATACACAGAGTGGAACACTGGACGAATAAGAACTGGCTGGAGAATAACATTTGATCTTCTGGAAGAACCAGGTCCAGTAGTTGAATCGATACGAGGTGTAAGTGCCCTAAACTGGAGAGAGCATTATGGACAGGCCAGTCTGATGGAGGCAGTTCCTCAGTTCTCAACTGAAATTCTTTCTTCCCAGTAGTATTAACATTTGTTCCAAGCTGACAAAAAGTAACCAGCACAGAGAGTGGTGGAGAGGAAGAAAGAGAGAAAGAAGAGAGACGGGGAGAAAGAGAGAGAGAGAGAGAGAGAGAGAGAGAGAGAGAGAGAGAGAGAGAGAGAGAATCACAGGCAGACAACTGGTTGAGAAAGAAGAAGAGAAAAAAAGAGTTAATAGACAAGAAAAAAAAGTACCATTTTTCAACTTTACCACCGTAAGTATTGATTCAGTTAATATGGTAAATTTGGAAGTAGAGCCATACATTTTTCATTTAGTAAAGCTTCCAGCAACCTTTAAACGTGTTTTAAACAAACTTTAAACTTGGGAAGCACAGTTTAGGGTGCATGCTTTCGGAATGGATGTGACTCTCCTGAAGTGTAAGGAGAAGGAAATGCTATGTAGCAAAGAAAGGATGAATATATATACAATGGAGCACTACTCAGTAAGATGGGCTGAATGTGCCATTTGTAGGGAAATGAATGGAAAGTGGAGATAATCATCTTAAACACAAGAGGCCGACCCAGAAAGGTAACAGATTTTCTCTCACATGTGGAGTATAGATTTCAAAAAAGAGATTTGTTAAAGTCACAAGGATGCTGTTTGGGAAGAGCAGGAGACAGGTAGGAGAGGAACAAAAGAGGATAAGAGATGAATATGATCCAATTTCTTTTTATGAATATATAAAAATGTCATGAGGGAACCCATTATTTTGTACAATCAGGATGTGCTGATAAGAAGTTAAACAATGAAAAGGCAACTTGGGATTCCTCATATTTCAGGAGATAATAATTGTAGCTGGCCACAAGAATATATTATAGAGATTCAGCTGTGTATTAAAGCTATACTTTGACCGGCCAAGGATATGTCAAAAGGCAAGCCATTTATTATGAGTATTTGTTGTTATCCAGCCTTTTCAGCTGTCTTCTGCTATGAGTTCTTGGATGCCCAAATATTTCCAGACCATTTGGCTAACAGTTCAGCTCTCCAGATCTGCTGAACTTCTAGGTAACTAGCTTCCCTGCTGGAACCAGTACTTGGATAAGGTCACTAGGCAAAGACAAGCTGTCTGCATAGTTTTGTTTCTTGTGCTAATGAAGCTCAGACCATCCTCTTGCCTTGAGGCCTAATGGCTCTCCAGAGCAATTGATTAAGAACAAAAGAGGTTTTTGCATATCAAAGTGGAAGGTAGAACAACATTCCTGAGGAGGCAGAGAACCAGTGGCCAGAGAACCAGTGGCCAGAGAGAGAAGAGACAGGCATTTTCAGTAGAGCAGAGAGAACGGCATGACCAGGGAGAAGAGAAGAACACAGAGGTAATGTAGATGGTAAAGCAGAACTCTTGAGCCAGGAGTAGAGAAGAAACAGAGGATGAAGATAAGGCAGGAAACATAAAAGCTTAGCCGTTAGCAGGACTATGAGAGGAAACTGGATGGAACTGAAGTTTTGGAGACAGAACTTCATCCCAGAGAAATAAAGTAGACAGATAAGGAGCTTGGTGTATCCAGATTTATTCTTGCCCTGAATGCCTGACGGAGCTGTAGCTGTATTGATAGAATTTTGTCTTAGAGGAATAAAGTTAACAGATATAAGAGCATAGTGAATGTAGATTTTTTTTCCCTCAGATATCCCATGCTGGACATAGCGTTATCCCCAGACCCTGGGTATTCCATACATAATGGTCAAAGAGCAAGCTGTGTCATTAGAAAACAGCGTGATGGAATGACATGAATCTGAGGATGAGTTCTGGGGTCCAGCTTTCATGGGTCCTTGGGCCACCCTCTGATGCAGGCTGGCTTCATCAGTCTTACCTCTAACATAAAGGGAAGGGAAAGATGGTCTCTTTGTTTCTCCCCTGGAGAGGGTTTGTGCACAAAGATTTTCTGGTTGCTTTATGGAGCTAGTCCTTCTTCGGGAAGCTCGATTAATGTCAGACACTCTCCAAACACCAGCGGTTTAGCAACGGAATACTAATGGTATTGTTGCTGTTTGTTGTTTTTCTTTTGAGACAGGGTTTCCCTGTGTAGCCCTGGCTGTCCTGGAACTTGATTTGTAGACCAGGCTGACCTCGAACTCAAAGAGATCCACCTGCCTCCGCCTCCCGAGTGCTGGGATTAAAGGTGTGTGCCACCATACCCATCTGTGAATGGTATTCTTTTTTTCCAGCTCCTGACATGTCCCAAAACTTGTCTTCACACTCCTGAAGTTCTCATCCAGATCTAGTCAGATATGTTTCTTTAGTATCATTTCATATTTAGCAAAATGGGATTTGGAGAAGACAGGGGGCAGCACACAGGGTTCAGGCAGAATAAACTAGAGCTTTTAGCCTGGCCTCGGGACTGCAGGACTCACTTACTGCCTCTGCAGTGTGCTGATGTTACTTGTTCTCTCTGCCTTCCTTTCCTGAGTTCTGTAACGAACCAGAATGCTTCTCCCAGACAGCCCTGTGCACCATCCATACTGTGAAAGCACTTGCCCCAACAGGACAGTTGGATTAAAGCTGAGATATGGATGTGAACCTATCAAAAAATATGAAATGCACACCAATTTCTAGCCCTGTGTCTGGAAGGACATTGCTGAGCCAGCGTTTGAGCATTCTTTCTCTCTTCTCCCCTCCCTGCCCTCTCCTCCTATCTCCTCTTCTCTTCTCCCCCCTTCCCTTGCCTCACCTTCCTTTCCCATTCTTCTTTTCTCTATTTTATTTATGATCTATCTATTGTACAGAAGTTAAAGTGTACTTTGGGGATGGAGAGACTGGTCTAGCTGGTTAAGATCACTTACTGCTCTTGCAGAGGATCTAAGTTCAGTTCTCACCATGTTAGATTGTTTACAATCGCCTGCAACTCCAGTTTCAGGGGATCAGATATCCTCTTCTGGCTTCTGTGGGCACCTACACACACACATGGCTCACATATAGTCACACATGCGCACATGTGCACACACATTAATTTAAAACTGTTTTTAAATGTATTTAATTTTCTGTGGTACTGAGAATGTTCTAGGTAAATTTTCTGCACCCTGGACACTGTCTGTTTGTCTGTCTATCCCCCAATCATTCTATTCCTCCCCAGTCACTATATATCTTAGGTGGTACATGGCTGGAGGTAGTAATATCTACCTGTTGAGTTATAATAAGAAAGCACAGCCATTTCTGTGTGAAAGTGAGTGTTCGCCGCATCTTCCAGCAGAGGGCAGTAGAATATGCTTTGTGGCTTACACAGGCACTAAGAACTGCTGGTAGAGCTGGTTGGAAGTAAATCACTATTTCCATTATGTTTGCACCCAGTAACTCGAGAGCTTTCTGTGCGGGGCAAAGTTTAGGGGGAAAAAAAAGAAGTTACATTTACTGTACTTAAAAACCAGGACAGAAATTATTTCTAATCATCACCTTTATTCCTTTTTCAGAAAATTGGTACTTTGTGTGTGACACACCCTATAACTTTCAATTACCATTTGCAGTTAAATATTATATGTGCTGCACTCCATATGTGGAATGGATTTCAGAGAATATACATCTTCCCCTATATTTATCAGCTTATTCAGTAAATTTGTACCTTATAGTTACTGAAAACTGCAGCAGCCCCACAACCCTGCGTCATACGGTTACTATTTCGTTATTTGGGATTCAGTGGGCGCTATGTCCCTCTAGATCACAAACTGAGAGAATGTCAGTGTTGGAGTCTGACAGACTTTTATATCCCGTTACTTGTGACTCAGCTCCTTCTCAGCCACGGTGAGGCTGAAACTGGAATCGGAGGAAGCAGTGAACGGAGGAACAATGGGCAAAAGAGGGAATGTAGGAAAGGTTTACTGAGCAAAGGTGTGAACACAGCCCTTCGGGTGGCTCTCCTGAGTGAGACTTCAAGCTGATCTCACTACTGCTATTTTCATCTAAAAGGTGAGCTTGCATTGCATCTATGGGTCTCTCTAACCACACCATCTAGAAAGAACTCCAGCTGCTTGAGCATCTGGCTGAGTATCGCACTGTAACAAATGCCATCAATTACCACACTGAAGCTATGGGCTGTTCCACGAACTGTAAAACTGGGAAAGACAGGTTCCTGTTCGTATCACTTTTCATTCTGCTAGAACTCAAAAGTGGATGAAGAACCACTATAAAGAATTACATTGCTGGGCCTGGTGACACACACCTTTAATCTCTCAGCACTCCAAAGGCAGAGGCAAGAAGATCTTCGTCAGTTCAAGGCTAGCTTGGTATACATAGTGAGTTCCAGGCCAGCCAAGGCTGAATAGTGAGTGAGACTTTGTGTCAAACAAACAAACAAACAAACAAGCCCAAACAAACAAAAAACAACAAAAACAAAAATCAAAACGAACAAAGAAAAAAGACCAAAACCAACAAAACAAACAAATATTAAAGGAAAAATAATTATAATGCTGCCTAACAGCTTTGTTACTTGGTTAATATTTATTTACATTCTAGTCCATGTTCCATCATCGTATAGAGTCACCTTCTGCAGCAGGCAGGAGAGCTGGCCCAGGGGTCACAATAGTGGATGAGCTGGTCCTGTCCCTCACCAGCTGCAGCACATGGGAGAGCAGGCCCTGAGCCCTGTGCCTTGCCTGGGCAGCACACTAGAGCTGACCATGTTGGCAGGGACGCCGGTGTGCCAGCTCTGAGGGCACGAGAGCAGGAGAGCTGACTCCTCTCCTTTCTGCCTGCTGCTTGGGTGAACTAGAGAGCTTGCCCTGGGGGTGACGCCAGCTGACCAGCTCAGCTACCACCCAGGCTCAGAACCAGGCCTAGGAGTTGACCCACCCCAACATCCACCTCATCTATGAACCGCTGGAGCATGTGAAGGGGCTGGGCCTGCAGATTCAGGATCTCCATGACACAAGGGAATGACAGGGTATTCAAGAGGAGTCCCAGTGAGAGTCCAGTATCGGGAGTGTAGCAGAAGCTAGAGGCCTCGAACCAACCAGTGAGTCACTACAATGAACACTTACAAGTAAAAATGTATGGACTAAAGGGTATACTGTGTGATTCACTGTGTCACACCACAGCTTCCATGCTGAGATGTTTTTGTTTTTTGTTTTTCTTTTAAATTTTATTTTGTTGGGGGGAGGTTTCAAGAGCAGGGGGCAGATGAGAAAGGATGGGGAGATGAATGGGATTGGGATGTGTGATGTGAAATCCACAAAGAATCAATAAAAAGTTTTTTTAAAAAGAAATAGAGAATCACTAAAATGTAACAACAACAACAATTTCAGAGAGAGCTAAAGGGAAGATGGTATCACAAGGATGGGAACCAGCAGGGGGTTGGGGAAGGACCAATAAGAACGAAGTATCTGAAAATGCCACCGTGAAATCTATTGCTTTTCACACTAGCTTCAGGACAATGAAGCAGACAGTTTCAAAGAGTGAGCATTGCTATGGATGATGTCAACAGAGTAGCAGAATTTAGAAGAAGCAGGAAAGACTGTTCAGTTTGAGGCCAGTCTTGATTTAAGTCGTTCTTGTGACTAAGTCCATTTTAATAAGAAAACACACAGCAAAGTCACTGCAATTAAAAAAAAAAGCAACATAAAATAGCAACTTGCCTGTAACCCAATATTCATTCCAGGTTAAGCTGAGCGGAGAATAGTGTTCTTAAAGTCCTGACTGGTGGGCTTCAGTTACTTGCTCTAACTGTGGAATGGGCCAGGCCAGCAGAGGACTAAAGAACCATATTATTCTTACAGAAAGTGGTTTTTTTTTTTTTGTTTGTTTTGTTTTTTAACTAAACTGCTTTGATATGATGTCATTTGTCTCAGATATCTTCTTTCTAAATTTTATGTTTATAGGTGTTTTATCTTCATCTATATCTGTATGCCATGGGTGTTCAGTGCTCATTGACAACCTGGAAGTGGATATATGAACAGGTGTGGGTTACCATGTAGTTGCTGGGAATTGAACCTGAGCAGTCTAGGAAGAGAAGCCAGTAGTCTTAACTGCTGAACCCTCTCTCCAGCCCCAAGAGACAGCCTCTTTGTTGATGGACTTCAAGGCACAGAGTTACAGGGACAATAGGTTGTTTTCCACTGGACATGGGCAATTGCACATTGGGTTGCCGTAGCTGGAGGAGTGCTATGGTCATCTGGTGTGTAGTGAACTCCATAGCCCCACATAGCAGAATTATCATTTCTAGGTGTCAGCGTCATTGTGGCTGAGAAATGTTAATCTGATGAAAGGATGTTAGGCCCAAGGGCAGATATGTAAGAAATAGCTACATTTTTGAGCCAATTGTTTTGGATTATTCTTAGACGCAAATAGAGCAAATCAAGTTAAATTCTCAAAATTTCTATTTTGCAGTGGCTGTTAGTGAATTCAGAGTCATATTTGTAGCAGGGTTGCCTATAACAAACACACCTCCTATTCTTCATTTATTCGTATATGGTTTCATTTTGTGGTTTACCATCCACTGGCCTTTGTCTTTTTCAGCTATTTCTAGTTTATGATATTTTGTTCTATTTATTTGTTTGTTTGCTTGTTTTACATCCTGACCACAGTCCCCCTCCCTCAATCTCTAGGCCCCCCCTACTCCAGCATATCCCATAGACAGGACAGACTGTAGGTAGAAGGGTATGTGACTGGGTGATGTTCTACTCTCTCCACTTGAAGTCTTGTCTGATCATAGAAGATGACCAGTTCAGGCTATGTATCCACTATTGCTAGAAGTCTTAGCTGGGGTTTTCCTTGTAGATTCTTGGGAGATTTCCTTGTGCTAGGTTTTTACCTGACCCCCAAATACTCCCCCTATCCATTAGGTTCTTTCAGTACCTGCCCCCTACAACCTGATCGCTCATGTTCCCATCCCCACCCACCCATAGTTCACTCACAAAATCTCTTCTACTTCCTCTTCCCAGGAAGATTGAGGCATCCCCTCCCTGCACTGTGAACACTCCTTGTTACCTAGCCTCTCTGGGTCTGTGGATTGCAGCATAGTTATCCTTTATTTTACAGCTAATATCCACTTGTGAGTGAGTACATACAATGTCTTTCTCAGTCTGGGTTACCTCACTTAGGATGATTTTTTTTTCTAGTTCCATCCATTTGCCTGCAAATTTCCTGATGTCATAGTTTTTAGCAGCTGAATAATACTCCATTGTGTAAATGTACCACATTTTTTTTTATTCATTCCTCAGTTGAGCAACATCTAGGCTGTTTCCAGGTTCTGGTTATTACAAATAAGGCTGCCGTGAACATAGTTGAGCAAGTGTCCTTGTGGTATGATTGAGCATATTTGGGTATATGCTGAAGAATGATATAGCTAAGTGTTGAGGTAGATTGATTCCCAGTTTTTTGAGAAACCAACACACTGACTCCAGTGGCTGTACAAGTACACTCCCACCAGCAATAGAGGAGTGTTCCCCTTGCTCCATATCCTCTCCAGCATTAGCTGTCACTTGTGTTTTTGATCTTAGACATTCTGTTGATATTTTTTTAATAATCTTTTATTTTTAAATAATATTTTATAAGTTCCTGAAATTTGTCTGAAATTTTAAACATCTGGGGGTACAAATAAATAAGTAAATGCATAAAATAAAGTATTTCTAGTTTGAGAACAAGCAAGGGCTTACTCAAAAATAAGTACATAATGAAAATTGCTAGCTGTGTGTGTGATACAACTCTGTAATCCAGCATCTGAGAGATGGAGTCAGGAGGAGTAAGAGTCCAAGGTCCAAAACCTAGAAGAAAAACAGATGTATCAATAGCTAGTGAGCATGAATCCTTAGGCTTAGAATATGAAATTCACTTGAGTTTTAAAGAAACAAGACATGAAACAAAAGATTGAAAATGCAATGTTTTAGTGTGAAACATATTCAGACCATTAATACTATATGTAGCATAATGACCAGGGTACACTGAGTTGTCAATAAACATTTATTGATTAAATAAATAAATTTAATCTGTCCCCATTTTGATAATGGCAAGAGGATTTTCTTTCAAAGTGGCTAGATTCAATGGAGTCATTATTGGGCTGGAGAGATGGCTCACATGGTAAAAGCATTTGTTGCTCACTGGGCAGGTGCTGAGAAAGCAGTGATGGGAAAGACACATTAGATTTCCTCTTCAAAAACTAAAGATATTCATAGAGAGACCCTGTCTGAAAAACAAACAAAACCAAACCCAGACACCCACACTGAAAAAAAAACCCTATTTAATATTAACAGTTCCAATACTTTCCTACACGTTAAGAGCTAGCACCATCTGGGACCCTTACTACCTATTAAATGCTACTATTATCTTACTTAGAATATTTCATTTAATACACATATAAACACAATAATATGAATATTATATTTTCATTTTGCTACTGTAGAACTGGAAATTATCTAAAAGAACAGATAGTTAGCTTAATTATGACAAAAAAAAACCTTATCTAAATGACATGACAGATTAAATGGTAGTATGAGAAGATAGAGGATGAAGATCAGCATGTGTAGGGAGACAAACAGGGTATCTAGTGTAGGCATACTTCTAAAGATGAATTGTCAAGATTTCCCATCCGATTCCCTAGGAATGAGACTGTAACGTGATATTACACTCATAATTATGCCACATTGCATAGTAAGAGAATTTTGCAGATGCAGTTAGTGCTTGTAGTGAGTTGATTTCCTGTGGATTGGAAGGGAGATCATCAAGGTGGGTTCAGCCTAATGATATGATCCCTTTGAAAGCAGAGCTATGTCTCCGTTCAGTGAACTGCTTCTCACCTTGAAGGTGAAATTATCCAAGTGAACCAAGACCAGAGCTAGCATCTGGGAGCTTCTGCTGATGCCTGATGGCAGCCTTCAGGGACATGGGCACGCTAAGTCTTACAGCTCCAGGGAGGTAAGTTTTGCCATGAGTTGGAAGCTGATTTTCCTGAGAACTTCCAGAAAGCAGCAAGACTGTCTGATAATTAGTTGCCTTACAAACATATAAGCAGAGAATCCAATCCGTTTTCTTTCTCCCTCCCTCCCTCCCTCCCTCCCTCCCTTCCTTCCTTCCTTCCTTCCTTCCTTCCTTCCTTCCTTCCTTCCTTTCTTCCTCTCTCTCTCTCTCTCTCTCTCTCTCTCTCTCTCTCTCTCTCTCTCTCTCTCTCTCTCTCTCCCCTTCCCTCCCTCTCTCTTTCTCCCCACCCCAACAGGGCCTCACCACATATCCCTGGCTAGCCTGGAACTTGCTATGTAGACTAGGCTGAACTCAAACCCACAGAGCTCTGCCTGCCTGCCTCTACCTCCAGAGTTCTGGGATTAAAGGTGTGCATCACCTCACCTGATCCTCCAATCAACGTTGGGCTGGACTTGTGACCTACAAAAATATATAATACTTACCAGGCAGTGGTGGCACATCCCTTTAATCCCAGGACTGGAGTGGAAGAGACAGGCAGGTCTCTGTGAGTTCGAGGCTAGTCTGTGCTGCAGATCAGGTTCCAGGACAATCAAGGCTATACAGAGAAATCCTGTCTTGAAAAGTCAAAAAAAAAAAAAAAAAAAGCATAGCACTAACTTAATGCTGAAATATGTCACCAAACTTGCAACACAACATGAAGTAATACACAATGAAGGTAACTGTACTGTATTCCTGATTTCCAAATTGACTGGGTGAAAATAAGGAGCTGGAAGGTGAGGAAGACTATATAGTGTCGTGGTTGAGAATCCTTGTCCTGAGATTGGAACAGCAGTCACTTCATGATGAACAGAACAGAACATGAAGAAAAATGCATGGCTATTTTTTTTTTTGTTAGTACAGCCTGCAATGAACAAATAACATTTTTGCCATCCCCATCAAGAGAATTTAATCCTGTTGACATCAAGTGCCAGAGGTTTCATCTAAGTCAGGAGTTGTGAAATTACAGCTCCCAGAATTGGTCCAGCCCACTGCTTATTTTGTAGGTGACAATTCCTTAGAACCTATCGAGTAGCTATCTTATCAGAATTGAAACTTTCCGTTGTGGACCGAGGAGGGAGACTCTCGAGGGGCCGAAAGCTGCTGCAGCTTCCAAAATCTGCAAGGCCTGTCCTCAAGTTATAGAAGCAGCAGCAGCAGCAGCAGCAGCAGCAGCAGCAGCAGCAGCAGCAGCAGCAATTGTCTGGGAGGGGTGAGTTTCTACTCAGCCAAGTTGCCTGCACATACATATACAGGCTACGCCAGGGATGTATATTTTACCAGTTAACGTCCATGCTGGGGGAAGCTTTTCCATGGTGCAGCCACCTTTGAGTCACCCATGTTGCTGTAAGTAACCTCTCACCCATGCTTCTGTAAGTCACTCCCATCAACTAACTGGGTCACTAAGCTGAACAGGGATGCAATTGTCCCTATGTATTGTAGTCAGTGTCTTATGCAGGGTGCACAGGCACTTGCTCAGGTCTCCCCAGGAATATATACAACAGAACCTGTTTGTGGCCATCTGTTCACACATTGCACACAACTCCTTTCATGTTGTGCAGCAGTAGGTGAGACAGAGACCACGTGACCTGTGTGACACTTTCGTGGAATTCTCTGGAGAAAGAATTTTCAAACTGTGACATGGGACATACCCAGTGCAAAGACAAAAATAGATAATAGTAGAAGCGTATCAGTTTTTTTTAACATAAAATGACATCATTGAATTACGGTAATAGATAGTATCGCTTAGGGGAAATGAGCATGTGGTGAGATGAAAAAAGAACTGAGGATTCAGCAATAACACTGAACTTGAAAGATTAAACATAAGTTTATGTCATGTCCGGTACCCTTTTCCAAATGGCTCTTCATAAGAAAGATGTAATTGAGGCTATGCAGTAGTGCCGGGCGGTGATGGTGCACGACTTTAATCCCAGCAGGGAGGCAGAGGCAGGTGAATTTCTTGAGTTTGAGGCCAGCCTGGTCCACAGAGTGAGTTCCAGAACAGCCAGAGCTACACAGAGAAATCCTGTCTCGAAACACAAAAAAAGAAAATAACAACAAAAAGTATTAAAGAGGAGTATATTTGAAAACTCAGAACCCAGCTGGCCATAGCTCAGGTGTGCATATTTATTTAAAAATTTTAGTTCTGCCTTTTCAGTGAAGAAACTGAGCTATTTCAAGTTCCCTGAAGTGAATTAATATTTTTGAACCTGCTATACCTACCAAATGAGGGTAGGTATGGGTAGCTGTCTGCCAATTTGGATACATAAAAAAAGTCAATTTATTTTCTATGATTTAATTTATATTTTTTGCTTTTAAAAAAAGATTTATTTTTCCAGGTGCACACTCCTTTAATTGTAGCACTTGGGAGGCAGATCTCTGTGGGTTCGAGGCCAGCTTGGCCTACATAGTGAATTCCAGGACAGCCAGAGATGATGGTGAGACTCTGTCTCAAAAAAACCCCCAAAACCAGATCGAGGCGGGGGCAGAGATTTCATTTTCACTTACTTGTGTGTGAGCACTTATGTGCACTTCTGTGCTCTTGCACACGTATGAGCTCATGTGTATGCATTCCCGTGCCTTCCCAAGGAGGACAGAAGAGGACATCAGAAATTCTGAAGCAGAGATACAGGTGGTTGAGAACTGCCCAACATAAGTTCTGGGAACAGAACCCAGGTCTTCTGCAAGAGCAGCAAGTTCTCTTAACCTCCCTGCCATCTTTCCAGCCCCGGCCCCCATTTTTGTCTGTGTTTTGAGATGGGCAGAAATTTGGTCATAGTCCACCATGCCTCAGTGTATGGTCTGACACCAGAGCACTTGACACCAGAGCACGTACAGACAGCGCCCAATGGACACAAAGGATATTAAAGGAAATAGAACACATGGAGCCAGGGCAGAGGAGAGAAGAGGAACTGTCAGATCAAAAAACATTATGTGCATGTGTGAATGAATACTAAGTAAAATATTTGGTATATTTCTGCAAAATCATTGTACTTTAGTGCACACTGGAAGGTCAAAGAAGCTGAATTCTGATGGCGGTGGCAGCAGCAGCCAAAGCATCATCATCATCATCATCATCAGCAGCAGCAGCAGCAGCAGCAGCAGCAGCAATGATAACCAGATAGATATAAACTTATCAGCAAGAAGTGAAGGCAGGCAAGCAGCAAGCAGCAGAGATTTATTTCTTGGATTGCTTGGTATCTGGGCCACCTGTTAGAAGGCGCCACCCACTGTGAGGAAGGGTATCTTTCCATCAGTTAATACTGCCAAATACCCACACAGACCCACCAATTCTTAGTTAATTCTAGATCCTATCACTTTGACAATCAAGTGCATCCATCATAGGTGGCATTTATGTTCCAGGGGTGGGTGGGAAGGGCTTATATAGCCTTCAGATGTGTGGGCTCACCTGGACAGGGCCTCTCTCTGTTGTTACTAGCTTCTAGAGATACCCACCCCTCTATACCCTATGTTGCTGAGACTGTAAATCAGCATGTATTATGCCATAATAACTCTCCAAAGGGCTCCTTTTTTCAAGTTTTTTTTTAAATGTTTTCCTTTTATTGAAAATAGCAGCTCAGGCCTTTAATTCCAGCGCTCAGGAGACAGAGACAAACAGATCTCTGTGAATTTGGGGCCAGCCTAGTCTACAAAGCAAGCTCCAGGATAGCCAGAGCTATTATATAGAGAAACCCTGTCTCTCGATAAAACAAAAACAAAACGAACAAACAAACAAAAAGCATATTTTTTTCTCATATAGTATATCCTGATTATGGTTCCCCTTTCTCTACTCCTTCTAGGTCCTCTCCACTTCTCTTCCCATCTGGATCTACCATTTTTCTGACTCTCCTTAGAATAAAAACAGGCTTCTAAGGGATAATAATAAAACAAAACAAGATAGAACAAAAACTGAGACATTGGAATAAGGTAAAACAAACAAACAAACAAAAAGGAAAAAGACCCCAAGAAAATCACAGAAACAGATATAGATATGGAGACACACTCATTTGCACATTCAGGAATACCATAAAAGCACTAAGGTGAAAGTCATAATATATATTCAGAGGACCTGTAGGGTAAAAAGAGAGAACTATATGTATAAATAAAATTAAAATGAAAATTAAGATAAATGATAGTTTTTAAAAATTCCCAACAAGACGTTATGAGACAAAGAACCTCCAAGGATGCCACTGAGTTCATTTTCTGTTGGTCATCTGTTGCTGGGTATACAACCCACACTTGAGAGTAGTTTGTTTCCCCAGTGAGACTCCCTTAGAGAAGACTGAATCATCATTTGCTCATGGTTATCAATTTGAGATAGCTTCTGGGTTAGGACACCATCTGGTGCAGACCCATGCAGGCCCTGGACATGCTGCCTCAGTCTCTGTGAATTCCTGTGATTTTTGATCATGCTGACTGGGAGGGCTTTGTTTAATTGATGTCCTCCACTGCCTCTGGCTCTTACACTCTTTTCACCTTCTCTTCAACGGGGTTCTCTGAGCCCTGAGGGAAGGGATGTGATGGACATATCCTATTTAGTGCTGAGTTTTGTGATGTCTTTCACTCTCTGAATATTGTCAGGCTGTGAGTATCTGTGTTGGTTCCCATCTGCTGCAGGAGGAAGCTTCTCTGATGATGGCTGAGCAAAGGCACTGATCTACAAGTATGGCAGAAAGCCGTTAGGAGTCAATTCATTACTTGAACCATAGTATTAGGTTTTCCCCCTAGGTTTCTGGGCTGTCTAGCCTCAGGTTCTTGGTCACTCCAGCAGTGTCAGGTATGGGTTTCATCTCCTGGAATGGACCTTAGGTCAAATCAGATATTAGTCAGTTACTCCCACAGTCTTTTGATAGCTGCAGAGTTCCCTTCCCATACCAAAGACAGTAGCATGTAGGATTGTAAGCTCTGGGTAGGCATCAGCTCTACTTCTCCATGTTCAATGAGTTATGTTAGTTTTGCATTCAGCAATGGGGCCTTGCTGTCAGTTCGTGGAGAGCAACCTGTTATCTTGGCAACAGCCATGGTTGTGTGGGGATACCCATGGACTCCTTTTGTCAACAATTCAATTAGATGTAACCCACTTGGAAGCTTCATTTGGTGACAAGAGATGTCCAGCTGGGACTCTCTCTCACCCATTATTTGGCAATTTCATTTAGATTGCCTTCATATCTGTATATATTTTAGAAAGCTTCTACTGTTAGGTTTCTATACCATCCCTCAAATGGCCCTTCATTTTAGCTGTCTCTCTCCATGTTCCCTCACTTGCCCCCCTCTTCTGTCTCCTTTTCCAGTTGATCTTCCCATCCAGTCCCCACCCATACATTCACAACTAAATATTCTATTTCCATTTTATAGATCTTGACCACCTAGTCCCTTACACTACACCTAACGTTTGTGGTTCTAAGGATTGTAGCTTGGTTATCATTGACTTAATAGTTAATATCCACATATATATGAATACATACCATATGTGTCTTTCTGGGACTGTGTTACTTCACTCAGGAAGGTTTTTTTTAGTTGCATCAATTACCTGTGATTTCATTTTTCTAAACAACTGGTAATATTGCATTGTGTAAATGTACCTACCACTTTTTTCTTAAAGATTTATTTATTTTTAACTATGAATGCTCTATCTGCATGTATGACTTTATGCTAGAAGACGGCATCAGATCCCACTATAGATGGTTGTGAGCCACCATGTGGTTGCTGGGAATTGAACTCAGGACTTCTGGAAGAGCAGTCAGTGGTCTTAACCGCTGAGCCATCTCTCCATGCCTGTACTACGCTTTTCTTATCCATTGTCTGTTGACAGACATCTAGGTTGTTTCCAGTTTCTGGCTATGTGAGCAGAGCAGCAATGAATATGGCTAAACAAGTGTCTCTGTGGCAGGATTATGCATCTTTTGGGTATATGTCCAAGAGTGGTAGAGCTGGACCTTGAGGTAAATTGATTCTCATCTTCTTGAGGAAATATTACACTGATTTCCATAGTGACTGTCTAAGTCTACACTCCAACAATGGATGAGTGTTTCCCTTACTGCACATTCTTGCTAGTATGAACTGTCATTTGTTTTATTGATCTTGACCATTCTGATGGGTTTAAGATGAAATCTCAAAGGAGTTTTGATTCACATTTCCCTGATGACTAAGGATTTTGAACATTTCTTTAAATGTTTCCTCTTTTGAGAAGTATCTCTTTAGGTCTGTACTCCATTTTTTTAACTGGGTTATTTGTTTTCTTGATATATAGTTTCTTTGAATTCTTTATATATTTTGGATATTATCTCTTATTGGCTGTGTAGTTAGTAAAAATCTTTTCCCATTCTGTAGATTGCCACTTTGTCTAAGTAATAGTGTCCTTTGCTGTGCAGAAGCTTTTATGTTTCATGAGGTCCCATTTGTTAACTGTTGACCTTAGTGCCTGTGCTAAAGGTGTTCTGTTCAGAAAGCCTTCTGTGCCAATGTGTTCAGTGCTATTCCCCCACTTCCTCTTCTATCAGGTTCAGTGTATCTGGCTTTGTGTTGAGGTCTTTGATCCATTTGGAGTTGAATTTTGTTCAGGGTGGTAAGTATGGATCTATTTAGATTCTTCTGCATGCAGCCATCCAGTTTGATCAGCACCATCTGTGAAAGATGGTGTCTACTCTTCAGCATGTATTTCTGGCTACTTTCTAAAAAATCAAGTGCCCATAGGTATGTGGTTTTATATATGGGTCTTCAACTTGATTCCATTGATCAGTATGTCTGTTTTCGTTCCAATACCATGCTGTTTTTGTTATTATAGCTTTGTAGTACAATTTGAGTGGACTTGGTGATACCTCTGGCAGTTCTTTCATTATTCTTTATTGCTTTAGCTATTCTTTTTTTGTCTTTTTAAGTTTCCATATGAAGCTGAAAATTATCAAGATTCCAGTAGGCTTCTATCAATGGGAAACAATACTTAGAATTAGGAAGAACAAGAAAGGGGAAATATGATCTAGCAGGTCATCAATTATAGCCAGCATCACTCCAGCAGAAAAGAAAGTTTAGGTCTTGAGCCTCTAGCCTTTTACATACCCAATAGTAGGATACTCTACTTCTTCAGAAATATCTTCTTCATAAGACCTAAGATAGATTTCAGAGGTTCATCCTAAGACCACAGGTAAGAGGGCTCTTTTCTTGAAGTCCCCAGATTTCACTAACATTATGTGCACTCTCCTATTCTCCTATCATTGGGTATAGTAGCTAATAAATAATTGCTAATGTTGGCATCTCATTTTTTTCTTTCATCCTCATAACACCTGCTTATCCCCCTTTATTCATGTCCATCATTCTGAAATCCCAAAGGGTTTTCTGCATTTCTATCATGTGTTGGACTCATACCTGTGTGTTCTGTGTCCAATCTGTGTGGACTCTGAATCTTTCCCAGCTGTCTAGGTTGCTTCCTGCTGAACTTGACACAGCAGATGCAGTTTCTCTGTTTTGTCCTGCACCCATTGGCATCCTAGTCTGTCTGCATCATTTTGAGAATATTTGGAGGGATCTAAGCAGCTCTGTAAGAACCACTAACATAGAATCACACCATTAGAGGCTGTGCTTTCACTCTGCTTGATGCAGGGCTTTTGTTTTTGTTTTGTGCACCTTGACCTTTCCTCTGGTAGTAAGAAGTGTCCTTTGTCATGAGCTGCAAAATCCAAACTCACCTCTAGTATGTGGCACCATATCAGAAATTCAATAATATCTAAGCTGTTTAAAATTTCTGCTCCCCTCTTTCCCAAAACACTAGGCTATTTTCTGGTTGTGTCTGTGTGTGTGTGTGTGTGTGTGTGTGTGTGTGTGTTTCTGTGTCTGCACAGTATAACTGTTCATTTGGATATGCCTTTTAACTATAAATTCCTAAGAGCCTAAGATTGTATTGTTGTTTGGGGTTCTAGAGATTTAACTTGGTGCTTCTGAGATGGTAGGCAAGTGTCCTAACATTGAACCATATATCAGCCCTCTGAGGTGGAAAGGTGCTTTAGGTTTGAAACTAAAAACCCATAGAGAAATTTACCTCTTGTTGCTGGCATTCTTTGTGTTTGAGTCACACTTCTTTCCTGAGATAGTGTGGCCAACATCTTTATCACTGCCAAATAGAGGAAGCAGGTAGGGACAATCAGAAATAGAAAGTGAATCTGCTGGCATTTGCACAGCATCCTTCCTGTAAGTGTTTTAGTGTTTAAACTCTCCCACAACCAGCATCGTTGTCCTTATTTTCACTTTTCCCCTTTCCTGATTACCACCCTCTTCTTTGATTTTGCTCCATGGCTCCGGTTTCTTTTTTCTAGATGTTAGTCAGCTTTGTACTATGGTATTCTGTATTTGTTTGTGCTATGGCAGTTCCCACGTTTCAAAGACTGGTATCAGTCATACACATTGATATAAAGTTCTATTTATCTCTGTATCTCCAGTCTTTAGGAAATAATTTGGCATAGAAGAGGCCTTGTAGATTGACAAGAAACTAATCTCTAGGTAAAAATCCATTGTCCAAATTTTAAGTATTGAAGACTCATATGGCACTAATCTTTTCTTGTTTGGAGATAAGCAGTTATGATAGTAATTATGGGAGTAGATGACTGTTATTTATCTTCATTTCACAGAGGGGAAGGTTTAAAGGCACAGAAAGGTCCAATAGTTTGTCCAAGATCACACATTATGAAGCAAAGAATCATTGTTTGATTCTAGGTAGCTTGGCCCCAGAATGGTACTGTCAGCCATTTGGCCTTGATGCCTCTCATGTATTGGCTTGCCTTTGGTAAGAAGATAGCACACTCATTATACGACCCAGTTTATAAAATTTCACTCATCTAGCATGCTTACAAAGAAGCACAAAGGAAAGAGAATATGAGAACATGGATTCTATTTTTTCATTCATTATTAGTAAGGATAATTTATTGACATATTTATGTTAGAAGCACCAGGTGGCCAAGGGTGAAATTCTTATCACTGTCACCGATAGATGAGGATGCTTACAGTGTCCCACTGTCAAGCTCAGCCTTACCTGTTACACATCCCGCAAGAAACGGTGAGCAGAGAACCTGCAAGGTCAAGGAGAAATTACTCCCAGTGATAAGAAATCTACAAAGAAGGCAGGGAGTGGACAGATCAGCATCTTTACATGGCAGAGAAAGAAGAGAGTAACTCAGAGTTTTTGTTTATTTTTTTTTTCAGAGCCACCAAACTAAGTCCAATGGTAAATCTAATGGAAGAGCTATGGCTGTGGCATTTTGTAAAGCAAGCATGTCTTTCTATAGAAACTTAACTTACCCCAACAAGTTTAAATGTTAAATACTTATTATTTTAGTAAGTGTAATAGATTTGTACAATTGTTTTTGTCTGAGTAATAGTTAATCTGGATAGGCTTATATATTACTTATAACATGGAAAACCATATTTTTGTTAGCTAACTTCATTATAAACTATGAAAATATTCTAACTTGATTTTTATTGAAATTTTGATATCTAACTAGGTTTCCATAGAGTTCCATATTAAACGTATCTCTCTGCAACTAATGGGATATCATGAAAAGTTTTCCTTATCCAAATAAAATTTAGCCACAAATTACCATGGGGGAAGGAAACAAGCTCAATTGAAACATTGAGCATAGAAAGGAAACATCAAAAA
Source organism: Peromyscus californicus insignis (assembly GCF_007827085.1). Lineage (NCBI taxonomy): Eukaryota > Metazoa > Chordata > Mammalia > Rodentia > Cricetidae > Peromyscus > Peromyscus californicus. The sequence continues at coordinate 54,472,829 of NW_026294491.1, forward strand.
TTAGAAGGTCCTTTGGCCCATTTTGGACAAAGAACAAACACACATTCATTTATTCATTTATTTAAAAAGTGTTGAATACCTATTATATACAAGGCAAAAGCTGGTATTAACAATGTATATTAGAATATGATAATAAATGATGATTCTAAACAGGACCAGTCCATCAACTCATTTATGTTCTAATGGCTGGTTAAGCAAAATGAGGGGTGCTGTCCATTAAGGCTCTTAAAACACCCACAATCCTGGTAAGTAATAAGCACTGTAGTTATAGTTACATTTTGTTTCAAGGCTAATAAGTAATAACACCCCCACTGAGGTGTTTAGAACCCAAACTAGTTACAACTAAGGGTGAAGAAGTAGACTGGTAACATAAGCCAGATCTAGTGTCCCATCTGATTATCGGTTAGCATTTGACATGGTGTATAACTACATCAAGTACCTAGTAGTATGCATCTCAAAATGCCATGTTAAATACAAGTGTATTTTTAATAATAAATGGAATAAAGAACAATTAATGTGGAAATTTCATTGAGGAAATAGTAGTCCACATTATCTAGATGTAACTTTCCTACCACTTACTAAACTCAAATATTTATCATCTTGGTTTTGTGTGTGTATTTTACAATATGGGAAACTTGTAACATGGTATCATTCATTTTCTCATGAAATTTGGAACTGTGGAAGAGTGTTGGCTTTGTTTTATTCTTATTTGATATAGGAATTAAAGCCATGAGTAGTGGTAAAATTTGAAAAATGGAACTAAACACGTGAAATCATAATTCTTTACTTTTACAATCTTTTATTTTAAGTTCTTCTACTGTATTACTATAAAATCCCAGTGTTATGGAATTCCTCAGCATGTCTCCTGTCGAATAAATTTAATAGAAAAACTTCATGTTTTCAGTGGTTATGGTTCTTTCCTGTACAAGATTCAAGATAATTGTTTTAAGAATTATTGTCAGGTAAAAATAGTTTCTTTGATTGATACATGAAAATTCCAGATATTTCCTCTCATTAGCAATAATGCTAATATTCTCCATGAAGTTACAATATGGCAGAGATTTTTTTAAAATAATTGAAATATGTTAATGAGGGTAATATTTTCATGCTAAACTAAGTGTTGAGTATCCACACATGAAAATAATTCCTTTATTACATATGATCTATGTTTTTATTTGCCTATATAGAAGTTTAATTGTTAACAGTAGAAAGGCTAGTACAACATGGTGGCAATCGACTTTCTTGACATATACAGGTTTATGTGGACCAAACATTCTTTCAATTAGCCCTGGTCTTTGCAGTCAGGAACTTCTTGTTTGTAGTGTCTTAACTAAAAGACAAGGAAGCTATAAGAACAAGCTATGAAAAAAAGTAAACATAAAGGTTTAAACGTAAAAGTCTTCTCTCTGATTATTCTGTTTTCTTTATTGAACGTAGCCTGGATGCTTTTGTGCCTCTAAAGGTTTAGAACATATGGAACAGGTAGATGTAGCACAGAAGCAGAAAAAACATGGCTCTTGCTTCAACCACACAGTCAATACCAGCAGTCCTTTGAAGGGGCCCCATGTCTTACAGGCAGGACTTCTCAGAAATACTCCTGTTCCTATTCTCATAATTTTCAGGCAAAACAATGTTGCATTCCACAGAGTTCACAATAGTGGCAAAGCTCCCCTCTCCTGTATCCTTATATCCCATGTACTAAACTCAGTGTTTCTTTGAACTGTGAGGTTGGCATGGAAGAGTTCATCTCTCATCCTTCCAGTGTCATATAAGTCTTCTAAATATCTTCTTAGAAATGGGGGAGGGGGCCTAAGAGAAAGGGAATGGTAGATAGAAGGGAGACAGTTTCTGGAATTTTTAAACACCACCAAGGCACGGATAATTCAGTTATCTGGGGTGACCGAATATTTAGAACTGTTGCCAGTTCACAGAACGAAAGTTCGTGACTGCCCTTGTCAGTTCCCCAAACATGTACTAGTGGATGAAATTCAGATTGGCCTATTTAATGGGAAGAGGCACTCTTGAGTGACAGGGGGTTAAGTCAAGGATGACCGGGGCTGCAGTCATTGGTAGCAGACTCCAGTCTGGTCATGCTCTCTGAGCCCTAACCTACATAGCTGGCTAAGAAAGTGCATCAGTTACATGTGAAAAAGCATGTGCTTCCCCTCCAAAGTCCAGACGTGCTGGAAAACTGTGGTGTATATAATTCAGAACAATATACTACGTGCACAAAAGGAGTTTTATCATAACATAAAATTAAAAAGTAACAATTTCATCACACAGTTACACTGCTGTTTTCCTTTTTTTTTTTTTTCCATTTTCTAGATTTGTCCTTTTTGTTTCTTTTTTTTTTTTCATTTCCATTTTGATTTTATTTTATGGAAGCCTCGGGGAGGGTAAAGATTTGGTCCACTGAAAATTAGTCACCCTCAAGGATATATATATTAGAAAAAAATATGAGCAGCAAGACTCTCTGGAAATAGATTCTGTTCGATGTAGCTAGTCTGTCTTTTCTGTTTTGCCCTCTTTCACAGCAGCTTCTGAAGCTTTCCGCAGCGGGGCTTTCTCCGAGTTGGCATGTCCTTGGCCGGAGTCTGCCGTACCACCATTTTTGTGAGTAGTGTGTTTTTCCAAGTAGTTAAGCATCTCACTGAGGACTGTTTGGAAGGTGCTTAGAGCTGCACATATTGCTGGTGTCCCAAAACCATGAGTGATCAAACTGGAAATGAGAAGAAGTAGGAAAAAAAGGTGAATAACGTGGAATACAAAAATCCCTTTATTCAATTCAGAACATTCCATTGAACACTTACTGCATTCTGTGATGTTTCTGCTTATTATGGAAAACAATACAATTCAGTTAATCCCTTTTGGCCAATAAGATCAATAAGAAGCTTACGATCTATTGAGACAAAGGCTCATTGTTGACAAACTTTATGTGTACAAATTATCAGCAAGTCTGAGTAACATATAACTTGTTTCTTTATCTTATTAGGAAGTAGGTAGAACATGTGTCTCTCTATAAGCAAGGATCATCTTGCTTCCCAGAGAATGTCATGCATGCATGTGTAGGCATAGGTCACACTTGAGGAAGATAATTCAGGATATTGAGAGTAACTCTTGGAGACTAGGAAGAGGATTGGAAGGTCAGGTAGTAAGGAGTGGATGCAATTAACACACGTCATATGCACCTATAACATTGTTACAGTAAACTATGTCTCGTTTTGTATTACTAAAATGACTCGTAAGACAATCAGAGTTGACTGAGTGCACCTGATAGCTGGTTCCTCTGACTTCATTCCTTCCTTTCATGGCAATAGCACCTTTCTAGGCACATAACCATCCACCTGTGGATTGTATTGTAGCTTCTTCTTCCCTGCTTTGGAGAAGAGACCAATCTGTCCACAGCAGAATATCAATTAGACAGAGGTACTTCTCATTGCTTACATAGAACTGAGTAGCCTCCATTTCTTTGCAAAGGATTTGTACATTATACAGGTGAGGATACGACATTGGTGACAGAGACAGAAGGAGGTAGAAAGAATCTATTTATCTAGACTCCGAGATATTGAGAAATAAAGTTCTATCGTATGTAGGCTGCTCTCTTTGTCTTGGAAGATAACTAAGAGAAACTAGTAAGTTCATGTGGGAAATGTTGTTTCAAGCTTGGCATAAATATCACTTCCAATTATAAAAGGTATCTCTCATTGAACAAATAGCTAGCTGTACATTAGCCCTCTTGTGAAGAAAACCATCCATATTGTTCATTTGTGTCAAATTGTCCTAAAGTGATACTGTAAGTTTTCTTTCCAAAGCTTACATCTTATAATAATAAAGAATGCATACTGGGCACATGTTAGGCATATACTATAACATATAATACAGTATTGTGTATATATGTATATGTGTTCTATATCCAATAAGTAAAGCTAATAACAGTGTACAAATATAGGTTGTTAAAGTTACAATGACAATAGTTTTTCATTAGATGCTCCCATCTTAGTATGTTACCTGCTGCTAATTACCACTCTTAAGATATATAATCTTTATCATCAAAAAATGAGTTGTTAAACAATGCAAACAAGGACTCTAAGTTAGCCTACTGACACACCATAGTGAAAATGCTAACAGGACTGGTCATATTGTATGTGCATGACATCGATCCATGAAAATGGTGAGGGTGATGCTCTGGCTATAGTGTCCCCATTACAGTGCCATAGTGCCCTTTATAGAGGTTAACAACTGTGATATACTCATTGACAAGAGTAAAATTTTTGCATGTCCTTCATGCTGTTCTAGAGACTTCCAATGTCTTTGGGATAACTTACAAAATTTACCCTGACTTTAGCTAACATTAATATGTGTTGAAAAGAAAAGCAATACTTTGGTCACTGATAATTTAGTAAAAAAGAATACTCAAGACTTCAAGCTATTGTTTGCAACAAAATTCGTATTATAACATACCACTATATGTCAATCAAATACGTATGTTTTTGCAGCATTCTCTTAGGTTGAGAACCAGGCAAGCTTATTTAATTCAATTTCTACAATGAGACAGCTTCAGGGAAGTCGTGTGATATGAGATAGAACAGGACAGGAAGTATGGATGCTAAATGGAGTTGTGTGAAGTTATACGTGAATCTGTTATGGTGGCACTCAGCAGAGAGATCCTTTAGATAATAAAATATAAGCACATTTCACTTATTAGAGCTGGGTTATAGTGTTTAGCTTCACTACAGGTAAATGGTAAACTTAACAGCCAGTACTTGAGCCTTTAACATGATACTGGCCCCATTCTTAGCTCGCTATCTGTGTCTCCTCACATATCCTACCTGTAACATCAGTGAGTAGGCACAATTATTTTTAGTTTATAGGTGAACCAAGTCCTAGAGGATGTAATTAAATGATTTGCCTGAGAAACCAGGCATTCTGTATTTTGTTCTTCTCAGCCTGAAGGCATTTTTGACTCCTTTCCTTTGAGAAATCTATTTATAATGTTTTCATTGTACATATGCATCTATGTCTGTGCACCTTGTGCTTGCAGTACCCACAGAGGCCAGAAGAGGGCATTGGATCTCTTGGAACTGGAGTTTCAGACAATCCCCAGCAGCCATGTGAGTCCTGAGAACTGAACCCCGGTACTCTGCAAGAGCAATAAGTGCTCTGGATATCTAAGACATCTCTCCAGGCTCAAATCCCTTTCCTGGCAGTGACTGTAGCTCATTTTTTTTTCTGAAATAATGTTGCTCTGTGCATTGTGCTATTAGTCTTCATATACTTGTAATCTAAGGACTTGAGAGACTAAAGCAGGAGGATTAAATGTACAAGGAAGTCAGAGTTACACAGTAAATTACTGTTTCCCACAGACATAAGTCAAATACAGACTACATAGATATGAATACATACTATAAAGGCTTGTGTTCTAAAAAGAACCGTCACCAGGTTAAAAGATATCTCTTAGCCCAGGAGGCTTTCTTGTGGGATCAGCTTTCTGTGTCCAGAGCATGCAGATTGCATTAATAGTTCGTGATGTTATCTTTTCCCTCCATTGAGAATCACATTTTCAGAATCTTCATATTGAAAGCCAGGTGGTGCACACCTTCAATCCCAGCACTTGGGATGCAGAGGGAGGCAGATCTCTGAGTTCAAGGCCAGCCTAGTTTACAGAATAAGTTCCAGGGCAGTCAAGGCTACACAAAGAAACCCTATCTCAAACAAACAAACACAACAACAAACCACTTCACATTGACTCTAGTCTTAGACTCTTAGTGGTTGAGGAAGTTATCTGAACAAGAGAACAGTGGTCTGATTAGAACACCTATGTCTTTCCCAACTTTAAGCTTCACTTTAAGAGTATTCACAGTAGGGATTTCTTTTTCACAATCATGAAGTTGAAGAACTTGATGCAAGCTCAAACACTCCACTTCACGGAAATATCCAAGGTCAACTGCACACTCTTCAACAGAAGCAATGTACTTAACTGTCACTTTCCAACATGGAAATCAATGTGTAAATTTCATTGGTACCTTAATCAACATTATCTGTGCATCAAAAAAATGCATACCCACTGCATGAGACAACACCAGCTGCAAGGTACAGTCACTGTCCTAGAGGTTTCCAACAACATTTATATATCTAGAAAATTAAAGTGATACAATATCACTTTAAAATTTCTCATGAAATTATATATATATAAAATATAAATTATATATATATAATTTAAAAATAATGGAAAGGGATACTGATACCATCATATTATCCTGTTGATTCTACTCACTTCAGAATGAAATGAGTCCAATCTCCTTCACAATGACACATAGTTTAAACTATACAGAAAAAGTAAAAGACAAAGAAATGCTTTCGGCTGAATTTCAGTTCTAGATAGACTAAGATCGTGGTGATGATTTTTTTGGCTATGACACCAGAAGCACAGACAACCAAAGCAAAGATAAAGAGGTGGAGCTATAGCAAACTAAAAGCCTTTGGCACAGTCAAGGAAACAGCAAAATGAAAATGTAGCTCATATCATGGTAGAAACTATTACCAAATCATGGATACAATTTGGTGTTAATACCCCTATGTAAGGAATCTCTACACCTCAGTCATGACATTCAAGAAATCTTATTACAATAGGCAAAGGATCTAAACAGACATTTTCCAAAAGATAACAGGACAATGGCCAACAGATTTGTGAGAAGACGATTAACTCCTTTAATGTGGATGTAGGCATAGCCTCGATGGTTAACAGCCCTTGTTGCTCTTTAGAGGATCTGAGAGTGTATCCTAGCATCCACATCAAGTAGCATGTAACCTCCAGTGATATCATCTCCGGGGAATCCAATGTATTTTTCTGGCTTCTATGTGTACCTGCACACATGTGCACATAGCCACATGTACACATACACACACACACACACACACACACACACACACACACACACACACACACACAAAAGATTTTAACAAATCTTAAAAACTATAATTAATTATCAAGATAGCAGACTAAAACCTCAAGGAGATGTGACTGCACATCCATTATCCTGCAGAAGCCACAGGTACCGGCTCCCCCTAGACCTGATGTTTCAGGAGGTTGTAAGCCACCCAACACGGGTGCTGGGAGCTGAACTCCAGCCTTCCGCAAAAGCAGTGTGAATTCTTAACTTCGGGCCATCTCTTTGGCCCTTGGGTATGAACACTTCAATTAACAGAAGGTTAAATGCTCCCTGGCTTCATTTGGGAGTCTTTGGTCTCTAGAGTAATAAGAGCCGGTTTAAAACTATGTTCTGAGAACAAGGACGAAAAACAATACAGAAGCAGATACAGTGCTGGGGTGGGGGGGGGGGGCAGGTAATGTAAGCAGTTGACAGACTAGTCATTAAGATACTTTTCTTTCTTTTCAAAGAGCTTAATCTTTAATGGGAGGAAGCTTAATGTTAAGCTAGTAAGGTCTTATCTGGACAAAGAATTGCAGGTAGCCAGGAGGTGGTAGTACACATCTTTAATCCTAGTACTCAGTAGCCAGAGGCGGGCGAATCTCTGTGAATTCAAGGCCAGCCTGGTCTATTTAGAGAGTTTCAGTCCAGCTAGGGCTACACAGTGAGACTTTGTCTCAAAAAACAAGATGAAAATTATTATTATAGGAATTTGTTGTAGAACTTATTACATGTAACTTAATAACCTACATTTTCTGAAACATGTTATGAGTATCTCTCTCCCTCTGTCTCTATCTCTGTCTCTCTCTGTCTGTCTCTCTCTCTTGGTTTTTGTTCGTTTGTTTTTCCAGACAGTGTTTCTCTGTGTAATAGCCCTAGCTGTCCTGGAATGTACATCCTTCCTTCCTTCCTTCCTTCCTTCCTTCCTTCCTTCCTCCCTTCCTCCCTTCCTTCCTTCCTTCCTTCCTTCTTCCCTCCCTCCCTCCCTCCCTCTCCCCTCCTTTCCTTCTTTCCTTTCTTTTGTTTTGTTTTTGTTCTTGTTCTTTTGAGGCAAGGTTTCTTTGTGTAGCCCTGGTTGTCCTGGAACTCACTCTGTAGACCAGGCTGGTCTTGAACTCACAGAGATTTGCCTGCTTTTTGCTGCCCAAGTCCTGGGATTAAAGGCACGTGCCACCATGCCCAGCAGACATTCCTATAATAATGTATTTTAAGTTTTAATTTTGTTTTTATGTGCATGAGTGTATGTATGCCTGTGCATCACTTTCAGGGTTGGTGCCGAGACCAGAACAGAGTGTTAGATGCCCTGGAAGTGGAGTTACAGATGGTTGTGAAGTGCCATGTGGGTGATGGGAATCTAATCTATGTCTTCTGGAAAAGCAGCTAGGGCTCTTAACCACTAAGCCGTCTTCTCTAGCCTCGTTTGTCAGAGGTCATTGTCACCAGCTGTTGCAGGGCCATGATGCAATTACAGTTTATAGCAACTCATAATTCAGATGTCAACCCACCAATGGAATGTTCTCTGATGGGCTAACCTGTCGAGCAAGGCTTGCAGGCCATTGACTCTGAATACGGTTACTTTCATCTGTAATTTCTTGTGCAATAACAGCTATGATATCTCGCCATCACCATACATTTTCGTAAAATGTGTATATGTAATCTCATGATTATATCTCAGTCTTATGGGCACATATATCTGTGGGTGGTCAGGAAGATGACCTTTCATTTAGCTGTATAATTTTGATATATAGAAAACATACTAGGAGATGCTTCGTAGCTACATCTATTGTCTCACGAGACTGTAAACACTTAAAGTCTGCTTTGTTCCTTTTACTCAGACTAACAAAAATAACAATCTCTCCTCAGTCTGACACAAACTGCATGCATTTAGCTCATTTTTACTTCAGAGCAAACTCAAGCTAGACTAAAGGCCTTTGTAAATGGATCATAAGTTTAAAACTTTACAGTTATGTATAAGGTCAGAGTCGAAGGTGTCTTAACAAGGTTACTAACACAAAATACACTAAGAAAAGCCTGCTAATTCTTTGCTTGCCAAGTCTGCTGATAAAAAGCTACGTCTCACTTCACCCTTCTGGTCCTGAGACCTTGGAACCTTGTGTTACCACGGTAATGGCTCTGCTCCTTACCGTCTGTTCTAGGAATGTGCTATGACCTTGAGGGTTTTGAAACTTTTCTCAAGATTGCAAGGAGTCTCCTGTTAGAAATGTATGGATGGTCAGGCAAGAGAGGAGATAAGAATGAGAGCTGAAAAGAAGCTGTAGATTTAGAAAAGCAGGAGAATAAAGAGACATGCAATGAAGTATGATATAAGCAAATTCATTCCTTCACCCTCAGATACTTAGTTTTTCCTCACTTGCTGTAGCGTCTTTTTTAGAACCCTGAAAAGAAGGCTTTAAGGCAGGCCCTTAAAAGTCTTCATTAATTATTATAATAATTATTTCTTTAAGTGGATGAGCTTATCTAGTTTGATTTTATATAGTAGTACTTGCTTTTTGTGGTTGGGTGTGTTTGACCAACATTTGTGTAACTACTCCCATTACTAACAAGGATTTCTCAGACCCATTTTCTCACTTCTCATCATCCGGTTCTGACAAAGTCGTGCTCTAATTTCTCTAGCTATAGTTTTTGCTTTTCCTCTGAATTCCATGTAAACCAAATCATCCATGGGCCCCTGTGACTGTGTTCACCAGCCTAACCACTCTGAGACTCATCTATGCTGTTAAGATTTCCCAGTTGGTTATTTTTCATGATTGAAAACCATTCTATTGTGTGCGTTTGCCACTTTTTCCCATTGCATTTTCCTCAACTTACTTTTCTGTAAGACTGCCACTTTATTTTAAAAATACATTCAAAAATATCCAAAAGTCAACATTTGAGAGACTTAGTTTCTTATCAGCACTGCCAGGAACCTGAGGGCTTCCGATGGAGACATGGCGGCTGAAGTGTGTCTGTCCTGGGTTCAGTGATGGTGGTGGGATTGCAACGTGCTGTGTTGCTTTTAAAAACTGTAACAAGAGCAGTGTTGATGCAGTTTACAGGGTGATTTTCACAATGCCTGGGACAAAACTCTCTCAAAATGCCCAGTCCAAAATTGGGTAGAAAAGTAATCAGAATGACAGCAAAATGGAGTACATTGAAAGCTAGTTGTGCACTGACACCTCAAGAATGGATTCGAGTGTCCTTGGCAGCCTTGACCAAGTGTTAGTGAAGTGCAGTGAGATTACTCAGGCCCTACTCTGCCTGACCTATTAATTAGTAAGGAGATCAAAAAGAACGCTGGAGTTTTAACTTAGCAGCTGGTATTAAAATAGAGAAGAGAGTTCCTATATGGAATAACAGAATTAAAGTCTTGAAATGTCTTAATGTGGTAGATGGTCTAACTGGTAGGCAAAAGTCAATTTTATGAAATTTAGGAGAGATGAAGGAGGAAGAGAGAGGTTTGACTCAAGAGCAGTTCATCCAAGGAAAGTCTTAAAATATCAGGAAATTTAAACCCAAAATCAAGAATTCAAAGTTGAGGTTTGAACAGCCATAGAGCACTTGCTAGTATATACAAGGCTCTGGGTCAATCCCAGCATGACCAAAAAAAAAAAAAAAAAAAAAAAAAGCAGTAAGATTTTTGTTTGTTTGTTTGGTGAGATGGGAAGCAACCTCTACCTGGAACCACATTCTAATTCATTTTCTGTCTAATGGGATCCAGGTCATTTGGTTTTATTTTCCTATTTACTAATTTCCCAATGAGAAGGAGCAAAGCTCTGCCAACCAGCTCAGAAGGATGTATTCCCCTGCTGAGAAACACAAACAGTTGTAGTTTATGGCACCTGACTTTAGGGAAAAGGTAACATATATAACAGTCATCCTCTTAATTTTAGTCATGGTTTTAAAAACTTTTTTGCTAGATTTTCCAACTAGCAATCTCTAGAGCATCATTCTACAGCCTGACCACTGACTTCCTATTGACTGAATTCCTATCGACTCAACTAAAAAAAGTGGGGATGTTGCCGGATTCACAGGTAAAGCTCCATTTTCCACTTTCCCCTAATGATTAATTAAGCCCTACCCAGGTTTCCACATTTCAGAGATTAGAAGGACACTAAAGAGTAAAGTGATATTTTCTAGAGATAGTGTGATTCTGTGTGTGAGTATGGGGAGGATTGCACATGTGTGTCATGGATATGTGACATTTTGTATTTTATATACAAATTTGCACTTGGAGTTGGGGGTGTAGAAGGTGTAGATTAGTGGTAGAGTTTTTGTGGGTGGCCCTGGGTTTGCTGTCCAGCACAGTAATCAATCAATCAATCAATCAATCAATCAATCAACCAACCAACAATTTGATCGTCAATCAAACAGTTACTTACATGCCATCATCTTCTTGATGACTGGGATTGACCCAGTTAAGTTTTTTTTTTTTTTTTTTTTTGAAACAGGGTTTCTCTGTGTAACAGTCCTGCCTGCCCTGGAACTCACTTTGTAGACCAGGTTAGCCTTGAACTCAGAGAGATCCGCCTGCCTCTGCCTCCGAAGTGCTGGAATTAAAGGCATGCACCACCACCGCCCAGCAACCCGGATAAGTTCTAATGATATAACCTGTAACATTTTTTATTTAGTTGTTTATTTTTTCAGACAGGTTTTACTACTTATCCCTGGCTGGCCTTGAACTCACAAAGCTCTTCCTGCCTCTGCTTCCCAAGTGTAGAGATTCAAATCCAGCACCAGCAGGGACCTTAACATTTTGAGGGTAAGTATATTGAAACATCATAATCATCTGTTGTTGTGTTAAGTTTTTGATACTGAGTCTTAAATAGCCTAGAGTGGCTTCAGGTTCACTATATAACCAAAGCTGACCTTGAACTCTGGATTTTCCTGTCCCCACCTACTAAATTCTGGAATTCAGGCATGTGTCACCATGCTAGCCTCAACAGTTTCTTTTTCTTATTTATTTATTCATTTATTTATTTATTTTTCTTTTTTCAATTTTTAATTAATTAATTAATTAATTAGAGACAGGGTCTCACTGTGTAGTTCTGGCTATCCTAGAACTCACTCTGTAGACCAGGCTGGCCACTAGTTCAGAGATCCACCTGCCTCTGTCTGTCTCCTGATTGCTGGGATGAAAAGGTGTAGGCTATCACCTCCGGCATTTCTTTTATCATCTCGTACATTACATCACAACTGCAGTTTCCCTTCCTTCCCTCCACCCTTTCCAGTCCTACCTTCCACCTCTCCTTTCCCCTCAGATCTACTCCTCCTTTTCTCTAAAAAAAAAAAAAAAAAAAAAAAGAGCAGGCCTCCCAGGGATATCAACCGAAAAGGGCATAACTAGTTACAATAAGTCTAGGCACAAACCCTCTTATTAATGCTGGATGAGGCAACCCAGTAGGCAGAAAAGGATCTCAAGAGCAGGCAAAAGAGTCAGAACAGAAGCTCAGCAGTTTCTAATAGTCAAGAATTGAGACTCAGAAACAAAAGAAAAGGTAGACCCTTGTGTGGAACAGAAGAATTCCAGACAATGTTATGGCTTTGCTAACAGTGGTTACAACCCATTTTATGGCAGACCCTGTCTACATTTATAAAGTATTCAGCATCAGTTCTGAAGATCTAGCAAGAAACTGCTATATAATAACAGTTTGTTCAGATTTTCTGCAAACTTTGTGTATTGATTAGGGTTTTTTTTTTTTGTGAACTTGGCACAAATTGGAGTTATCTGGGAAGAACTTCAATTGAGAAAATGCCTCCACCAGATTGCCTGTAGGCAAGTCTTCAGGGCATTTTCTTGATTGATTGTTGATGTGGGAGGAAATAGCCTATTGTGGGTGGTGCCTCTTGTCAGGAGGTCCTGGGTGCTGTAAGAAAGCAGGCTGAGCAAGCCACGTAGAGTGAGTTGCAAACAGCATTACTCCATGGTCCCTGCTTTAGTTCCTGCCTTTGGGTCCCTGCCTTGAGTTCATGCCTTGGCTTCCCCTCATGGTGGACTGTAAACTGTAAGCCAAATAAACCCTAAACTGATTTTGGTCTTGGTATTTAATCACAGCAACAGAAAAATGACTAAGACATTGTGTAATTCTTGGTTAAGCACTTATATTTAACCTATGCTCAAAGCATCACCCATGCTTATTTAAGAAATATTGGAATCATCAGTGTTTAGCACAAATCTAGAGTGGACATCTATCAGAAAAACCAAAGCATGGTTTGCATTCTGCCAGTCTGTGCTAGATAAATGTTACCATGCTGTTTCTACATTGGCCAGACTGCCCTCCGGAAATGCTTTATCTGTGCCTGGATTTGTCTAAGCATCCCTGGGATCTCTTCTGAGTCCCTTTCTATCTTGAAAAGAATTGCATCTGGTACCTAGAAATTCACATGTACCAAGCAAACACTGATTTAGTATTTATTAAAAATAAAGCATAAGTTACTTTACTATTTTCTTCTGCAGACTGGGCCACAAAGTTGTGGCTACCAACCAAAAAAAACTACCATAGTTTTTTTTTTCAGGCTATAAAAATTGCTGAAAACAATCAAGTCTGTTAGGCTACACACCAGAAGTATGAACCAAGAGGAGAAAAAAAAGCAATCATCATTTAGATAGAATGAAAATAATTTCATTTGTAAAATTTTAGCTTTTTTTTTTTTTTTGGCTACTTTGGGCTTTGAACCCAAGACATTGCAAATGCCAAGAAAATAGTTTACTGTGAGCTCTACCCTCACCTCCGAATTTCTGGGTAGAAACTGTTTGAATGCACATTTCTGTCCCTCCTCTCCCCCACTTCTTTGGGTGTATGAGAAGGCTGAAGTAAAGTGTGGGTTGTTACTACTACCCTGCTGTTACGTCATCTTGCATCATTCTTGAGTGTTTGCTTCTCATGGATCTTTTGATTCTTAGTGCTGCATGCAGGGGCTCCTTGTGGTGATCTCATTCCTACGCTTTTGCTTCTGGGAAAAGCAAAGCCCTAAGATCGCAAGGGAAGACCAGCTTCTCATTGCATCCTCCCCCTACTTACTCACTGAAGACCAAGACTGAAATATAGTCTGAGGCTCTGTGCGTGCCCTTCCCATTACGGTATCAGGTGATATCTGCTAGAAAAGTACATTCTTACAATCATGGGAACAACAAGGGCAGTCTCTTGGGAATAGACCCCAGAAGACACCTGGAAAGGATTCTGGGTCTTCTCTGCCAAACGTACGTTTATTTAGAACAATGTAGACGAGATATTGTTTATCTCCCAAAATTAACATTTAAACACAGGCTAGGGAGAGAAACACTTGCCCTGGGGAAAGAGTTAGGGGCTTACTTTTGCTATAATTTGAGGTATATCTATTTTTTATAGCCTAAACAAGGAAATAAAAGAAAGGGGGAAACCAGCTGATCATACTTATTCTCTCCATACAGTATCTTATCTTACAGTGTCGAGTGCTTTTTAAATAGAATTTCATTAAGGTGCATAATGAAGGTATTTGGGTCCCAGGTGGCTGGTGGTAGAGAACCACCCAAAGCTGCTCATTACAGTGGCTTTGGCAACACTCACAATGATTCCATGATTTCTTCCGGCCCCACTTCAACCACAAGCACACATAAAAAAAAATTACCTAGCCAGCTTATTTCATTTTGTGGATCTTACCCTAGAGATCCCGACTTAATTGGTTTGGGATGAGATCCAAAGGATCAGTATTTAAAGAACTACTCCCAAGCAACTTAAATGCAGCTGGGGAATTGGGCATATCTCCCCAGGGCTAAAGTACACTCTGTGCTATATCTGCGTCAATGTCTCCAGCATTTCCCCAAGAACAACGGCAGAACTCGAGTTCCAGGGGAAGTTGGTAGGTAGAGTGAGCTATAAAACCTTTATGTGATGGAGTTTTATAAACATGGAGCTAAGCAACACTTCAGCTCCGGAAAAGTCAGGGAGCCAATGAAAGGTCATTGTGTATTGCAATAATTAAATACAGGTGCAACAGTCCAATGCCCTTCAATCAAAACAGTCAAGAAACATTTTCAAGGGCCTTCCTATGAGACGGGCACTCTAAAAACCCAGTTTGGACAAGTATGTCTATAACTTCCCTGGTGGTCTATCAGGTTAGGAGATGAATGTCCCTCTGCCACTGTTAGGCCACACTTCTGTGACCATCTCAGCCTCTTAATTTCCTACTTCATTTTAAGAAAATGTAAATAATTTATTTAACATACATTAATTTAAAAAGGACATCATGACAGCTCTTATGTGATTAATAAATGAAAGCTTTGCCTGGTTTATCTTTAAACTTACATTTTTGCTAGTAAAATTCCTTTTAATTGTAACACAAGTGCAGACCTCTGTCCTTACAGGCCTGTTTCTCTTTGCATTTGGATGTGGCCCTCATTTTAGGAGTTTAAGTTAAGATTAAATGTCAATCTTATATAGAAGTTTATTTGGGAAACAGGACTTTTTTTTTCTTCACAATTCAGACTGATGATTCCTTGTACTCTTTAAAAATAATTGCATGGACTGGAAGAACATTTTCCCCACACAACTAATTAAATATTTCTTTTTTCTGTACATATGTGCTTGAATGCACGTGCCAAGGCACACGTGTGGACATCAGAAGACAACTTTGTGAAGTCAATTCCCCTCCACCATGTGGTTCTGGCAATGGAACTCAGTTCTTTAGGCTTGGGGGCAAGTCCTCTTCCTCACTGAGCCCCCACGAAGGTCCAAGAACTCTTTGAAGAAGACTTGAGAATTTTGTCTCTTGTCTGCTAAAATTAGCTGTATACTTTATGATGTTTTGGTCTTAGATTGAAAATTTAATCAACATCTCCATTTCCCTTACTAAAGATGAATAATTCTTTTGCAATAGGAGCAGAGCAAACTGTTTGTTCCCAGTCACTGTCCAATCCCAAGAAAGCAGGAAAACAGCAATAATAAAATGTGCTCACTTAAGGCTCCCAGGACGGGAGTAAATATGCTTACAGTAGCATGGGACTGTTCTTGGGATATTTTGACCAGGACAGAGCCCTTAGAACATCCCAGTGCTGTTGCCTGGGATGCCTGTCTTACACGGAACACCAAAGGAAATGGGGAGTGAATACCAGGAGGAGGGGAAGCTGGGGACATGAGAGCTGGCTGCCTCTGCAAACTGGAAACAGGATGAAATTGACTGTGCGAAGCCCTCCAGGAGACAGATGTTAGAGAGAGAATGCTATCAATGGGAGGAAGGCGTTTCTAATAGACTTGTTAGACATACAAGAGCAGGCTGTCATTAGAGTTTTCAAACCTGCAATGGGTGACAGCTTGACAGCAGAGCCGGGGAAAAGATCTGAATGGTGACGAAGAGTCAGAAAGAAATGCAAGGGGCCTCCCAACACAGAGACCCAACCAGGTAACATGATCACGTCTACATGTTGCTTAGTTCTGAAGAGTAACCGCAGTAGTGCGAAAATCCATTTCTGAAGGCAGGAAGCTGTCAGTAGACGTTTTGACTTATACTGGAGAATTAAGTAGGCCTATCACTTCCTTCCATGGCCTGTGACCATGGGGGGTGAACTCTTGCAAGACATAGCCAAGACCCAAGTGAAATAGAATCATAATAACATTTGATATGGGTTAGATACAACACATAGAATGATAAAAGCCTTTTTTTGCCTCATGTAATTACCAATACTGTGTCCATTCTTTTCTTTATATGTTTTTTGTTTTATTTATTTTTTGATTGATTTCCTTTTTGAGACAGTGTCTTGCTATATAGCCCTGGTACTCACTATATAGCCTAGGCTGACCTTGAACACATACCAGCCCTTCTGTTTCTGCCTCTCAAGTGCTGGGGTTATAGACTAGAGCCACCACATCCAGCTTTGTATGAAATAATATTGTTTTCCATTAATTTAGAAGTTCCTGAAGAATGTGCTGATCCTTCATCCTCACACTATTATCCATTGGCACAGTGAAACAAAAGAGACAACTAACATTTAGGTTTTCCAAGGTCGGTGCTGAGGAAGAATCTTCCTCATTTTTCTGACAGGTTGTCCTCTCTGAGTTGATCATTAATGGTGTTCTAACTTCTTATTTATATGAACACATGTGCTCCTGTGACCTCATATTCAAGGAGGTTATAAGAATATGAGACACAAAGAATGGAGACAGTGTTACAATTTCTTTGGCCATGAGTTCAGAAAATTAGGGCTGTGGTTTTGACTTAAGGGTGTGCCCTCTCCTGGAAGCCTTATCCCATCTTACACTAATTGACATCACCAGGTCTGGAGACAGGGAGTCCATGGGAGTAGTCCGCAGATTTCAATCAAATTGCTTCCCTTTCCGGAAGATGTTGTGGTGTCTGCTGTGTTCTCTATGACAATTCTCACTGCTGGTGGTACTTAGGAAGTGATAAATAATAAATAAATCTGCCTCCTGTCATTTTGATGGAAACAAGTGTCTCCGAAGGCTGTGCGTCCTAAGAGCGGTCACTGTTATTGTCACAGTTTTCCAGAGCACAATATGTCATCTGCCGTGAAAACTAGACATAGTTTCTGTACTTAGCAGGGCCAGATCACTCCCCATCTTTGTCTAGATACATTCAGTCTGTTGAGAGCAAGCCAGAGCTCTCGAGATACCGAGTCGATAATCCAATAAGGTATCAATGCCCTGCTCTACGAAGACTTTGATTACACAAAATGGTAACGCAGGTGAATGTTCCTAATCACAGAATCCTCTATGCCTATCCAATCATGCTCTTTCTTCGCTCCTTTCCTAGCCAGTACTCAGCAAAACTAGCAGAAAATCAGACTCGGCAGATTGCCTGCGTTCACTGCAGTGCAGGCTGCAGTGTTTTCCTTTTGAGCCTGTTTCCATCACAGTTACCGCTCTCAGCAAAAAGCAACGAAAGAGACACACTTGTCTAGTGCAGTTTTACCCAGACTATTAGCAGAATCATATATAAAGAACTTTTTAAAGATACTGCTCTCCAAGACACAAATCCACACCGCCATTTTTACTGTCTCTTTTGAAAAGTGAATTCACGGGCCAGAAAGATGGTTAAGCAGGTAAAGTGCCTGCTGCCAAGCCTGATTTCCATTCTGAGGAGTCAATGGTAGAAGGAGAGAACTGACTGCGGCAACCTGTCCTCTGACCTCTATGCACGCTGTAGCATGTGCACATACATGCATATTAAATAAAATACGACACACAACACACAAAACATTTTTTGTTGTTGTTGTTTCTTGAGACAGGGTTTCTCTGTGTAGTTTTGGTGCCTGTCCTGGATCTCGCTTTGTAGACCAGGCTGGCCTCGAACTCACAGAGATCTGCCTGGCTCTGCCTCCCGAGTGCTGGGATTAAAAGTGTATGCCACCGCCCGGCCAAAAAATTTTTAAAAATGCATCAGAATCATATTTCTTTCAAAGTATGAAAGAAAATGCTGAAAGCCTAGGAACATCTAAGGACTATGTTTCTCAAACCTTGCTATCAGAATTTGAAAAATAACATAAATCCATGAGTCCGATTATTTGACATACTGATTCTAATCCTTGAGGTTTTTAAAGGAGATTCAGTGGTAATTTTTCTATGAGGCCGAGTTTAAGGACCATGTTTATAAACCATGTAGTCTTTTCAAGACTGATCAATGAGCCTACATTTACTAACCTCTTGTTAAAATATGTTATTGTTGCCTTTAAAAATACATGCAAAATGAAACAGTGAGTACACGTAAATTCCACTGAAGCTTCATCAGGAGGCTTCAATCTGGGTTTTAATGGAAAATGACAGCCGTGTTTAAAATGATATTACTTTGACATGGGAAAGAATGAAGCTGCACACTCTAAGTTACTTATAGAAATTAACACAAAATAGATCAAAGACCTAAATACAAGAGCTAAAACTGTAAAACTCTTAGAAGACAACATAGGAGGAAGTTTCAAGACCCTGGATTTAGCGAGTATTCTCTGATGTACCACAGAAGCACAGAAACCATTGTAATAACACACAAATCAATCTACACCAAAATTAAAAAAAAATTTGCTTCAAAGACCCACATTCAACAGAGTGAAAAAACGACCTTAGGAAGATAAGAATTTGTACATTGTGTGTCTAATATATCATTGAAAAGGTTAATGTAAAAATAAACAACGAAGTACTACAGCTCAGCACAGAATCTAATAATCCAATGAGGAACCCGAGACTATTGAATACAAGTCTGTGACAAATAGCTAACAAACTTACGAAAAGATGTTCGAACTCATTGGTCATTAAGAAGATGCAAATCAAATGTGCAGTGAAAGCTGGTCATTACTATTTTTTTTTTAAGTCAACAGGAGGCTTTGGGGAGGATGCTGAGAAATGCAAAGCTTTGTGAAACATTGTTCCCCACATTTCTGTCAGTAGGTAACACATATAACAGATGCGGGTTTTACACTCAACACTGCAGTATTTCATGGTCTTAAAGGGAAGGTGGTGACGGCATATTTAGCAACACTGATGTACCTGAGGTGAGTTGTGCCTGATTAAATAACTAGTTACAAAAGACACCTCTTGTACAATCTGCTTAGGTGCGATCAGAGCCACAGAAAGAAGAGTGCATCCCAGGGGCCAGAAATCCAGGCAAAGCCCATGATGCTCTGGGCCAGAAGAGTGAGTTCGCTGTCGATGAAGATATCAGCACGCCTAACGGGAAATAAGCTCCTCATCTTTACAGTGTAAGGTCTTGACTCTCTGTTTCTTAACAGTAAAATCCTTGTAAATTTGTAACTTTACAAACTTCTTCAGACCCCGATTTGAATTTACATAAAAAAAACTATTAACTTCTGAATCTAACAGCTGTAAAAGTTCCAAATCCCTTTCATGTGTGCATAAACAAAATGATGAAGATAATTCTGAGGGTGTCAATTCCTTTTAAACTGGCATCGTTGGTGGAAGCAAGCAATACGCCATTTACTAAGTGGTAAATTTGTATTCCTTGTCTCATTACTACAGATAGTGCAGAGGTTCTATAAGGAACCAAACAAAGGTTTGAAAGTTACCCCATGTAACTCAGTTCACACCTACAGAGACGTGGGTTTGAAAACGACTCTTGATTCGAAAACCTTGTGCTCTGAAATATCTAGACATTTCATTTTCTCCTACTTTCATTACACTTGACCATACTACGTCCACTGAGAGGCAGATGGAATTCTGAGAAATGCATTCTATGTCAGGTGCAAGTTTGAAAAATAAATCCTAAGTAGAATCTAGAAAGATATGTTTATTGAATCTTGAGTAGACTTGTGACATATTAAGATAAAATACTGTATTTAAAAAATGCTCCGTTTTTGCAGGCAAAATTATTTAAGCCCCTATTATATAGATATTTGTGTATCATCTTCAAAGTCTTATAATCTTAAGAAGTTTTATTGTTTCTTTGTTTTGTCCTATTCCATTTTTATTTATTTATTGTTATTATTATTATATGCCTGTTTGTGCTCTAATCAGAGAGAAAGGATGTGCATTTGAATAGGTGGAGAAGTGGGGAGGATCTGTAAGGAGTTTGGGGAGAGAAAACCATATTCAGGATATATTATAAGAAAAATCTATTTTCAATAAAAAAGGTAAAAGGAATAAAAAATATTTTTTAATGATTCACAGGTTGACTGCCCTGGGGTTTTCTTTTTAAAGTCTAATAAATTGTTCTCAGCCTTCAGAAAATAACTTAAGCAGGTATTAAAAACATTTTTAATCCTAATGATTATTACTTTTTGTTTGTTCGTTTTTGAAACAGTGTCTCTTTAGTAGCCCATGAATTTGAACTCTTAATACTTGCTGCCTCAGCCTCCCAAGTACTGGGATTACATGCCCACCATCCCAGCTTGTGAATTAATCTTTCATTAACATTGCTTATATTTTTCATCAAATGATAACTCAAAGATGAAATATTTTGTATGAATGAGAAATATTGTATAGCACTATAATTCTAAAGTTTTGAAATGGAAAAAAAAACCTAAGCAGTGACCATTTTCTTTCTCTTACTATATCTAGAGAGTAAATTTACCAGAAAAATATTCTATTTATTTCCAAAGTATCTCAGAAATTGAAACTTAAAATATGACTTTAATAATGCATTTAAGGATCCCGTGTTTAAGAACCATCTATACTTTCTAAGTGTATACAAATTATTAATATACTCCTAAAAATTCAGTCAATAATATTTAGTTAAGTTCAGTCACATCTGTTCATTTAACACAATTTACCCTAACAACATTAAGTAACTGTTTAAAAGATTTCAGAATCCTGGTCCAAAACTTCTTAGTATGCCTTGATCTACTAATATTCACTTTCATGAAGCCATAGTTTCTTGATAAATACAAAAAGATATTAAACATTCTGTTCTAAAATGCTTCAATTACTTTTTTTTTTTTCTAATTCAGGCTGTTACTGCTGTGGCCTGAATATCTGTGTGTGTCTCTCTCTCCTCAAATTCATACACTGAAGCTAAACCCCATTATGATACTAAGATGAGCAGCCCTGGGAGATAATTAAGTCATGGAAGATTGGATTCCTGCCCTGGATGAGTCTCCTGGATGATTGTTGGCCTGTTTCATCACACCGTACAGCTGTTAAAGGGTCTGAAGAGAGAGAGCCCTCGCCACATACTGAATCTGCCAACACCTCGCTCTCAGCCTTCCAAGCCCCAGAATCTAAACTATACATTTATATAATCAGTGTATCATCCAGTCTAAAGTGTCTTGCTACAGCATTCCTAACAGTGAAGCAGTCTCTATTTTAACAAACGTGTGTATCTCTAACCGGAACTGCAAAAGCAGTACAGAAGCCCGTGGGTGTGGCTTAGCCACTTAGAATCTGAACACATGGGTGAGTCCGTCTTACCTGAAATGGGTTAAGTGCCTCTGGATGTCCAGGTCTAGAATGGGTGTGGGTCTGGAGGAGCCCAGGGGTGATCTGTCTTGGCTCAGGAGGTCTTGGAATTCTTTACAAATTTGTCTACAACAAAAAGCACAAGACTGAGATGGAACTCCTGAAACGGACATTTAGTTTTGTGTGACATTATCTATCAAAATCTGTCCCCCCTTTAAAGGAGACCAGGAGGATGTTTCAGTCAGCAGTTTCTGAGGACCA
The DNA here is from genome assembly GCF_007827085.1 of Peromyscus californicus insignis. Lineage (NCBI taxonomy): Eukaryota > Metazoa > Chordata > Mammalia > Rodentia > Cricetidae > Peromyscus > Peromyscus californicus. Next base: position 54,494,850 of record NW_026294491.1, read on the forward strand.
CAGGATGACCGTGAAAACAGTTCCAGCGAAAAGCTGCTCCCAGCCACTGAATCCACGTTCATTCTTAAAGTGAATCCTTACACGTTAATCTCAGGACAGAAAAAAATGCATACAAGAGAACTATAATTAGTTATCATCTTTTAAAATAGTACAATTTGTTTTTTAGTACATCACATCTATAGACAAATTTAACCAAAGTTATAGGCTTACATTATTCAAAGCTATAATTCAAGTCAACTTCTGAAAAATTCTTTTCCTCAATATTACAATAAAATATACTTTTTGATCACTTTCCTGCTTCGATGTTTGTAGTAGATGATCTCTTGCTCCAAAATAAGCCCACCAGTTTCAGCTGGCATTTTGCAGAGAATTTTTTGCTGCTCTTCTTGTCTTATATGACTAGGAATTTTAGCCTTGTGGTTGCCAGGCGGTGGTGGCATACGCCTTTAATCCCAGCACTCGGGAGGCAGAGGCAGGTGGATCTCTGTGAGTTTGATGCCAGCCTGGTCTACAGAGCGAGATCCAGGAAAAGGCGCAAAGCTACACAGAGAAACCCTGTCTCAAAAAACCAAAAAAAAAAAAAAAAAAAAAAGAAATGTTTCTGTGTATTATGACTAACAGTTAAGCCCTTGCAATGCATAAATCCCAATGGCATAATTGTAAAGAAATGTAACATTTAAGAAAATACTATTTTAAAATCTTTTTTTTTTTCTGTGTTGTGTGTGCGTGCATTTTAGTATGTGAGCAAGGGTGTGCACATGCCATAGTACATGGGTTGAGGTCAGAGACAACCCCCAATGTCCAATTTCACCTTCCACTTTTTACAAAAGTACCTCTGTTGTTTTGCCCTGCACACAGCAGACCAGCTGGCCCATTATTCTCCTGGGATTATCCTGTCTGTCTCCTAGCTCACTATAGGTGCCTGGGACTACAGGCCCGTGCTGTCATATTCCGGCTTTACGTGACTTCTGGGAACTTAAATTCAAGTCCAGATGCTAGTGGGAGAAGTGAGTTTACCCCCTGAGCTATCATCCCAGGCCAGAAAATAGGTTTTTAAAAGTATCTAATACAGTGAATTAACATAGCAGCTATAGAATGAAGTCAATAAGTATGAAGGAATTTCTTGGAAAGCATTCTTCATGTATGGTAAGAACACCCGATTCAAGGGATGGTACAGTTGTTTTGCATGTATGTCTGTTTTCACAGGGGTTTGGTCTTGATTGTCGTCCTGAGCAAGCACAGAAAGGTCAAATCACCTCAAATGAATGTGAAGGCAGAAAGAGCTCTGCTCTGAAACAATTTGTTCCACCAACAAATATTTATAAAAAAGTGATAAGAGGGCAGGCTAGGTGTCCCAGCAGGTAAAGGTGCTTGCCACTGAGACCGAGAATTCAGTTTTATTTTCTGGATCCACATGGAGGAGGATGAGAACCAGCTCCCTGCAGGTGTCTTCTCACGTCCACTTGCATGCCCTAGCATGCACACACACACACACACACACACACACACACACACACACAAACACACGCGCGCACACGCACGCACACTAAAGACAACAAAAATTTAAAGTGGCAGAATATTCTAAAGTACAATTTGATTCTTTTGATGGCTAAATTTTATTGATGTTGGCAAGGAGTCACTTGTGACCTTTTTCTATGGAGAGTGAGACTGTAAATTTTTGCCAAGTGTATTGTTGAGAATTTGCTTTTTGCAGTATTATGGAACCCCTCTCTCTGAATTGAAACTGGGTAGTTGGGTTTTAATAGTTGATTGCAACTTTACTTATTTATTTGATGGTATTTTGTGGTGCTGCCATCTCCAGGGTTCAATGTTACATAAGAGTGAAGCATTGTTACATTTGTTTTAGATTTCTAGCTAAAAACATAAATATAGCCTCATACCTAAATTATTTTGATAAATGATATGAATTCTTGTGCAGTAGTCCATCATTATAGTCTTTTTTTTTCTCACAAAGATTAGACTGACTTCATATCAAGTCTTAGTTTTCTCTCAGATTGAAATAAATTTTAAGCAGCTAAACACTGATGATTATTTGGATCATTGAATAAGCCAATTTACAGTTTTACAAGTCAACCTCATTCTTTTCCAAACAACACTGCAAGTTATAATCAATTGGTGAATAAATAGGAAAACGAAAGCTTGGAGAGCTTGAGCTCTTGGCAGGTGATTCAGCACAGGACACCACGCTCTAGTAGAATCAGCATCAGGGCTCCCGGGTGGATTTTTTAGTCTTGTCCTTTAACTTGCTGACCTAGGACAGCTTACATACTTAAATACAGATGACAATCCTGCAGGATTCAGTGGTAATTACCACCCTCTCCATAGGACAGTTACAGAATTATTATTCTGACTACTTTGATTCTTATTTAAATTTTTTGTTTCTGAAGCTTAGATATGAAAGACTCCTTTGTCTCAAAACAAAATGTCAAATTATGAATTATGTAACAAAGATGATCTTCAGTGACTCACAACATTCTAACTTTATCACTTACGTCATTGTCCTTAAGGAGGTAAAAAATTTTAGCTGATTTCTTGATTTAAAGTTTGGTATTTCTACTGATGATTGCTATTAAAGTAACTGCATTCAGTTAAGATCACTAACTGTTCTGACTTTGCTTAACATACATCAAATGTGAAGCATATTTATTTGTAAGTTAGTGATGAGACTTTCCTGTGTTTTCTATCAACCAGATAAACAAGAATCATGTTTGGTTCAAAATGTGTCTAGTTTCTATCTTTCTGCCTAAACAATTATCTAAATTATGCCAAAATATCTGGTTAATTACCAAACACTAGAAACACAGAGGGGTTAGGAGGTTACCTGTACTTAGCCGATGTTATTTTTCTGCAACTGTGTATTTTATAAAATATACTTAAATACAATGAAATCTATTATTTATCAAAGTAGCAAAGAATCATATAGATCAATCTGCACATGAAAACCAGTGATTGGATATCTCACCAAGAGAATATTGTAGTTCATGTATATTTAAAACTTTTATTATATCCTACACACACACACACACACACACACACACACACACACACACACACACACACACACTTTCTCCCTCTGTGTGTGTGTATTTGTGCACACACATGCCATGACACACAAGTGGAAGTCAGATGGTAACTTGTAGGAATCTGTTCTTTCTTTCTTTCCATAATGGGAGACCTTGGGATTGAACTTAGGTTTGTCAGCCTGGGTGGTGAGTACCTTTAGCTGTTGACCCATATAGTTGGCCTAATTTCTGCATATTCTAGTGAGAATTTCCTTGATAGTCCCATGTCTAATCACATGACCCTTGATGCCTTGGTACAAATGGTGGAGAGTCCTGATCAGTCTATTTAGATGCTGGAGTGTGAGCCCCTGTTTTTAGAGAACTCGTGACTTCTAAACTGTCTTCAATCAAAGAAAACAGGAAAACTGGGGATGAAGGTCCAGAGAGGCATCTCCACCGCACTTACTTGGTCGCTAGGATCATCTTTTTTCGAGCTGTCTGTTCTTTCTGTTCCATATGTTGTCTGGCGAGATGTTCTCCTACTGCCTTGGCTGGAAACTCTGTTTCACATGTGTAGCCAAAATCTCGAGCCAAGTGCAAAGCCTCACCTGTTGGCAGAAAGCACAGGTCAGTGTCTCACCGATATCCTACCTTAGAACAGCAATGCTGTGGATTTTTCCCAACTCTCACATATGGCTGTGTTCAAATGCATCATTTTGTTTCTATCCAATTTGAGCAACGCAAGAAAAAAAAAAATGGGAGGGAATGTCATCTGTGAGGAAACTGATGGAAACAAAGGAACAGAGAACTTTCTAGGCAAAACTGTGGAAAACTGAGAAGAAAGAGAATAAACCCGGTGACTCGGGAGTTTTGACTCTTTCCTTTGAATGTCTCTTGACATTACAGAGGAATGACTTCCAAGATTCTTCTCGACAAGCACCAGGGGAAAAACTTCTTGGATGTAACTTTTTGTTGCTGCTCAGCACAATGTCTATAATCTATAGGGGAGCCATTCTGATGGCTTTTCCATGACACCGATCAAAATATCCAGCAATGGGTTCAAAAGACCTTAAAAATTGATACACTTGGCAAAATGAAGTAATTATATCAGTTGCACACTACAATGTTAGAGACAGTTTATTATGTATATAGTACTATCAATGTCAGGCCTTCCAGAAGGCTGAAACATTATAGTGTTTTAGAGAGGGTAAAACATAGCAAAATCACAAACAGGTTCTGTCTGTCCACAAAATCTTGAGTGCAAGTAAAACTTTAAGAAGTAAGGTAAGAGTATCTTACCAAGAAAGTAGTAATTACTGGAGGAGAACAGTCTGGGGTGTAATGGCCAATGTTTTTAAAAATCAGTTAAGCAAAAATCTTACCTGACAGGTAAGCTTTATTTAAAAATCCAACTCTCAGAGTGAGAATTGTTTAGTGGTAAGCTGCTTGCCTACCATGCACAAGGCACGAGGTTTGATCCCCAGCAACACACCTGCCCATGTGAGCAAGTGCATGCCCACACACAAACATAAAATCAAACTTTACAACATATGGACTAAGGGCCAACTTTATTTGAGGCAATCTTATTTTTTTTTTATGTGCATTAGTGTTTGGCAGTGCATGTATGTCTGTGTGATGTATTGGATTCCCTAGGACTGGAGTTAAGAGACAGTTGTGAACTGCCATGTGGGTGCTGAGAATTGAGCCTGCGTCCTCTGGAAGAATAACCAGTGCTCTTAACCACTGAGTCATTTTTCCAGCCCATGTTCAAGGTAGTCTTTTTTTTTTTTTTTTTGGTTTCTCGAGACAGGGTTTCTCTGTGTAGCTTTGCGCCTTTCCTGGAACTCACTTGGTAGTCCAGGCTGGCCTCGAACTCACAGAGATCCGCCTGGCTCTGCCTCCCGAGTGCTGGGATTAAAGGCGTGCGCCACCACCGCCCGGCTCAAGGTAGTCTTAATCGGGTGTAATAGGGAAGACAAAGTGGGGCTCAAAACACTGCTGTCTCTGGGTTGGGGATGTAGTTCAGTTGATAGAATTCATCCCTAGTGGGTATGTGGCCCTGGGTTTGATTGCCAGCTCATCACAAAACCAAACAGCTACACAGAAAGTTTGGGGCCAGCAGGGCTAAAAACCAGGGATGAGGAGGGTGGCAAGATGACGCAGTGGATAGAATTCTTGCCACATAAACCCTGAGATCAATCCCTGGAGCCAACATAAAGGTTGAGGGAGGAAAAGATTTTACAAGATTGTCCTCTGACCTCTATCTAGCATTTATTCACACATGTGTGTGCACACGTGCACACACACACACACACACACACACACACACACACACACACACACATTGAGACAGTCATGGCAACACTAGCAACCATAACAATAAGAAGGAATTGAACACTACAACAGCAGTTTATGATTTTCATTACATCGTTATAAGCACTATATATAGCCTATCCATGTGCATTGGTGCTATAGGGATAGGAGAAGTGATATTACAAATATCAAATGATTATTAAAGTGTTTTACAGAGGTTCAGAGAAGGTGATAATCATGGGGTGGGGGTGACCCAATACCCATGTAGTTAATCAAACTTTTCCATGGTGAAGTTAAAAAAAAATCAGGCTTGATGACAATACTATGTGACCCTTGTTTAATAACTGTCCAATGTAACACTCTAAGCAGTTACAGACTTGAACTTGCTGTGTGCTCACAGGACAACAGACTAGTGGATGAGTGAACTCCAAGAGTGCATAAAGACAGCTCACATGGTAGATTATGAGGGAGAGGCATTTATACATATGAATATATATATATACATATATATATATATGTATATATATATATATATATATATATATATATATATATATATAGAGAGAGAGAGAGAGAGAGAGAGAGGCTAGGTGACATCAATTAGTAAAATATGGTTTTTCTATTAAAAATAAGCCTCTCAGTTTGAGAAATTTATATTCACAAAGTTAACAGCTCTAAAAAATGGAAAGGCAGTTGAGAATCACAGAACACTGAGAAACTAATATTTAGGAAGAGGTTCCCATAAAAAAAATTGTTCTTAACGTTTCTTATAACTAAAAAATTCTAATAAATTTTTTCTCAGACATACTTTTTGAAAACACAGATTAAAGTTGAAAGAATTTTACAATAAAAACCCACATGCCCATTCTTCATATATTAAGTGTGCTCTATTACTTGGCTATTCATTATACTACACCTTTATCCATGTTATTTTCAGAGGAAATAATACATTACATGCATCTCTCCAAAATATCAGTTTGTATATCACTACCTGAGGTTTTACATTTAGTCTTTTCAAACTTTTCCCCTAAAGTGTGCTAAATAAAAGAAACAAGACTCGGGACATTTTAATCATGATTTGTTGGTGTGATGTGCCTATATGATGGGTGAGAGAGAAGGAGAGGCAGGAAGAGTATCACCAAGTCGGGGTTGTGCACATTCTAGGCAAGCATGTACACCAGTGGGATACACCTTTACCCTCATTTATTTGCTTTGTGTCTACTGGCTAAATATGAACTGGGGGAGCACTCGGGAAGCAGCTGAGCAGTCGAGCGTGCACACTGCTCTCACAGAGGATGCAAGTGTGCTTCCCAGCGCTCACATGGGGTGGTTCACAACTGCCTGTAATCCCAGCTCTAGGAGATCCTAGACCTTCTTCTTGTCTCCTTGGACACCTGTACTCATATGCCCATCCCTACACATAGCCACACACAATTAAAGCTAAAATAATAAAAAGAAAGACTTTTTTGTTGTTGTTGTTGTTTGGAGGGCTCCTTTTAGTCTATTTCAGAAAAAGAACATTCAGAAAAGAACAACCTGCTGTGTCTGGAAAATGTAGTTGGGAACCTACTTGGAATTTTCAAAGTGGGCAATTATCAATCAATGTAAAAAAAGGCAGCTTCATTGATGCAAGTATATTTACATTTTATTTATTATTGATAGATGCTAATATTACCAGTGATTTTCTCATCTAATCATGCATATTGCAAACATTTTTCTCCTTCTCACAATATGAGATTACCTATTCTCGGATTTGCAAAGAGCCTAACTCAGTGGGGGGAAAGGTCTCAATGAAACAAGCCTATTAGCACAGACAGCACTTTGTGAATTCGCTGACTAAGGCATGCCCCCCACACCACCACCAATCAATGGAAAGATCAAGTTTCTCTCCATTTAAAACAGACACGCTATGACTAAACATAAAGGATCTCTATATACTCACGATTTGATGGGGGCCCTTGTTTTGAGTAATGCTATAACGAACAAGCAGCATTTAAAAAGTACTGATTATTGCCAGGCAGTGGTGGCACGTGCCTTTAATCCCAACACTCAGACGTCAGAGCCAGGAGGATCTCTGTGAGTTCAAGGCCAGCCTGGTCTACAGAGCAAGATCCAGGACAGGCACCAAAACCACACAGGGAAACTCTGTCTCGAAAAAAAAAAAGTTTATTATTAATGGTTTATCACCCTAACTGATTCAGGAAGAAGATACATGCATATTTTGAAGAAATGAAATAAAGATTCTTTTAAAGGACATAGCATGCCATGCAGAGTGCTCACTTTTACTAGAAAAATGACAAAAATGAATCATTTGTGAAATTTTTCACACTTGATAAAAAGTTGGACCCATCAAATAATGAATGTTATTGCACCTGACCAGAGGATGAACGTGCAGTTCTTAAGAAAGAGGTAAAGGTCATTTCAAACCGGCACAATGACAGGGTGGACCATGCTACCTTCCAGCTTTATATAGCAAGCCAAGCTGCATATATCAGAGTAGCTGCACAATCCATCATTCACACCAGTCCAGCTATTTAAGTAACATTTTAGCAGAGACTATTACATAGATCAGTGGTTCTCAATCTTCCTAAGCAGAAACCCTCCAATACAGTTCCTCATGTTGTGGTGACCCCACAACCATACAATTATTTTCATTGTTGCCTCATAACTATAATTTTGCTACTGTTATGAATCGTAATATAAATATCTGTGTTTTCTGATGGTCTCAGGCAACTCTTGTGAAAAGGTTGTTCGCCCCCAAAGGGGTCATGACCCACAAGTTGAGAATCACTAACACAGATAAACAGTACAAACAGGAGAATGGCATCAGGCCCCTTGAGTTTGTGCTAAAGCCTGGTTCTTGATGGTTTGTCCTCTTTTAATCAAAGCTCTCACTGTGTGGTAGTTTTAAAAACAGTTTGAGGAGAACAGCTGCTATTTACATTTGCACTGACAGCCAGATCCTTCCTTCTCTCAGTTCTGTTTACTGCTTTCTGCGGCTTGCAGTGTAACATTGCTACAGGATGTACAGTGATGCTACATCAAAGAAGTGGCACGTGAAGACATCCTGATATGTAGTTTAAAAGTGGGTATCACGGCAAAAGAGCTCTGTGCGTGAGCGTCTAAAAATGAATGGATGATGGATCCGTCAATGAAAACACACAGTATTTTAAAACAATGAAACATACAAAGTGGAGTTCTTTAGAGCAGATGTTTTAGTGTCAACAGGCTTAAGAAAAGCAAATTCTAGGGTCAGAAAAGTGTATGGATAGGCCTCTGTGAGTTTTGATTGGTTTGTGCAAAAAAAGATATGTGAGTTTCTCTGACTGAGCAATACGCAGTTACCTGTGGTGGAAAGAGCCTCCTAGGAAGGATCAAGAACATTCCCCTCCCTGTCTCATACATGGTCACTGACACCTTCCTTCTCTAAAGGATGAGGTAAGATGTTGTAGTTCTGAGCGGGTTTAAACATTCTGTTTATTTCAATTTATTGTGCCACTTGGGCATCTACCCTTTAAGCATAAGCATCAACATCCTCACTTTGGAAACTAGGTTCATTTTATTTCATATTAAGAATGTCTCAACTGAGATGTCCACATTGATGAGATCAGTGCCTGCAAAGGCTTTAGGATGTATGTGCCAATTGATAACCCATCCCCATCTGTAAAATGGGAGACCACAGAGAGATGATTTAGTGTTTTAGGTGATGGCTTAGCAAATGATGCTCTTAAAAAGCAGGGACAAATGGATCCCAAAACACGGGATGAACTCCAGCATGCAACTCGCTTGCCAGATATCTGGGGATTCAGTTTTGCATACACCAAAGCAAAAGTAAAATTCTGGGAGAAAATATTAGAAAAACATTTAAGTGGAAAGTTAATGGCAAAGTGTTTTCTGATGAAAAGCCAGTTGACTGTTGTACTGAGATTTGGGTTTCAAAAGGAAGAGATCGGGATTTATTACTTTTAAAGATTTTTTTCATTCATTTGTATGTGTGTGTGTCTTTGTGAATGTATGCCCTGTGTTTATGGGTGACAGGAGGCCAGGAGGCATGCGATTTCCTGCAGCTGGAGTTACAGGCAGCTTTGAGATGTTTGATGTGGGTGCTGGGAACTGAGCTCTTGTCTTCTAGAAAAGGAGTACGTTCTCTTAATTGTACATCCATCTCTCCAGAGCCCGGATTTACTTTTACACTAGAAATAAATACACCTGAGTTTTCCAACTTGTGTATTGCTGTAAGGGATTTTTCTTTAAAATAATTGTATTTTAGGAAAAATGTACTTTCTATAACTAAATTTCAACACCAGTCTTCGGGAAATGACAGTTTAACTATGTAATTCCTTAGATAACCCTTACCCATTTCACTGTAAAAATATTACCACAGAATTAGATTTAATCTACTATTGCAGCATCTAATAAAGACAATAACGCATATATTTTAAATACTTCTCACATAGCTATGATTTCAATCTTATTTTCATGTATGGGGAAAGAGCAGGCTGTTTCAAAGAGTACCTATTAGCACTGACAAGTTTTAAACATAGATATTACATTAATAAACTCCTCTCTCTTTCCCTCCCCCCTCTCTTCTGCAGTATTGGAGATTCAACCTAAGACCTTGGACACTCTAGGAAAGTGTTCTAACATTGAGCCATCTATCTTTCTGTCCCTAGCCCTTTCTGTTTTTCCTTTTTTGAGATAGGGTCTCACTAATTTGCTCAAGCTATCCTTGAATTCATTCTGTAGCCAAGACAAGTCCTAAACTTGTAATACTCCTGCCTCAGTCTCTTGAGTAGCTGTAATCATGGGTTTGCACTGCAAGGGCTGGAGATAAATTTTCTTACAATATGAAATTATAATTAAATCCTAGAGCTGAAGCACAAAGTTAACATTTCTGCTATGTGTTCAAGCTTAGGGATGCAGTCTACAGCACCAGCTCATTGCATCTTTGACCAAGATACATGTCTCATAATCTGCCAGTTTCCCTAGGTAAATGATTATTTTAAAATATCCACATTGTATTTCCCAAAGCAATAGTTCTGTACTTCCTTCAATGCCCTACAATCATCAGAATACCTGATCAGTGACAACCAGTCACTCAAATATTTTATTGGTTAATCTTAACAGTCTTGTGAGGCACTCCAACAAATATAGCACAAAAACCAAACAAAAGAAACTTGCAAGAAAGACTAACTTTATACTGCAAACTCATGGACACAAGAGCCTATCATTATGTCAGTGGAGCTGTTTAAGAAAACAAGCTACACTTAAAGACATAATTTCTGAACCCTTGTTATACTTCTAGTTTATGTTTTTGCTTAAAAAAAATCCACTGGATTTCACCAATATCAGTTAATCTCTGGTATTAGGGCATGAGCTTTTTTCAAAAGCTCCTAAAGTCGTTCTATTCAGCTGTGGCTGAAAATCTCTCCCCTAAGAGGAGGAGAAAGCATTATGCACATGGACTACACATAATCCCCCCCTAGAAGGATTCTGTGGGTTACATCAGGGAAGGCAGGAGCCACTGAGTTACTGGTAAGTTGTGTGAGTTCTGTCTAGCTGTATGTTCTTACAAGACTGACATATTTCGTTGATTTAAGTTCTAGAAACAAGAAAGGAAATGTGGTAATAAGAACAAAAATAGCATGATTAAGGAAACAAAGACATTGTTCTACTCAAAAAGTACACTCAAATTGAGGAATGTAGTGAGATGTAGCTTGTTTTTCAAGTTAGTAGGGAAATGATGGATTATCAATAAAAGGTGTTAGGACAACTGGGTGGCCATCTGGAAAGGAAGAAAGTTGGATCTATACCATATATCCAACAATAAAACAAATTCCAGATGGATCAAAGATTGAAGTATAAAATGTTAAACCACACAGTAATTGAAAAACTTGGGTGATTCTTTTGTGATTTTGAAACTGAAGGGCCCCTTTTAAGGTACTAAAATCAAAACTGAAATTTCAAAAACTCCATGAGAAATATGATATCCATCAACAGGCAAGCCAAATGCCTGAAAATGTTGAGAAGAAGAAAGGAATAAGAGAGAATAATGAGATAGGAGCTATGATTAAAGAGCATTATAAACATATATGTCTGAAATTATGAGACAATAAATTTTAATGAAAAATCTAAACAAACAAAAAAATCCCTGTAACAGTAAACAAATGAAATCTAGGGGGTAAGGAGGTTTGCAATGATCAGCTTTGCTATAATTTAAAAATGCCAAAGTGTTACTCTATAAACACAAAGTCAGTGTATAGAAAGTAAAGCCAATAAATGTCTAAGTATGTGTTGAATCTAGATTTTAAGAGAGATTTTCTCCAATCCATCAAATTAGCAAACATTAAAAACCCTAGAGCAAATCAATTACGTAAAAGTGAAGTTAGGCTCTACCATGCAAATGTCTTACTCACATTGTGATAAAACTATACATTTATAACAGTGACTGAGAATAATCTGCCTATAGTCTATCAAAATTGCAAATACACTGTCCTTTGAGTCTGAAACATTGTTCCTAAGAATTTACCATAGGTGTTCTTGGTTGTCTGTGTAAATATATCTATAAATAGGAGGCTATTCATTGTAGCACTATTTAAATGGCCAAAAGCTGAAAACTCTTTAGAGATATTAAGTAGAAGACTCATTCAATTGCAATGTGTGTATGTGTGTGTGTGTGTGTGTGTGTGTGTGTGTGTGTGTGTGTGTGTGTGTGTGTATTCCTCAATAATACTTAAGTACAACTGGCTTAATCTGTATACTGTCACTTGCATGTTAAAACAATTAATGAAAAAAGATGCCATGGATTTGAAAGGGAGCAAGAAGGAGTATATGGGTGGGTTTTAGGGATTGAAGGGGAGGATGAAATGATGCAAATATATTATAAACTCAAAAAAATAAAAGAAATAACTAAAAATAATTATAATATGTTTACTCAATGTAATGTCATCAGTGTTTAAAAGAACCAACATCTCTGGCCGGGTGGTGGTGGTGCACGCCTTTAATCCCAGCACTCAGGAGGCAGAGCCAGGCGGATCTCTGTGAGTTCGAGGCCAGCCTAGTCTACAGAGTGAGATCCAGGACAGGCACTAAAGCCACACAGAGAAACCTTGTCTCAAAAGAAAAAAGAACCAACAACTCATACATATTATAAAAAGAATGAGCATTAAGACAAACTGCAAAATCATCAAGTACAAAATTATCTCATAGAATACTATAATTTCTTCAAAAATGAAATTAAACACATATATACATATATCCTGGGGATGAAGCAGAGGGACAAGCTGTGTTGCCTTTCTTCAGTGAAAGTAACCAGCTATCTTGGAAACAGAGTGTATATCCCTTCATAACATTTGGACCATATATCATTTTCATGTGTTGTCTTTTTAAAAATATATTCATAAAGGAGCAAAATCATTCTCTACCCTGTTCTTAGAAAGATTTCATTCTGAACTCAAGAATTTTTTTGTGTATTAAACAAAGGTAATTTTAAGACTTTGTTATTTTTATATAATTTATGATTTGATTAAAGGCCTATGAATTCCAAGAAATGTTAAAGAATAGAAAAAAATCTGAAATTAAATCTTTGAACAGCACATCAGCTGAGCCACAGTCTCTGAAAAGCAAAATTTTAAAAAGAGTAAAGAAAGAAACTAGAAATAAGCGTAAAGATGTGTATTCTTCAGTAAACCTGGCTAATTACAAGAGAGAGCAATGGCCAATGGGCCAAAGACTAAGGCCAACAGCCTCACACATACATACACTGGCATTCTCTTTGAGTAGGAAGAGGAGTACACGGACCCCTGGAGCATATTTTGAAGCAGAGATGAAATTGTGTAGCATCCCGTTTTTTCTGCCTTTATAAACAAGTACCTTCCCTCCCTACAAAATGGATAAAATGGTAAAATGAAGAGGAGTAAGAAAGAGAAATCAGAGGAAGAAGACAGTTTAAGATGATAATCTGTCTCTAAGTGGTACCCCTGTGTCCATGGTATCCTACAGGACAGACAGGTTCACTGAGACCAATTACTGACTTCTGAAAAAAAAAAGTCCTGAGATATTACATAATGATATTTAATTGTTACTTAATTACCAGTTATCAAAGCAGAATCTCCTTCTTAGGAACTCTTTTTTGCTAAGAGGAAATTTATCTGCAATTCTCATTGGCGTGAAAAAAAAAAAAAGCCAGAAGAGGCCTTAGAATGAGTGACTACCATAAGTTCTGTTATAATTAGATATATTGAGGTCAATTCCACCATTAGCTTTGAAATGCAAAACTATGCCCCCAAAGACATGGCAGTTTCAGACTCTCTATGTGCAAAAGGGAAAATCGGGTCCCCCACTTGCTGTTCTTCCTGGTGGTTGTATAACCAAAGGGGACGCCAGTCAGAGCTATCACAGCCTCACTTTTCATGCACGGTTTTAGAATGCAGGTGACCACCTTCATCACAGGATATGACTAATGAGGGATGTGCTGTCTGAAAGGCCTGTGAAGGAGCTGTTTGAAGGGTGATGACCCATTTAGACATACGCACATGCCATGATCATCCCAGGCTAGCCTTTTAGTCTTGTTTATCAAAATAAGCCCGTGTTACTCATGTCTGTGTGAAGGCAACTCCTAAACTCCCTAGATACATGATCAGGATGGAGCGTGGATTGAACAAATGGTATCGTTAATACACAGGAATAAAGATTCTAAGGGTCTTTGGTTTGGTTTGGTTTCCCTTCCTAAAGTCACAAGGAGTGGACAATAGTTCTTTCTAAGGTAAAAAAATAAATCATAGACAACAACACTTAGAAGCTCCACTTGTGAGCTCTCTTCCCTAGGGGAAAGCATTTTCTGATGTGTCAGTTACGTTTCCTGTATTATCGGAAATGCAGTCGGATGGGCTCAGGATCAGAGACACAGTAGACCAAATATCGATGTCAAGATTACTTCTACTAGGTTGGCACAATGCCTTAGCTGGTACAGGGATTGCTGTGCAAGAGGAAAGGCCTGACTTTGACTATCCAGCATGGAAATAAAGGCAGATAGTGCAGCACTTTGCTGTTATCCCTGCCCTCCTATGGCAAGGTGGGAAGTGGGGACAGGAGAATATCTGGGAGTTCCTCAACCAGGATGCAAACAAGGTGGAAAGTGAGGACCAACATGGGGTTGTTCTCTGAACTCTGCACACACACACACACACACACACACACACACACACACACACACACACACACTTTTTCACTTATTTTAAAGATGAGAACCTACTGTGTTTTGAGTGGAAGGGCTTTGTAAACTTTGTCAGTAACTTTTTAATAATGCTATTGATTACTACAAATTAAAATAACTTTGGGGAATTAAGTGGCAGAAGGCTTATACAGACAGATTTTACAACCTTATAGTTGGTCATGGGTATAAGAGAGGTGGAAATACTTGCTTAGAGTTCACAGGGATGGCAGGGGCACTATGCAAGCTAGAAACAGCCTGCAGCCTCGATTCTTTCATTCAAGTTAAGAATCAAGTTTGTGGCTGCTCACCATGAAACAAAAACAAATCAAAATGGAAAACAGACTTAGAGTTTGCGAAGCCGAAGAACCGGACTCTTCTCCCTGTGGTCTCCAACTGTATAATCCTATACAGAACCATTAATCTTCTCGATTTAGTTTTCTTGTTTGAGAATAGTGATTACTAAGACATACTGAGCACTGCCTTTGGGCTGCTTATCATGCTCAGGGGTTTGCCCGTATTGTGCTGAATTTTCATCCCAACCTCATGAATAAGATGTTGTTTCATAGATAAGGACACTCACAGTAACTGATGCGCCTCCCTGTAGTAAGCGATAGGTAGACATGAATTCAAAGAGACTATTCGTCCCCAGAAGCTACATTCTTAACTCTTTTTGAGGCTTAGATGAAAGAAAACTAGAGTGTAATAATCAATCAACTTTAAGGTGCTTCTGTGCCACCAAATATTTAATTGATGTTAATGTCATTAATTATGCAAAAGCCATATAATACGGTGTTGTGTATATAGGGTGTTAGATTATCAAAACATTACCCTTTTGAGACTATGTTTTTAGTAAAAAAAAATTACTACATTTAAATTTTTTTACTTTCTGAGGGAGGGTGATTGCATGTGCCACAGTATACCTCTGCAAGTCAGGTCATGAGTCTTGGTGGTGGACATCTCTACCTGCTGAGCCATGTTCCCAACCCTTGGTCACTCTGCTCTTTTCTTCACATATCGTTAAGTTACTGCAGACAAGTCTCTGCTCAGAGAGAGAGAGACAACATTTTGTAGCACAGCTTGAGCTCACCCTACACTCACGTTCGACCAAGTGATGGATTTTCATATAGTTAATAGCAGAAGGGGTATGATGATGGGCTCCAGTCCCTTACTTTCTTCGGACTGTATGAACAAGATTCCTGGGACCTCGAGACATGTGCAATTACAGACAAAAAAGAACTCTGGGTTCTTGGTCCCTGGTGAGACTGTAATAGGAAGAAAGACTACTAATGAGGAATGTGTCTGACTGTGGCCAGGAAAAAGCAAGCTGCCATTGTGTTAAGTTACTGAAGAAAGGAGAAGGGAATATCAGGAGTAACAACTAGCCTTCCCCTAGTTATCGTTGATACTATGATCTTTGTTTATAAATGAGGAAAATGGAGCAGAGACAGGCTAACCAACCATTCCAAGTTCAATACCAGTTTTAAAAATGATATTATTCTTAGAAGGTCAAGGAGCGAGCCCTAAGGATTAACCGATTTAGCAGGTGGTGCACTAGTTCCCATGAGGTAGGAAACATAGACTGGTCTGGAAATTTACATATTTGAAGCTGAAGAAGACAGCAACGGTAATAGGTGGTTCCAACTAACAGAGACTGAAGGGAAGTTGTATACAGTCTTTGGAAATTAAGCATTTCTTTTGCTGTTGCTCCACACTGCTGAGATAAGTAGCTAAGTGGCAGATTAGAAAGATGAGGAGAAGGAGGGAGAGGGAGAGGTAAATATGAGAACTTGGCCTCTCTCAAAACTGCTAGTCTAGGCGTTTATACCAAACAACTTAAACGGGTGGCATTTTGGGACCCTGGAGGGTGCCTGGCTATGCTACCCGAGGTTCCCCAAAGCAGTAAGATTGGTGCCTAAAGCATTCCGCTGTGGTGAGCAGAACTTCCCTCCCACTCTAAATGCAAGTGACTGCAGGAAACAGCAGGTAAAAAAAAAGGTGACAGCAGCAACTAAGTCACTGACGCCTTCTATACTTCTGAACAACTAACTCTGCTGTTCCAGGGTGAGCTGCAGGGGGCACAGCTTCTGAAGTCAACAGCCCATCACTAATAAACACAGAGCAAAAATGCCAAAAACGACAACAGAAATACCATGGCTGAGTGCATTGAAGGTTTTCTAGAGAGAGAAGACTGAAATTACTTTCAGTGTCTCTTCAGGAAGCTAAAGCCACTAGATTAAGTAACCTTAGACCGTTATATAATCATCTAGAGGCTGACATCTCTCTTTTGCTCTAGATACTGAAATGGACAAAAGAAAATTTATAGCAGTATGAATAAGAAGGAGAAATGAAGACAACAAGTTCAAGGGATGTTAGAAGATGTGCTTAATCCTTAGTTGTGTATTTAAATCTACATAGATAGAAACGGATGGGTGAAATGGGAACAAGATCTTGTCTCTTTTGTGGTCAAATATTATACCAAACTATGAGGGATGACTGACCGTCACTCATGTACTAGGTCACATAGGTGTTTGAAGAACTACTAATTTCATCTTGGTTGCTGGTTATGAGAGTTTCAAGCGTTATCTTTTTTTGTTTGTTTGGTTGGTTGGTTGGTTTTTCGAGACAGGGTTTCTCTGTGTAGCTTTGCGCCTTTCTGGGAGCTCATTTTGTAGAGCAGGCTGGCCTCGAACTCACAGAGATCCACCTGCCTCTGCCTCCAGAATGCTGGGATTAAAGGCGTGCGCCACCACCGCCCAGCCTCAAGCGTTATCTTAAGAGATATTTAAAGAACCCAAGTGGTTAGTTCCTGGTCATTAAGATTCGTGCACGGGGGCTGGAGAGATGGCTCACAGGTTAAGAGCACCGACCGCTCTTCCAGAGGTCCTGAGTTCAATTCCCAGCACCCACATGGTGGCTCACAACCATCTGTAATGAGATCTGGCATCCTCTTCTGTATACATAATAAATAAATTAAAAAAAAAAAGATTCGTGCACGGATATTGTAGAAAATCCAGGAGATAAAGGAAAGAAGTGAATAAACAATGGTGAAGAAACAGCATAATCTTTTCCACAAGATTGTAGGTTGAAAAGAAAGCTGACCAATTGGCGGGGGCGGTGGGGTGGTGCTGAAGAGATGGATCAACAGTTAAGAGAACTGGCTGTTCTTCCAGAGAACTCAGGCTTGATTCTTAGCACTCAGAACGGTGACTCACAACTGTCTGTAACTCCAGTCCCAGAGGATCCAATGCCCTTTTAAAATCTCACCAGGTACCAAGCACACACATGGTACATAAATATACACTCAGGAAAGACAGTTGTACACAGTAATTAAAAAAAAATCTTAAAATTAAAAAAAGAAAGCTAGTAGGCAATTTTTAGATAGTTAAGAAAATAGCTTTAGAATTTCTGGGAGGTGCATGAATTACTCATAGTCTACCATTTATGTGCATCTCAAATCTCTGGTATTACAGCTACTTGTTTTCCCCTTTAAAAATACAATAACTAAAAAAATATTTTTACTTAAAATGGGCAGGAAGCTATCTCCTTTTTAGTCAATAATTAGTCATATTCTTGTAACCTTGCTCCGCCCTCACCAGTACATATATGTGGATAATAAATAAGATGTCTCTATCACAGATCAGTTCCCAGCAGCAACAAAGACAAAGTAAAATTCAGGACATAGTACAGGCCAGCTATCCTTTACCCACAATGCTCAGGCCCACAGTGTTTTGTATTTCAGAAGTTCCTTTTCAGATTTTAAAATACTTGCACAAAACTACTACTTGAATATCTCCAACATGAAATTCTAAACACAAAATAATTCAAATGCCAAACTTTTAAGTATCATGTTAGAATTCAAAAAGTCTGGAATTTGGGTCACTTTGGAGTTCAGACTTATGGTTGGCAATGACCAACCTCTAAGAATAACTTTGATTAAATTTAAGTGTTTGCTGCCAAAGGTCTTATTGTTGTGGTTGTTGTTGCTGCTTCTGTTGGGGCAGGGAGCAAAGATAACTGTTATGAAACTGGGCTTACTGATGGGTACCTATAATTCTATTGCTCAGGAGGTTGAGGCAGGAAGATTGATGTGAGTTTTGGACTAATCTTTCCAATACAGTGAGACCTTGTCTTAAAATACCAAGCCAAACCAAAACCAAAACCAACAAATCAAACAAAAGCAGACAACTATTGATAACAGAATTAACAAAGCTATTTTTTTTTTCAAGACAAACGTTGAGAATACGGTCAAAATATTTTCCTCTCAGGTTTTTTTTGTTTGTTTGTTTGTTGTGAAGGCCTACAAAGGTTTCCCAGTGAGATCTGAGCTTGCTTTATCCAGCAGAGCTGCATAAGATGATTGCTTGACCACCTGCATGCATGGTTACCAGGTGTTGGGAAGAGTCTGCACTTGGATGTGCAGTATGCTTTGATTTAGCAAAGGAGGTCTTCTGCTCTGCCCCCTGGCATTCCTTTAAAAAACCCTTTAGAAGAGACAGAAGAACTTTGCCCTTTCTATTAAGGCAAAGTTAATCATTGTCAAAATTAATTAGGAAGTTTTCCTATTACTGTTAATGATCACCCTTAACAAAACTGAAGTAAGGCAGTAAAATTAACCAAGGCTTGGGGTACCACTGAGACCAGTGTTTCATTATTTCTCCGAGAACATGAAAGTCATACCTTCGACTAAGGAAGTGAGGAGGGTGACATTGGCTGCTTTCCGTCTTCCAGCTGGCAGGTTTAGGCCAAGCCTATCCAGTTTCTCTCTTAGGCAGCGGCCACCATTCTTGGATTTTGCTCTGTGCAGAAGCAATTGACAATTAAGTTTGGCTAGTAACACTTGGAAGAAATTATGAGACAACTTGATCTCATGGGGATGATGCCACAGTGGATGGAGGATAAAAATACAGAAGGCTCGAAGAATGAGAGTGGTATTAGTTCAGTTACCCGAAACAAGGTGTTTAAACAGCTTCATCTTACCTCCTCAGAATGCCTCCCAGGAGCGAAGCATTGAGGCACTCAGGTGGCGAGAGACGCCTCTTTACCTCAGCAATGGTCACCTTGTATTTGGAAGTAGAACTGAGAAGGGACAGACGACCAGGAACTGAGCAAAACAAGTCTGTCGGGTTGACCACACAGGTGCCACCTTGGAAGTGAAAAATGTACAAGTTAGTAATAGTGAAAGAATAGAGCTCTGTGAGAGGCAGGTGGTATCGAGAGAGGCATGGCAACAGCTGTGTCTCCCTTCCATTTACATCATGTCAGGCTACTCAAAAGATAGACTTCCAAGAACTAATTAGGATTTTGCATATCACATAGAAAATGAATCTGTGTGTACCATTGTAATCCTAGGCAAAATTAGCACCTTCTACAACATAGGCTGCCTCTACGGTGTTCATTTTGACATTATTGCGTCAAGAAACACAGCAGTACGTTAATGCCCCCACATCCAACAGTTAACCTCAGAAAAGCAGTTGTTATTGGTTCACAGTTACATGTGACTGTGCACACGTACAGAATGGATGGAAACTTTTGATGCATGCTTTTCTTTTCTAGAAGGTTCGCAAAGTTACCGTCTTCCTTCCCTCATCCATCCACCAGCTAAAGGCACCAATCCCCATAGACACTAAAAATCACCTGCCCATCGCCAGAAATCTCTATGCTGGTGACAATACAGTCAAATCTTCAGTCTGTACTGTCAGCACATGTAAGCACACACGGTGTAAGACCCAGTGTTAGCTAGTTACCTGCATTCAATATGACTGCTATTATCATTATGATGGTTGCTTCACCATTACCGTTAGGGTGCAGGGCAATGGTAACCATTCAGAACATCACCAAACAATTTCACCATGATGGAGTTCCTTGGTGATGGGGTATCTTCAAGTTCTACAGAGCCTCTTGAGCCGCATACTCCTGCAGAAGCAGCCTACTCAATTCTCTCACCTCAGACAGCTCTCTCTGACTAAAATCGACTTGGATACTCAAGTGTGAGCATCACTGGTCATAGTTTCTTGATGCTCAATTGCTAACTTGCTTCAAATACCTCAGACAAAGCCCACCCTGCTAAAATGATAGGCATATGAAGCTGGGATATAAGGCTACCTTTATATGCCCCAAGACCATTGCCAAATTTGAGTTCAAAACTCTGTTTTCTTTCTCTTTCTTTCTTTCTTTCTTTCTTTCTTTCTTTCTTTCTTTCTTTCTTTCTTTCTTTTTCTTTCTTTCTTCTTTCTTTCTTTCTTTCCTTCCTTCCCTTCTTTCTTTCTTTCCTTCTTTTTTGTTATTTCATACAAAGTGTGTGTGGGGGGGTGGGCAGGCTAGGATGTCAGATGCTCTGGAACTGGAGTCACAGGTAGTAATGGGCTGCCTGATGTGGGTGCTGGGAAATGAACCCACGTCCTCTGCAAGAGCAACAAGTGCTCTTGACAGTTGAGTGACCCCTCTCTTTTGTCCTTCACAGCTGTTTTTGTTTTTGTTTTTTTCTGAGCATTCATTTTCTTGCTTTAGTTGTAGGTAAGCTTAAGTCACTTTTCCAGAGAAGGGAATTATGAGGGAAAGGAAGGGAGGGAAAGAGATTAGAAAAAGAAAAATGCAGAAGATTGTTGCCCCCAATCCACTTACTAAGAGGGTGATCCGCTTTGGCTTTCTAGGGAGAAGCTAGTCGGGAGTGGGGCATCTTAGACCCCATTTGGTCCTCATTCAGAATCTATGTTTTCAAGGAAGTCACATGCTGCTCATACTCATTAAAGTTTGAGAAGTACTGGACTAGAATTTATCACTTGTCCCCAAGTAGCCCTATCATCGGAAGAGTTACAGCAAGGAACCTCTGTTCTTTAGACTCAGGGGTGTTCCCTGGGCATGTCACCTAAAAAACCTGGGAGGACATGAACCTATGTAAAATAATCCCTACCTGGAAGTAAGAATATTAAAATTATTTCCAACCCTATGATGCTTGGAATTTTTCTAGCTGTTTTACAATTACCCCTATTTCTCTTTAAAATAAATTTATTTGTTTGTTGTTTGTTTTGTTCCCTGTGTAGCCCTGACTGTCTTGGACTTACTCTCTAGGCCAGGCCAGCCTTGAACTCAGAGATCTGCCTACCTCTGCCTCTCAAGTGCTGAGAGTGAAGGCGTGTGCTACCACTGGCCAGCATGTATTTTTTTTTTCTTTGACAGTTTCATACATGTTCATAATGAATTTCAGTCATTTTTATCCCCATTATCTTCTGTCATCCTCCTTCTCTCTGAAACCCTCTTCCCAGCAAGTCTTCCTCCTGTTTTTATCTTCTCTCTCTGTCTCTCTGTCTCTCTGTCTCTCTCTTTCTCTCTCTCTCTCTCTCTCTCTCTCTCTCTCTCTCTCTCTCTCTGACCCTTTGAACTTAATATTTAATTATGGTTGCTTACATAAGCATGGGTGGGGTTTATTTACTGGAGCATGGGCAAGGGATGGCCTCACCCATCTCTAGAGAAACTATTTCCATCTAATGGTTGCTGAGGGACACAGTATCATTCCTTCAGTAGTGTACCCACTGAGAAGTTGCCTATGTTCCAGTAAGTAACCTCCTTCCCAAGTTAGCTTTAAAATGGCTAATGATCGAGGTCTTTCTCCCTTAATAATTCTGAGCTAGTTTATATGGCCCAGTGTTTCCACCATACAAAAGGGAGGGAGGAGAGAATGTTAAGGCATCATGGAAAAATCTGTTGTGTATTTCAAAAAATTCCTCATGCCATTTTCTGGAAACAAGACCAAGGTTTTAAAGTCTGAGAGGTCAGTAGGTCTGTCAACTGTTAAACTAAAATCCTTTTCTTGGAGTCAAATGTGCAAAAACTGTAAACTATCTTCTTCAGCAGCTGGAAACACACAAATTTGCAAATTCTTCCCCACTTTGAATTTCTACAGAATTTCAAAAGTAATAATAATAGCAACAACGTTAGGAAAATTTCACAGATTCTTAGGGCCGTGGCTATCCCCTCACTCACTTTCATTTATTCTTACACCGTGTACCTATAGGTACAGAGTGCACTTAAATAAAGGAAATTGACTTCTCAAAAGTTGAAATGAACTGAAAGTCAAGATAGTTTCAGTGAATCTAGATTTTATGGTCAGACAGTCAGAGTCATGACCCGATTGCTTGGGGATTTCGGTCAGTGTGAGGAAAATATCAAAAATCAATAAAAAAAATGTGTGTATACAATATCCATCCACTCTTCTCCTGAAAGGAGGTCTTTACCTGCAGTCACTATGAACCAGAAGCAGACATATATCTTAACATTTAACATCTCTCCTTGTATACCAGTCAGTATTTTACTAAAGAAAAAGAATTAGTTTTAAGTGTCTGAGCATTTTACGTGAGTTTTTTTTGTCCCTTTCTTCTGTCTGCTAGGAACTTTAGACTTCTCCTGTCCTTAGTAATCTGTGGGTTAGAAACTCAATTTAGCAAGAAAATGTTGGTCACAATCTTTGAAAAAGGAGTTAAGTCTAGTTTTCCTACATTCAAAAATCTGTCACTTTTTGGCTTAGTTGAAAGTAGGCTGCTCTCTGGGCATCCTCTGGGTAGGCTACCTAGCCATCTGTGAACTCTGGAGGCCCTGAGCCTTTCTGCTTCTCCATCTATGTTGGCTTCTGGCTTATGCTAAAGTAGGCATGTGTTAGGTAAGTTACACAGGCTGCATATTAAGAATATGCTTTATGCACACACAAATTGCCTCAAGGATTTATTTTGTATTCAGGATTATCCATCAACTCTAGACTCTTTTATTTTTTATGTCACGGAATCTTTAAAGGGAATTTCTGTTGCTTTGATACGTGGCATCGTTGCAGCCTTGGGGGAACTCTCTTATTCTGGCTAAAGATTGGGCAACTTGTAGAGTTTACATCAACTTGGGGAACCTGATAGCTTGCTTCCCAGTGGGTTATTTTTCAGGAGGGCAGAGAGAAAAAAAAAAAAACAAAAAACAAAACAAAGACATGATAGCCAGGGTTTTGCATTTGTAATGAAGGTAGTGACATGGTAGAACCTAGGTAAGGGAATGGAGACTATCAACAGTAATGATGAAAACCCAGAAGACAATCAGAATCGGACCTCACCAAGCTATTAACAGTAGTCATTCTGTGTTCCCCACTCAAGGTCCTCATGGTGCCTCTGAGGTCCCCTCAGCCCTTGCAGATGTTGGGTGGTTCTCATTTCCTGCTCAGCATGCCAGTTGGGGATGCCAGAGTCAAATAGGTTATGCAGAACTTCTCGGGTGTTCGCCCCTCCTCCATTCATGGTACACAGAGAAGCAATATTTCTACAGAGGTCAGTGCTTGCAAATTTTGCAAAGAATCTATACATTCTAATGTGTAGCTATGTAAGAAGTTAAGAATTGTCTACTCCAGATCACTTGTCTAGGACATGCCTTAAAAAAAAAGTCCTAATTCTGCCAAAATAACAGGAAGAAGTTAGCCAAATTCTGTAGTTATCACTATACCTGGCACAGAATAACACAAGTTTAGACTGCCCTTCATACCCTGATAGATCCTGAAGGACCTGAAGAGGGAGCTGCACTTCTCTTGGTTAGCCTGGGGAATCTGTCCTTCTGCCTTCAGACCATGAGTGGTGGGAAAAAAAAAAAAAAAACCACTGGTGATGAGTCGGAACTTGCACATTAACTAGCTTGGAGAACAATTCTTTCTTAATCAATCTACTTGAAAACTGAAGGTGTTCATACCTATTCTACTTCCCCCTGAAGGAAGCTGAGGACATGTTCCAGGAAGTGGACAGATGCATACTCAGCAGCCTGAGTAATGAATGGTACCCAACACTAACTGTGCTGAGAGGCTACCACATCACAGGATAAGCTCTGTGAAGCTGGATACTCATTTACCCATTGTTTGCACTTCAACCTAATGGGAAGCCAAGCGCTAAAAGTCTCCTCTCACTCCAGAGCAAACAGGAGTGGTGGTCTCCAAGGAGCAGCATCTGAGCAACAGTGCTGAGTCTCCGTGCCCCACCCACCCCTAAGAACACACCCAGTTGTGCCAAGAGGCCCCCTGGCGCCTCTGCAGGTGCGATCCATACTTCCTAGCCTGCTTCAGCTCAATAGGCCCCAGCGCACAGCCCAACAAACCGCCCCACCTCAGCACCGCCCCACTCTCCCGAACGTTGGTGTTGACATAATTAGACCAAATCTTAGGAGCGAAATAAATGTTCTGTTCGCCTTACAGCCAAACAGATGTTTACAATTCAAATGAAAGAAATACAAACGGTAGGGATTTTTTTCCTCCCCTTCTTCATCTCCAGTGATCGCTTTTTTTTTTTTTTTGATACATTAAAAATGTGTAAGCGGTGACAAGAGTTTCCTATCCCTGTTTGTTTTGCAGCTTCATTTCCGCGAGGTGCTCTTGTCCGACAGGTGGGGTAGGATCTTCTGGGCTGTTTCCCCCTCTAGCCTTTCTCTCTTTATCAACTCTCTACCCCCGCCCGTGGGATTCCCCCCCCCCCATGGCAGCAGATATTAATTGTAATCAAACAGCAAAGAGGTGGGGATGTAGTTGCCATCGCGTAGGACTTTGATGGTGTGTCAGCAGCGAATTGTGCTGTTCAGATGGAGGGATGCGCTATTACAGGTGTCGCTACATCAGGTTGCAAGCGGCTGCTGCCTGCCTCCCGGAGCCCGCACCTCATCCCAGCAGAACAAAAGAAAAGGAACTGGGTTACCGGATAGATAGCCGCTGCCTGGTTCTGTGTCCCAGTGTGTGCTCAGGGATTAATTGCGAGTTCCCAAAGCAAAACGTACTTTGGACCGGGTGATTTTCCAGAGCAAGGGAGGGCGGGGAAAAAGGGAGCAAAGCACTTCCTTCCTCGTGAAAAATAACTGTCCAACAAACTATGCTTTGGTGTGTGCGTTTCAGAGGTCAGGGAAAAGAGATAGGATGTCAAGTCTCAAGTACGTTCATTTTAGCATTAAGAGAACACGGGCGAAGTTTCCAGTGTATCACCTGCTCTATTTTCATTCACAAAGGCTGAAGAACCAAAGAGATGAGTTCGAGCCAGCTTAACTACAAGAGATTCAGGGTAGCCGCTCACCGATGAGATTCTGACAAAGGAAGAGAGATTAAGCTACCGGCATATCTGTTTTGCCCCTTTTAGAAGCTGCTAGGAGCTAAGGCTGCGATTCCAAGGTCCAGTCAAGGCCCAGGAGAGGCTTGAAAAAAACCAAAGCAAGGCGCCTGTCCTCCCGAGGAGGAGTAGGCCAGTCGCTGTGAAGGCGACAGAAAACAAAAAGTGTCAGTTCTATCCTACCCATTATTGGTAGACAGGGCAGTTGAAGCTAAGGCTGCCTTTGCAGAAAGACGTATTTTGAAGAAGAATTAAATCAGATCGGACAATGTTTGCACGGAGGTATAAACGCCTCAGCCTTGGCGAGGCAGTCACCTCAGCGATCCGACACACTCCAGCTCCCTTAAAACGTGCAGAGTTCAAGTCATATTAATTCCCCCCAAATGTTTTGATTCAAAGTAGTTTGTATTTTGTGTAGCCAAGGGCAATCGGGAAAGCGCTCCTGCCTGCAAGTGGCCGGTGGGTTCCCTCTCCGCGTGGCCCAGAGGCTACAGCGGTATTTAAGCATCGGAAATTAGCCTGGGGCTGCAAGGCAAGATGATCACAAAGCGAAACAAGGGCGCTGCCCCTCTACACTTTTTTCATCCCCCCCCTCCTTTTTTTCTTTTTTTTTTTTTTTTAGTTTGCCATCCCGATTTCACAAAAGAGATCAGGGCCAAAGAGTCCCTTTCCACCCACATACAGGAAGTCCGAGTCTTCTCATCTTCAACGCGTGTGTGAAGGCCAGAGCCCCTTTATCCAAGTGAACCCCATATCGTGATTCCATTCTGAGTCCATTCATGATTAGCTTCGTCACCGTCGTGGTCCTCATCAACATTTTATTATTAAATACTCAGAAATGAAAGGCTTGGGTGTCTAACAAAAGGGAGGGGCCATGAGGGTGCCTCAGAAGAGTCACCAGGAAAAAAAGAGTGGGCTTTCTTTTCTTTTTCTTTCTTTCTTTTTTTAATGATTGAAAACATAGGCGACTCCTGTAAATAGAAGCCCCATTCCTTCAAGAGATGCCTTTTGAAACCCACTGTCTGAATATTCAACGAAGGCAAAGCTCCACTCTGTACGAACAACATTAATATGATCTCTGCAGAATTTGTTACTCAGAAATATTAACATATCAAAGCCAACGCCCGGGGCGAAAGAAGCTATCGATACGCGAGAGCAGGGTAAAGTAAAGATTATTGGTTCTGATGGTCGGAGCGGCGGAGCTGCGGGCGAAATCGCGCACACCATTAACCGGGAGTGAGCGCGCAGGGAGCTGGGCCTCCGAGGCGGGCCGCAAATATTTTATCTAGGTGGTAATTACCTCGCTGCTACCTCCCTGGTCTGTCCACGTTATCTTTTGGCTATCAGACTTTCGTTTACAAGGGAAAAAAATGTAACTGACACTTAACAAAGTGAGTCTGAGAAAAGACATTTTGGTCTTTATTACATATTTAGTGAATGATGACCCCTTATCCGTCCACCCTCTGCAAACCAGGCCAGTTTCTCTCTACCCACCTCAGGTACCACAACCAGGCAGGCATCTTTCCTCAAGGCAGGCCTTGGGAGAGAGTGTCTGGCGAACTGAAACGTATTTTTTTTTCTAGTATTGTAAATGCTTGATATTCAGGAACGTAAATATACTCAAGAACTATGGCATTCACAGGGCCGCAGGGGCAGTGCAGATCTGCCTTCGGGCCACAGAGATTTGTAAGAGAAAATGGAGAAGCATAAAGACTTTAAGGGAGATCAGCCTGTGGAGCATAGACATTGTCACCACAGGAGGGATGGGAAGGGAGTAGATGACTTAAGGATTAGATGTTCTATTTTTGATGACCCGAGTTATCCGATATTAGGAGTTCTGCGGTGTGCACAACGCACTATGCCAATGAAGAGAAGGGGTTTCCTAGGTATTTTGACATAAGGGGCCTTGCCAGGGCTGACAAAACAGAAAAGTTCTTACTATCCACTTGGAAATTGTGAATACTGATAGAGCTACAGAGTCATCCATCCAACCAACACACACACACACACACACACACACACACACACACACACACACACACCCTCCTCTCCAGAGCTGAGATTGTTCCTCTCCTGTAAGACATGTGGGAATGGGAAAAAGTGGTCAGATGCTGGGGTCTGAATTACTCAGAGGTGGGGACTTCAGATTTTGTTGTTGCCCAGGTTCCTTCCTGTGGGAATTGCACTTTTCTCCTCCACAATCAATGCTTGGTTTAAAATAGCAGACTAAGAGAAGGATTTTAGAAGGTGAAACAAATAGGTATTGAGTTGTACAAAAACAAGAAAACATCACCCACGGAGCTTCGCTTCTGTAGTTGTGATAAGCTAAGAGCGCACTTCAGTCCTTTAGACACCTCAAATCTTAGCTCCTCTTGGATGGCCAGAAAAAAAGGAGGTGTACTAACTCTCCCAGGAAACTTTATTGATTCCACGGCATCTACAGTCCCAGCGCTCAGCCTGGAATTCATCTTGTCAGTTATGCTACCATCATTTGGATGTGATAGTCAAGCGTTGGGGGAGGTACTTTAACAAGTACGAAGCAGAATGCAGGAACCGCAGCCGCGCAAAGCTCTGCTCGGCCAGCAGCGGGCTTCCTTCCTTAATGAGTGGCGCTGTCCTTCAGCACCACGGGGTCTGTGCGCCCTGAGCGCTCCGCCTCACCTTTAGTGTGTTTCTTTCCCAACAGACCCCAGTCAGCAGGACTTACTGAGCCTCCCTTTCACTGTGTATATTTTACATGTCCAACAGTTATGAACAGATAAATTTAATATTCAGAAACTTGTCTCTGTTTTATGTTATTCCAATATGGCTGAATACAGGCCTGGCTGGAAAGCTTAATATTGTTCCTTTTGAATCACTATGAAGAGTGATATCCATACTCAAAAAAAATTTTTTTTGAAGTCTCAAAAGTGTGCAACAACGGACTAGAGTAATTCTTTAAAATTCTACACAAATTCCAAGCACACAATTTTTATTGGAACAGCCAAGGTCCCAAAGATAAACATTCTTTGTTTCCTCTTCTGATGCTTATAGTGGATGCTGGGTCATGTGATCTGCACTTAAACACAAAATATTCCATTGCTTTAGGAGAGTATACTATTCCTATAAAACAAGCAACTAACTTTGAGAGGAATGGAGAGGGACTAAGGGACAGCTATCTGGTAATATCAGTTTCGTGGTTTGGTTACTAGAGACAACTGTGGCCCTGAAGCAGGAATTAGTCTTGGTGAATAGGCCCCATCTTATTAATTCGTATGAAGTTGGGATAACAGCTGGTCCCTCTTGCCTCATGTGCTCCTCGGGTTACTGGGCATGCTAGGAAAATAAACTTCAGAGGCGCGGGGTACAGTTAAGCAGGGGAGCCAGCCAGCAAAATCTGCACTGCCTTGAGGCCCTGTGCATGTCATAGTTCAAAACCTTTTGTCAAAATGGAACATCTGAGATACAGCCCCCTCCAGTGCCTTGGCTGAATGCAACAGCTCTTTTCTCACCCCCCTTTCCAATGCCAGGGGTAACTCTGGATTCAGATGTTTTCCTCAACAGATGGGAACAAGAAAGCTTTATCCAGTACACTTAACACTACCTCCTCCTGCCACCCTCTCTTAAAGAAAGAAATCTTCTGGACGCTTCAAAAAAAAAATAATAATGCAGCTACAATATTGGTGATTCATTAGCCTCCTGGAAAGCCTCCGTGATGTAGCCTTTCACAGAATCCCTCAAGGCCCATGGCTAACACCATCACCCCAAACACCCAGGCTGTGGCTGGCACATTAGGTCTAAAAGAAACCAGAATTGCTCCAGGATGTGGTATTGGTGAAGGGAAAGAAGTGTGAAAACTTTTGTTTTAAATCCTGGTAATTTTCTCCCTAAGTTCGAGTCTGTCGCCATTCTGTGAGGAGTAATAGGTAGCTCCTAGCATAAGTCTTGAGGCTCACTCAGCCCTGAAGCGTCAGTGAAAGAAAGGAGGCTTTTAAATGTAGATATGTATGCCTGTTATGGATCTGGAATAACTGACTCACATAGCCCTTCTTTGTTTGTTTGTTTCTTAATCAGCAGACAAAGAACCTGATGTTTACAAGCCTTCCCAGGTCTTCAAAACAAAGAAAGAGATTAGAGACGAATGTTTGAGGTCAAGGTGTTCCTACTCACCTCTTCTTATCACTCCCCCTTGGCCGTTGAGAACAATCCCACACTGGGCTTCCACGGAACCCTTCGTAAAAGAAAAGGAAAGAGAAGCATTCAAATATGATGGGCATGACCATGTGGGTGAAATATTTCAGACTAGCCTATCTCCGACCTCCGTCTCAGGCAACCACTGAAGGCATCATGACCAAACAAAATTTTAAGGAAACTATTTTAAGAGAAACTACAATATAAAATTTCTATCCATCTCAAGGTACCCATTTTACATCACTCCCCAATATTACACTTCAGAGGTCTTAAGAGATTTTTTCATTTGGACCCAAAAGAATGAGAAGTCCTTTGAGTCCCGACAAGGAGCATAGGATGCCCACAGGCAGCGCATGTTCGCCACTTTCTGGGTGAAGAAAATTATAGCTTGAGTGTCAAGACTGGAACTGTGAGTTTCTTTGGAGGTTCAGAGGAAATATTTCACATGGAGGAATCAGAATATCTTCTAAGGATTTGGTTTCCCCCAAAGCAGGAGCACCAAATAATTCTATCCAAAATGGGTCCTATGGCGGAGACACCTTCAAGTTCACTCTCTACAGATCTTCAAGTTCCTAAGGTGCTGAGTGATCGTTTGAACTGGAAAACTAGAAAGGATTTGCTGATTTGTTATTAAAAAAAATAAAAATTTCTCTCTGTGTCTGTCTTATCCCCCCTTCTGAATCAAAACGTGTTAAAAGCTCATTTTCCTTCACAAACAAACGAGGTATTGGACATGAAAGAGGCCTTGAAGGGTGTTAACCTACCCAACAGCCCGTGAAGAGTTAAGTAAATGCGGAGAGAGTCGGTGCATAATAAAAACCCACTTTACAAAACAACCTTTACAGCCCGGGCTCCCTTTTGCTTCCCCATTTTCGCCATATTGAGGCAGGCCTGTGAGACCCCCCTTTTCAACCTACTCACCAGCTCTTTCTTATTTTAAATGTTCTGCCTTAAAGTGATTATCAAATCAATATGAAAAAAAAAAAACTTGGAGACTGAGCATAAATTAAAGCGGTGATGGGAAAAGGTGTGACAGTTTCCTTTGTTGGCCATAGCAAATCTTTTTAGGGGACTCAAAGATGGAACTGAAGCCACAAGACCGTTTGCATCTGTTAGGCAGACTTAGACCGCCCTCTAAACCATTGGACTTTCACTTAAAATTCTGTGCAGGGAAAAGTATATTTACATTTGTTGCATTTGAAATGAGGCATATGCTGATGACTGTTTCAAAAAGGAAGAAATAAAAGGAGAGAGACGGGTTTTCCCCACATACTCCTTCATTTCTTGTTTTAAATGTAGCTGTGGTTCTTTCTTTTTTTTTCATTCTACTAAGTACATCCAGAAGAGTAGAATAGCTTTATATATTTATAAACTTGTCCTAGTCTTCATACACATTATAATACATGCACTTACATACAGAAGTCTTCATGACCGTACATGCATGTATGTATCGCACACCATACTCTTTCATCTAGTATCTTCAAGTGTTTCCTTCCTCAGTATGATTAGTATTATTTCAACACAAATAACAAAAAGAAAATGAAGAATAACTGTATAAGAGATAGGCTGAAATAAAGATTTGAAGATATCTGAAGTGTAAAAGGTAAAGGACACCCAAGCTCTCCAAGGAAGCAGAATCATTTCCCCTCTCACTCTCTGGCGCACTGTTAGGATGTTTATTTTCTTAGAAGAAACAGATCTTGGTCTCTTCACTTAACATACTTTCCCCCCCTCATAAGTAAAACATGCTGTTTGGTCAGATGACATTGCATAAATGACCAGTTGAATGGCACTAAGTCGAAAATTGGATAAACTACGGTGTCCTTTTGCACAGGATTCTGTCTTTGTCCGGTGCTTGCAAATGTTCTAATCCTCTCTTTTGAAAAATGCTCAGCTTTGTGCCGAGCACAGAAAAAAAATTTGTACAGATACAAAAAAATCAGCAGCAGACGTGGCTATTAAAAGGAGTAAATAGGTTTTAGTTGAGCTAAGCATTGAATGGCAGATTTTTTCCCCTCCTGAGACATAAGGGGATCCTTGTGAAAAATGTAAAAAAATGCCCTAAGCGTATAAAATTATTTTGTGAATATAAGTGTAGCAAGTCAAGCTTTAAGGAGTGAAATCTTTTTTCTTGTGCATGAATCATGTGGTTATGACTCTTTGTTGGAACTGTAAGGGCTTTCACTTTAATTTAAAATTAATCTCTTGCTCAGGGGTTGAGGAGGGGGAAAGATATTCTGTGCGCAACAAGAGATCTCTTCTGTCTCCAAGTTGTGCTCCTGGAAATATCTTCCCAGTCTTCTGGAGAGTGCGGAGATGGCAAGCTTTGTGCAGACTAAAAAAAGGAAGATGTGCTTTCCACTTAAAGAAAGTTCAAGTTGGACTCTTCCGGGTTCCTACTCTAGACCTTGGTGGATTTTATCGATTTGAAATCTGTCTGAGACAATGGCATCACTTCATTAATTCTTTTGTTGGCAGTGAATGTGGAAAACGTGTTAAGAAAGTAGGAGACTTGATTAAGTGGTGGCTTCTGCAGTGTCTGAATACATTTCCTTTCTCTTTCCCTTTCTTCCTCCCTTCCCCATTCCTTCCTTTTCCCTTCCCGTTTTTTTTCCCCCTCTATTTGTCTTACTTCCTTTATGCCCTCATTTCTGACAGGATAACGAGTTGCATCTTACGTAATATGGAGTGACCTGAGGAGAGAGAATAAAGACGAAAGCATCCTGCTGGGCTGCCAGCTTGGGTATGCTCAGGCAGAGCATACCATACAGCTTATACTCTGGCGAAGTGCATTGTGCAGATTATTTTATTGGGGCTGAGTTCTGAGGCTTTCATTTGTGGTTCCTTACTTGACACAGCAATCTGATACGTTTGTGAAACTTTTGCTCAAGCTCGTTCCAACAATTTCCTGAGAACAACCTCTCTCTCTCCACTCATGCCGAGATTCCCCTACAGGCTCTGTTTAGGCCAACGCTAGAAATATGAGAGTAGAGCCTGTACGTTATGGAAACTGAGGATAGAATGAACTGGTCGTCAGCTTTTAGCGCGTCTTGCTCTGAGACCGCTAGATTCAAACCCAGCTCCACCGACCTCACACACGTTTTCTTTCAGGGTCAGAAATGTAGATTCAAGAAAGACTTCTGATGACTGGCCCCAGGTAGGGGCTGTAGCTATTGATCCAATGAGAGGAACGGAGTGGGCACCGGCTTCCTGTAATTTGATGACTTCCCCTAAGTCGTGTGTGTGTGTGTGTGTGTGTGTGTGTGTGTGTGTGTGTGAGAGAGAGAGAGAGAGAGAGAGAGAGAGAGAGAGAGAGAGAGAGAGAGAGAGAGAGAGAGAGAGAGAGAGAGCGCCTTACAGCCAGAGCATTAACGGAGAGCGGGAGGGGGAGGGCGAGGGGAGGGCGCAGACAAATCCGCTGCATGCTTATTTACCTGCAAGTCGTCGGCTCCCGCGGCGGCCAGCCCCAGGCTGGGCCCTGGCAGGAGTCTTTGATCTGGGTGCATTCCATACTGAGAGCCATGGCTCATGAGGGACAGGTCGTGGCGGCGGTAGGCATCGAGGCAGCCCAGCTCCCGCCTCTGCTCGTCCAGGCAGGAGGACTTGAGCGCCCGCGCATTGTGCAGGTTAATAAAGTCGGTGGGCTCCCCGTGGTGAATCTGCTGGTAGTACTGTTGTGAGTGGTGGAGCGAGTTCAGAGAGTAGGCGTCGGGAGTGACCGCCGGGTGGCTGTGCTGGAACTCGTAATGGAACGACTGGTGGTGAAGCGGGGTGTACTGGTGGTTAGTGGAGAAGTAGGGGGACGCAAACTCGGTGCCGGTGGTGGAGTAAGTTAGAGGAGAGGAGGAGGAATAGGCAACCGTGGAATTGGCTACGGACTCCAGACAGCCAAGCTGCATCAAACGGTAGCTGTTTGATCCGTCGTGACGTATCTGGAAGGAAGAGGGGGAAAGGGGAGAGCAGAAAAACTTGAGGTTTGTCATTTTGCAACCAAGGATCCACTCTCCCAGAGTCGGGAGCTTTCCCTGCTTCTCTCCTAGGAGAAAGAGAGCAAGCACGCTGGGCTCGGGAGAGCAGCCGGGGCTCAGTGAGCGCCTTCGCCAAGCAGACTTCCAGAACAGTTGAACTGGGGGTGGGCGGCCTCGTCTTCACAGTGCAGAGAGTGGGGTGGGGGGAATCCCCCACCCTATATAGGTGGGGGCGATATCACACACGCATACACAGTCACACACAGACAAACAGTCAGGCAGGCAGACAGACAGACAGACACACACAGTCACACACACACACAAACACACACACACACGCGCGCGCGCGCGCGCACTCACACGCCCTTCCCTTCCCAACTTGTGCTTGGAGCTAGGCGTCCGAGTCAGGTTTGCAGGTGACCGGGGGCTGCGGGGAGCGGGAGCGTCCACAGGCAGAGAAGCGACGATGCACTTCGCCGCTCCAGCAAACCCTCGCACCGCAACGCCGCCTGGCCAAGCCGAGATGTTCAGCCGGGGCGACTCAAAAATATTGTCGTCCACATATATAATTGTATATATATTAAAAATCCCAGTCTGTGCAAATTGTTCAACTTGCTCACTTCTGTAGTCGCCTGTATCCCATTCCTCCAATAAGCCCCTTGAAAAAGGGGTACGTTCTTCCCCATCCCCCATGTCCACCTACCACCCCCCATCAGTCCCTTTTCTTTGCTTTTCGGAGGATCTTTTCTGTGCCTCTAGCTTTCTCCTCATCCCCCCCTTATTGTTAGGATTATGCTTCTCCCTCATTACCGCAAATGGTGCTTAACGTGGAGAGTTGCCCTCCCTGGCGACAGATGTCATAACGAACTTTTCTCCCCTTCCCTTCCTTAACTTCTCCCGAAAGCCAGATTATAATTAAACGTAACGGTCCAATATAGATTAGAGGCAGGGGAAGCTGCCACCACCGCCGCCACCACCGCCGCCACACACTCACACACACTCACACACACACGCGCGCGCGCTCACAAAAAAAAGTAATAATACCTCCGCATCGTGGACTAGTCCGGGAAAGGTAGTTGACATGTTGGGTTTCTCCAAAAGCTTACGGTGCAATTTCCCCCTCCAAAAAAAGAATCAGGAAAAAAATCCAAAACTTCTTGTATTTTCCAATTTTTTTTAAAGGAAAAAAAAATGCTCCGTAGATACAGATCTAAATTGTAATGGTTTTGCCCGGATCGGATGGCTCCTTGCCTCGTACCCACTTAAAAACCTGTAGGAACAAAATTTTCCCTCTGCACAAAAGCAGCTCCCTGGAACAGATTTTGTACTTGCTGAGAATTTCTTTGGCTGATGTCGTAGGTCCCTTGGTAATATAGAAGTTTTGAAAATTAAGCATCAGCACTGAGAACGGGGAGGACAATAGGCAGAGGAGATTATCCCATGAGACAAGGAATAAATATTGTATCTTCGCCTAATAAGGAACTGGAGCTTCTTTCAACATTTTTATCCATTTTCCCCAACCTTTATCGTGCTTTTCTATACAGACTGAGGTGGGGACTCATCTCTGCTGAGAGCATTTACACATTTTTATTGTGAAGATGGAAATCTACCCCCAATATGTGCATGTTACAGACAGAAATATATATTAATTAAACCTTTCTTTTACATGACTGAGCACTTGTTCCTATTGGTTCTACTCCCTGGATGCTGAAAGCTGATTTTTTCCTACAGACATTAGACTCAGTCTTGCCCAGTTGGGGTGTCTGCCTTCTTCTAAGTAAAACCAATACTGTTTTTCTCATGTTTACATTGAATTTGGGTTCTTTCTCCCTTTTGAAAGGCAACACCAGGTGGTGGGTAACATTTTTTTCAGCAGTTTTTAAGATAAATAACCATGATGGACAGTCCTAAGTTTCTGTCTCAACGAAGTGGGACAGCTGGAAAAATCCAAGAGAATAAAGACGTGTGAGGAGATTGCACACTTAAGTGAACGTCTTTCACTCCCAATCCATCCTATTTTCCTTCTTTTTTGTGTTTTCCTCCTTCCTCTTGTAAACAGTGCTTTTTGTTTTTTGTTTTTTTCTTTCTGTTTTTTGAAGATGTGGAGTGTGAACCATTTAATAGTGGAAACAGGTACTTGAACACCGTTACCTCCAAATAACCGCCCCCCCATACTTAGAAGTTACATTTTACAAAGAGAGGGCTGGAAGGAGACAATACACACATCTTTTCTTTTCTTGGTGGATTTCTCAACTTTCAAACAGTTTTGGAGTTTTACTTCATTCAAAATTTAGACTGTTCCACTGAGTTATCTAGTATTTTGAAGTGTGTGTGTGTGTGTGTGTGTGTGTGTGTGTGTGTGTGTGTGTGTGATGGCTACAAACTCAAAATATGGAGGCTTTGCAAGATTTTATCAGCAAACTTGCCTATGCAAGAAAAAAAAAAAAACCTGGCTGGCTGGCTGGCTGGCCCCACTGGTTCATCTCAGAGATAGACAGGGTAATTCAGTCTTAATTGCTATTTCATTTGGTTAGCTTTTAAGTGTTTAAACTGAGAAGGTGTCTTAATAACAAGCCCCAGGCAAGCAGACATGTGGCTTTTTTTTTTTTTTTTTTTTTTTTTTTGGTTGGATGTTTGGGAGGGTTTATTAGGATATGCTCATGCAGGGTAACTGGGACTGTCACTCAGAGCTTTTGGTTCTATACAAATGGACAAAGGCACATGACAAGAATTGAAATGCATTGTCAGAAATAGAGATCGGAGATGCCTTACTTCCTCACAGGATCAGCAGCCAATATTTGCTCTCCATGTCAAGGTGGACTTACCTCCCCCCACCCAATTCCACATTGCTGTCTAACGAAGTCAGAAGGCTTTTCAAGTGAGGTCAATGAAGATGAAAAGGAAGAATATAGGGCATGATCTTTAAGTAGGAGGGGAGAGAAGAGCACTGTTGGTCCTTAGAGACTGCACCCCCAAATGCTTGCACTAGAGTCTTTGTTCGCTATGTCCTAGCCCAGCACTCACAGCTCACCCAAAGTGGATCTAAATAATATGATCATACGTGGTAGTCCATGGGACCTGAGGACTGATTCTATAATCTTGTCTCAGAAATCTTGTCCCTGAGAAAGTTCAACCCCATCCCCACCAGAAGAATATAGGGGACCTGCTAGCTCTCTTGTGAATGGTGAGACACGTTTTCTGGTACCCAATATTAGCTTCATAAGTAGTCTGCACTCAAATAGGAAAGGATAGATCCTCTCAGACAAGCAAAATTCATCTTTCCCCGACCCTCCTCAGTATCAGGAATGTCTTCAGTTAAGGTGAAGGGACTTTCCCTTTTAGCTTAGGTCCAAGGAGAGAGGATGCACAACTTTCTCTTCCAGGACAACCAGGAGACTCAGGACAGTATGGCTGCCTACTCAGCCTGCTGTGGAGCCCCTGGGGCCCACATATTCATTCCTGCTTCCAGACACAGCCATAAACAGCACCTCCCTTAAAAAGGAGTCTTAGGATGCTCTTGGTAAAGAAGCTTAGACTCTACCGTAGGGTGCCTTCCGGCTACCCCTTCTGTCTGAGTGCTTGACTGAGGTGTTGGCAGTCATATCTCTCCATTGCTTTCTCAATTCCTACCCCATTTCTAAGCACCCAGACAAAGGGTATGAAGGGTTTCTTTGGGAACACTCTTGGGCTTGGAGGAAACTGAAAATCACAGAGTGAGAGAAGTACTTAAATAGACTTAAGGTGATGGAGCAGGAAGGATAAAGTCTACAACTTTTTGCTACAGAATCTATCTTGTCAGGCTCCATCGGAACATCTTCATCCTTCCCCCACATCCCATTCCTTACATCAACATCTTAGACAAAGGGAAACTTCTGTTGGTCAACTGCTCCCTCCCACCTATATCAACTTTTAAATACACAAAAAAAGCTGTTTCACTCTCCAAGGATAGTTGGGGAAATCATCTGTGCCATATGCACAAATTGGTCAGTATTCCCTCCCATCTGCTCTGGGGTTGCTCAGTGTGCCCCTTTTATAAATAAATTCATCGAGGCAGGTGTGTTTGATGCCTTGTGTGTGTGAGGTGCAGCCTCTGGATTTGTTTCTGTTAGACATCTCCCCCTCCTGTCCCCCTGTCATCCAATTAATAGTCTTGAGCAATTAATAAGTGACATCTTGCTTGACCCAAAGACTGGGCTTTTCAGCAAAGTTAATTCCTCTTTTTCGGTTTTCCTCCTTTCTTGGAGAGTGATTGGCTACACATTCTCTAGGGGGTGTTGTAATTGAATTAACTGGCCACAGCATGCTGGATTCATGGTGACAGGCTGCCTGGGGCCCCTTCTAAGGGAAAACTGGTGGTGTGCATCCCAATCTCAGCCAGAGGCCAGGACAGTGCCCACATGAGCACGAGGCAGCCTTGCTACCTGGCACCTCTGTGGCAGAAGAGTTCTCTTTAATAGTCATGCCTTTCTTCCTCCTTCTATTTCTAAATCACAGAAGGGACTGTCCTACAAAAATCCTTCTAGTAATTCACTAAGAAAGCCCTTTGCATATCACCATTGCCTTGATTAGGATTCAGAGCTGGAAGAATGGTTCAGAAAGTTGAAGTTCCTCTTCCTGAGTTTCTAGGTGTCTACCATGCAGTTTGCTTTAGTTTGGATCCATTCTCAAGCATTTTCACTGAAAGGATGTGTATGTACTGTAAGTCTGAGATTGGCAAACAGCTAGCAGACAGCCGTCTCAGCCCTTATCCCTAACTTTAATAAGTATTTCTTCAGTTTTCTTCCTCTTCCTCCTCTTCCTCCTTCTTTTTCTCCTTTATTTTGCCTTCTACTTGGGGCTTCTGCTTACCAATTTGCTTGTGTTGTATTAAATAAAGTAATGATTGCAATTATTTAATATGATTTATCCTGTGTGTGTGTGTTTGTTTCTTGAAATCAAAGTCAAGCTTTATACTCGGTATATTGTCTAGCATTGAGCTACCGCATTTGCTTCTAGTTGGGCAATTTCTAACCCCCCCCCATACATTTACCAACAGGAATTAACAAATGTGTCTGTCTTCCATTCTCCATGTGCCTGCTCTCTCTCCCTATTTCTTCTTCCCTTTCTCTCTTCCTTCATTTTTTTTTTTTTTTGAGGAGAGTAGAGAGAAGATTGATCCATTAATGTTATGCCTTAAGCAAGTATCTGTGCACATTTTCTAAGAATGGAATTTAGTGTGCTCTGCTGCACTGGTGCGTGCAGCTCCACAACCCAAGCATGAACTTGCAAATAAGAGACATTTTCCATTGTCATAAAGCCCCCGGCTCCTAAATTATTCTTGCTCAGGACAACAGTAGAACACTGACTACCCCAAAGAGTCAATGCTGCTTTTCACAGAGTGAAGATGTCCATTACACAACTACTACCAAGAAATATTTGTCTTAAATCTGTAGGTTCTTCCATTACCCTTCACCTCTGTGAAGCCTTATTTAAGAGGAATATACAAATGATAATTTTAGAGAACAGAGCAGCTGAAAGACCTCAATGTCCTACCTTGGGCTTGCTCTTACTGTGCCTGCCCATACGGACCCCTCTACCTCTTCTAGGATTCCCAGCCCTTTGAGGAACTCTTCCTGAATAGGTTTCTAACTGGAGCTTTGGCTCTGTAAGACATTCTTATCATTACTTTCCCTGTCAGGGGCCCTTTCAATCACTCAGGCTTTTAACGACCTGGAACCTCTCTTGGTCCACGGGCTTATAATGGAGCCTTCCTCCCCTCCCCCTTCCCTCACCACAGCTGCAGGGGGCTGGTGAGCAGAGCATTCCTTCAGGGGCTGAACAGACAAGTCTGGTGGACTTTCCCATCCAGTGTTTGAAACCCCTGGTGGATTCACTTTTCCTCCACAGGATCGGTGGAGAGAGAAGCGCTCCAGACAGTTCTGAAAGTGTTTTAAAATGACTCATATAGACGGACCTCTCTTTCTCTTGACTCTTTTACAGGGACCCCATCTCTTGACTCATTAACATGGACCCCCATCTCTTGACTCATTTACATGGACCCCTATCTCTTCCGGCCCCTCCCCATTATCCTTCCCTTTTCTAGCGAGTTGCATGCTTCTTTCTGGGTCTTTTTTTGTAAGTCCCTAGCTCCTCTTTCCTCTCCTGTATCTCACCACTTCACCTTCAGCAACCCAGTGGCCACTTTACATAAAAATGTTTCCCAGTTGCAAAGGAGAAAAGGCAGGCCATTTTTGAAGAGATGACTGCAGAATACGTAGGGGAAATTGACATTTCTGTCAGACTCTCGAGTCATTTCGGTTTAAGGGCTGTCACTGATTTTTAAAATTTCCCTTTCCTTCTCTCTCTTTCTTTTTTCCTCCCTCCTGTCCGACCCTACCCCCGCTCTGCGAGCTGTTTGTCAAAAGCCTAACATGGATCTGTATTCTGCCTCAGCCTTACAGCCGACAGGCAACACGGATTCCATAATCGTACAGAGAAAATGCATTTGCAAGCAATTAAAAAGCCTTTCGAACGTATTAGTCGAAAATTAAACAGGAGGACTCTTTCATCTGAAGTCTTCTCTTTGATAACACTGAAACTCCGAGCTAAGGCCCTTGTCTGAGTGACTTCTGGCTCTTCGGGAACAGCTTCCTAGCCAGGGCTAGAGCTCAGACTGGGCGCGGAGTCGGCATCCCTCTGAGTGCCTCTCTGGAGCTGTCTGGCCTGCCCATCTAGTCCTGAGCGCGCAGGCAGCAGGGCGCGGTCCCCCAGGGCGCGATGCCCCGCAGGCCTCCCGGCTGGCTGTCCTCATTTAGGCTGGCAACCGGTTCTTTCCGCTCAATGCCTTGCTTTTTTTTTTTTTTTTTTTTTTTTTTTTTTTTTTTTGTCCCAGAGAAATTTACTCCTTTGGGCCAAGAAACGCCTGCGTTCCAAAAGAGGTTGCCCTCTACCTTGTTCTTTTAAGAGAGTTTGAAAGTCCGTTTGACAGCCTTATGGTTGACGATATCACCTCCGTTTACCAAGCGCTTTAAAAAGTTTATGCTAGCCTGAAAAAAAAAACCAAAAAACAAAACCATGTATTTTCTCATTTGATCCCAAGGACAAGTGTCTTCACCGCCCAGGTAGATAAGTTGCTGTAATTTTTTTTGAAATCACCTTTGTGTAGACGAAAGAATAACAAAAAACTGACAGTACTGCTAAATTTTATTGAGAGCTTATCAAGTGGCAAGACCAGCTGCCAGCATTTTACAAGCATTATCTTGTTTTGTCCCCACAACAAGCGTAGGCAGGTAGAAAGGACCAGAGGTTGCTAACAAAACCATGCCTCTACCTTCCACCCCTTCAGCTAGGCAAGCCCCCAAAAGTGAGAGCTAAAAAGATTCGCATAATCGTTCAGGCTCCTCAGGACTTCGAACTTAAATGTAGTTTCATCTCCAGAGACTGATCCCCTCCCTGTACCTAAACTTTTCCAAAGTTAAAATTTTTTCTTTCGTATTTTTTTTTCTCCATTCCATTCCAAGGGGTTATAAGAAAACTCTCCAAGTGCTATTTATGTTTCCTTTGCAGCAAGGGACAAGCCGTTGTGAAGCCTTCCATGGAAGTCCTGTGGATTCTGAGGCAAAACCAGCCCTCAGCTTTCTGCCTGGCTCTGACCTTTAGCTTTTGGGTGTAGGGCTTCCAGTGTGGTCCCTCACCCTGGATTGTTCACTAGCAGGAGTCAGAGGCTTCTGTAGGTCTTCCAGGGCTTCTGGCCTGAGTCTTCCGTGGTCAGCAGTGTCTGGGAGGGTCTCTAGTACCTGCTTTCCATGGTGCCAAGGGAGAGGCTTTTTAACCCCACGGTGGGTTCTGGGAGTGCCTAGTAATTGGGGTTTCAGTCGGAAAGGCTGCCAGAGGAGATCCTAGACCCACGGAGGCCAGGGTCCAGTTGCCAAATTTGAGTCTATGTGAAATAACTGTTTTACTTCCAAGATGGAAGGAAAACAAAACAAAACAGAACAAGCAAACAAAAATAACCGAAAGCAATTCTCTTCCAGTTGTTTGGAAACTTGAGAATATTCTTAGTAGTAGAAGGAAGGCTCAGCAGAGAGGAGTCTTGAGGTCTTATCCTCAATGTCATTGTGTGGGGGAAACCATGCCTCTGTGTGTGTGTGTGTGTGTGTGTGTGTGTGTGTGTGTGTGTGTGTGTGGTCTCTGTGTGTCTGTGTGTGCCTGTGTGTATGTGTGTTTTTGTGTATACTTCTGTGTGTCTGTGTGTACCTATGTGTGTGTGTGGTCTCCGTGTGTCTGTGTATGCCTGTGTCTGTGTGTCTGGTGCCTGTGTGTGTGTGTGTGTGTGTGTATGCCTGTGTGTACCTATGTGTGTGTAGTCTCTATGTGTGTGTATGTGTGTGTCTGTGTGTGCCTATGTGTGTGATCTCTGTGTGTCTCTGTGTGTGTGATGCCTGCGTGTGTGTGGTGCCTGTGTGTGTATGTGTGTGCCTGTGCCTGTGTGTGCCTGTGTGTGTGTGGGTGCCTGTCTGGGTATGTGTGTGCCTGTGTGCCTCTGTGTGTGTGTGTGTGTGTGTGTGTGTGTGTGTGTGTGTGTGTGTGTGGTGCCTGTATGGGCATTAGATCAATGTGGACTATGAGGCTGACTTCGGACTTGAATGAATGTTGGTTTTTTAG
This sequence comes from Peromyscus californicus insignis, assembly GCF_007827085.1. Taxonomy (NCBI): domain Eukaryota; kingdom Metazoa; phylum Chordata; class Mammalia; order Rodentia; family Cricetidae; genus Peromyscus; species Peromyscus californicus. The sequence goes on from NW_026294491.1 coordinate 54,537,283, forward strand.
GGGGAGGGAAGGAAGATTGCTAAGGAAGCTATTGAAGAGACATCCGAGTTGTAGGAACTTTGTATCAGTAGAGAGCACTGTGCATGATCTCAGATGAATTTCACACTTTATCCAGATAGAAGGTCACACAGTCAAGTTCGATTCGGAGTTAGAACTGTGCCGTCTGCAGCTGCTCAGCCTTGAGCAGGATCTACAGAGTGGAGCGCTCCGTCATCCTTACCCTTCTCATGACTTTTTTTAGGGCAATTTTATGGCAAATTACTCCCCCCCCACCTTAATTAACATTCTTGTCCTAATATTTTAAAATGCCCTCTCCTCGGTTCCCTATTCACATTCCCCTCCCTCCCTCTATCTCCTTCCCTCCCTCTCTCCCTCCTTCCTTCCTCTGCCTCTGTCTCTTTGTCTGTCTCTCTCTTTCTCTCCTCTTCCTGTTCTTATGTCACACTTGCCCTGAGCTTCTCTTTCACTTCTAGCGTCCACTTCCACACATGCCCTGCACGGCACTGTTCTGCCCCCCGAGAGTCGCCTCTGCTTCTGACAGCCCCCCTCTGCTAATCTCTGAAGATTTCCCTTTTGCCTCTGCCTTGATGTCCTGGGTACTGTCTCAGAGACAACGGGGTGGGGAGGAAGAGGCACTTCTCTGTCTCCAGTACTTCATGCTCTGGTCATCCTACCACACAGATCCTTTCCTACCTTGCAACAAACCCCTGTGGATTTGTCTAGTTGCAGATTGCAAGTCCTTGCCTCCTCTCCCTTCTAGTAGCCTTGGGGAGCTTTGAGGCAGCCAAGGCCTCCAGTTACTCCTTTTTTCCTTAAAGAGCTTTGCCTGCTTCTTCTGTCAATTACTCCAGTAGCCTCTCAGAGGCCCTGTTTATTTTTCCATTGACCTTTTCTTCCTTATGTACTGGAACAATGCCTTATTATTTTATTTATCTTAATCTCTGGTGCAATCGCCCTTTTATACTTCAACTTGGCTGTGTTAGTGCCTGCCTTTACACGCTCTTGACTTCATTATATAATCTTGCCGGATCTCTGTGCTCTGTGCATGCTGTTTAGACCTCACGTTTGTCTTTTACTTACCCTTGAATAGTTTTGTTTTGAAACTCCTGGCCCATCCATGTTTACCTTATTTCTTTGTTTCTTGCTATCTTTTTCCTGCCTTTAATACTCACAGATACTGTCTAGAAATCTGCACAGATTTTACTTTCTTACATATCTTGTCTAGTAGGACATTTTATTTAAAAGTATTTCCTGTTCTAATAGGCATATCTGACCATGTCCCTTTCCCTGAAGTCAGTTCTGGTTGTTGTTTCTATGATAATTAAACAGTCTGGGGATGGATTTCTCTCTCTTGAGAAATTCTGTTTGTGCAAATGAAAAAGGGTGTAGTGCTTTCTGACTCTGACACAGATGAACTTTGTGACTTTAGACACACCATTTAATCACTCTGTTCTTGCCTAAGTGGGGATGGGGACAGCATTCTATATGAAACATTTTTTTCCATTTGTATAGTGCCTTAACATTATTTGGGAGCTGGAGGTTAGGGGTGTAGCTTAGCAACAGAACCCTTGTTTAGCATGGGCAAGGATTAGCATCAGAGCCACATCCATTATAATCACTTGGTGTGTTTTGTTGCTGTAACTCATCATCATTCTGGTAGATAGTCTCTCTAGTGGGTTGACATCATTGGGTTGGGTCACTTTTTGGTCATAATCCACCTTCTACAACACTCAGTTGTGATCTGTCTGCTTCTATAGTAGATATTTCCACATAAGAGGATTTCGTAGGAAGAGTCCAAACCCAGAAGGTAATGCCTTTATAGCAGCACCTTAGTGTACTTTTTAGTTTTTAAATGTGCATTGGTGGTTTTCCTGAATGTACGGTGTTGCCTGCATGTATGTCTGTGTGGGGGTATGAGATCCTAGAACTGGAGTTACAAACAGGTGTAAGCTGTCATATAGGTGCTGGGAATTGAACCCGGGTCCTTTGAAAGAGCAGTCAGTGCTCTTAACCACTGAGCCATCTCTCCAGCCTCACCTTTCTACATTCTTTTATTATATATGGCTTGAAGGGACCAACAGTGCTCCTCCACATGCCTTGTCTGTTAATGTTCTCTACAGTGATTGGAATTACAAACCCGGAAATAATCTATTGCTACTTCTCCCCTTGTGCTGACCTCTCTGGATGTGTTTTCTTTTTCACTATTAACCACCAACACATCATTCTCTCCTTGTCCTTGGATATAGAGCCCTTCCTAAGAAATTACTGGAGAAGAAAAGCAGAGGACAGTATACTCTGGAGATTCCTGTAATATATGCATCCATCCAACACATCCTAGACACTTGCCTGGCTCAGGTGGACCATCCATGGAAAGCCTACTTTAGGAAGCCCAGCAAATAGACTGGGCTCCTTTTCTGAGAAATTAGAAACTAAATCTATCTTTGGAACTTTTCCCTACTGCAAGATACTGGCAACACATATAGACTGTGATGAATTAAATATGTACAATATATTAGAAATACCTATAATGAACACTGACATTCTGATAAATAATACAGTGGAAGGCTCTTTGTATGATTGAACACTACCTACTTCACATATATTCATATGCAAGCAGTTAGAGAGAGCAGGTCCTTTCCCTAGTTAAATAGGTGGGAAGCAGTCTCTCTGGGTGTGCTTCAATCTGCATGCTAAGACTTCTGTGGTGACAAAGCTAAGCAAACACACCTGCGCATCCCTGACACATGCAAATGCGGAGCAGAGGAGAAAGCTCTGTTATGACTTTCTGGACTCTGGTAATATCAGCAGGGGAGGCCTTGTGCAATGCTAGAGCTGCATTACTGTCCTGTCCTTTGAGATGGCAAGGTTGAATGAAACTCAGGTCCTGTTAGCAGCAAATTTAAAAACATTGAGATGTAGACATTATCTACCTTGGGATATGCTCCTTGGTCTCACGAGTGAAAAAAGATAGCCTGAAATGACTCAGTCTCAGAAATGAGGTGTTCACTCCAATTCTCCATGCTTTTCTTTCTTTCTTATTTATTTACTTTTATTCTTCTCTCATGCATTACATACCCACAGCAGTTTCCCCCTCCCTCCACTCTTCCCTGTCCCTTCCCCCATCTCTCTTGTCCCCAGATCATTTCCTCCTCTGTTTCCTTTAAAAAAAAATCAGGCCTCCCAGACATATCCATTGAACACAGTCTAACAATATACAGCAAGACTGGGCTCAAACCTTCATATCACAGATGGATGTGTCCCAGTAGGAGAAAAAGGTTCCCAAGTGCAGGCAAAAGAATCAGAGACACCCTCCCTCTCGTTGTTGGGAGTCTCACAAGAACACCAAGCTACACAATCATAAGGTATATGCAGAGGACCTGTTCAGACCTACACAGGGTCCACCTTTGTGGTTTTAGTTTTTTTCTTTGTGAGATGCTATGAGCCCTGTGTAGTTGACTCTGTTTTTGTGGGCTGCTGTGTTCTCATGGTGTCCTGGAACTCTTTGGTTCCTACAATCCTTCTACTCCCTCTCCTAGGGGTTCCACTGGCTCCTCCTACTGTTTGGCTGTGGGTCTCTGCATCTGCTCCCATTGGTTGCTGGATGATGCCCCTCTAATGACAACTGGGCTAGGCGCCAATTTGTGAATATAGTAGAAAATCACTAGAAATCAATTCATTGACTTTTTTTTTTTTTTTTTTTTTTGCCAGTCATGTTTGGTTCTATCCTGCGTCTCTGGACTGTCCTGCTTCTGGTTCCTGGCCATCGAGGCAGTGTCAGGTGTGCGCTCCTGGTCCTCAAGTTGGACCAGTCATTCTCTGCTTTTCAAAAATCAAAAAAGGAAAGATTACCTTAAAACATTTTCTGGAAGACATTACACCCACTCACAGTTCTACAGATGAATAAGTCTACTGCCTTATTCTGATATCAGTACAGAAAGCTTATATTATTTCTCCAACTATGGAATGTTTAACATAGGGGAGAGGCTGTTAGGTTAGGATGGTGCAATTTGAAGGTTTTGAGTGACAGTTAAGTGTCTTACACCACTACAAAATCTATTCTTAGGTGGGTGTGGTATAATCTCTGTACTTGGAACATGGAGGCAGGAGGATCAGAAGTTCAAGACTAGCCAGGGTTACATGAGACAATGTTTTAAAAACATAGCAACAAAAAAATCTATTCTTTTTACTTTTTAAAAAATGACTTATTTTATTATTATTATGTATATAGGTGTTTCGCCTGCATGTGTATCTGTGCTCCATGTGATTGTCTGGTATATGTGGAGGTCAGATGAGGTTCTCAGATGCCCTGGGATTGGAGTTGTGATGAGCTGCTGTGTGGTTGTTGGGAATTGAACCCAGGTCCTCTTGAAGAGCAGCTAGTGATCTTAATTGCTGAGCAGTCTCTTAAGCTCCTACTCATTTTTTGTCCTTTTATCTTTGTTTTATTTTACATACCAACCACAGTTTCTCCTCCCTTCTCTTCTCCTATTGCCTCCCCCACCTTCTTCTACTCCCCGCCTTGCTCAGCCTCCTCCTCAGTCTCCGTTCAGATGGGGTAAGGTCTCACTTGGGAATCAACAAAGCATGGCATATCAAGTTGTGGTAGGACTAAGCTCCTCCTCCCTGCATCAAGACTGAACAAGGCACCCCACCATAGGGAATAGGTTTCAAAGAGCCAGCTCATGAACCAGGGACAGGTCCTGTTCCCACTGCTAGGGGCCTCACAAAAGACCAAGCTACACAACTGTCACCCAGATGCAGAGGTCCTAGGTTGGTCCCATGCTGGCTTCCTAGCTGTCCATCCAGAGTCCATGAGCTCCCACAAGCTCAGGTCACCTGTCTCTGTAAGTTTCCCCATTATGATCTTGAGGTCCCCTTGCCCATATAATCCCTCTTCCCTCTCTTCAGTTGGATTCCCAGAGCTTGGCCCAGTGCTTGACTGTGGATCTCTGCATCTGCTTCCATCAGGTACTGGATAAAGGCTCTATAATGAGAATTAGGGTAGTCACCAATCTGATTACAGGGGAAGACCAGTTCAGGCATCCTCTTCACTATTGCTAGGAGTCTTAGCTGGGGTCATCCTTGTGATTTCCTGGGAGTTTCGCGGGTACCAGGTCTATCAAGATATCTCTTTTATTACCCCCCCATCCCACCTCCAACTGCACCATCATCCTGATCCCTCATGTTTCCACGACCCCTCCCCTCCTCTCTACTCCCCATTCCCCACCCCTTGCCACCTCCAGTTTACCCAGGATATCTCATCTATTTCCTCTTCTCAGGGAGATCCGTGTGTTCCTCTTAGGATCTTCCTTTCTACTTAGCTTCTCTGGTAAGCCCCTATTCTTACTTTAATAATTTCTCTCTCTCTCTCTCTCTCTCTCTCTCTCTCTCTCTCTCTCTCTCTCCCTCCCTCCCTCCCTCTCTTGCCCTCCATGTGTGTGTATAATTTATGTGTATGTATATGTGAGTGTGTGCACAGGTGCACCATGTTGGGAATGTGACAGTCAGAGAACAGATCCTTACCTCTCTACCTTTCTCTTTGAGACAAAGTCTCTTTTTTTGTTCACCACTGCATACACCAGGCTAAGGGTCCATGAGCTTTCAGGGGTTTTTCTTTTCCACCTCCTATCCTGTAGTAGAAGTAGTGAGGTTACAAACATGAGCAATTCTGTCTAGCTTTACATGAGATCTGTACTCAGGCCTTCACACTGGGATGACAAGTATGTACCCAACTGAGCCAACTCTCCAGCCCACAAAAGTCTATTCTGAAGAATTGCCTAGACATAAGGAACGTCTCAACCTAATGAAGAACTGTTTCATACCTAATACCAGCATTTTTTCCCATTAAGGCAGTGTACTGTGGAGAAAGAAGATTGCAACATTAAAAACTGAAGACACTCAGAACTTGTTCATTGGTATTGAAACCTATACAAACTTGATTCTACTGAAGAGTTTCTCCATTCTGTGTAAATAGAGGAACAATATTAGATTATATACAACTGTGCATTGATGCCAATTGCTGTACATTCATGCACTGAAGCTCTAATTTCCAATATGAACCTGCTTAGAGATAGGGCCTTGAAAGTGGCAGTTAAGGTAATTTGAGGTGGTCGGAGGGGGTTCTCCTCTACTCATACAACGTGGAAGTGGTACTAGAGAAAAGCACATGCCAGGCCACCATGAGAGGATGGCTACTGACAAGCCAAGGAGAGAAGTACCCGGAGAAACCAAACTGCTGGTATCCTGATCTTGAAATTATAGCTAGTTTCTGTCAACTCATCTCGTCGGTGGTATTCTGTTATGACAATCCCAGCAAACTCTTTTCTCCTTGAGAAAAACAATAACAAGACTAGACCCTGATGTCAAAGGGTTAGCTGGGTAATGTCAATGAGGCGTCTGTATGGCTACACTCTTGTCTAGTGCTCACACTCATATTGTAGTGTTCTCCTGTTGAACATGGTTACAGAATCTCGGTATTAGGCCAGCCCACTCAGTGTGTAAACGATTTACTCTAATTACATCTGAACATAGACAAGATATGAATGTTGGTGAGCCACAAAATCTGCCATATTCCTCCCCTGCTTATAGGAGAAGTTGATATTACAGCTTTAGACTCACCCCAGTCTATCTCTTTAAAGGTTCTTGAGATCTCCAACCACACCTCTCCAATTCTCTGTGACCACTCAGCACAGTGTGAATCCTTTCTTCCTAGTATCTTACCCCCAGATCACTCAATGAAACCCCAAATCGTAGAAACACCCTGTTGTTTTTTTTGGGGGGAGGGTTTTGTTGTTTGTTTGCTTCTTTTTTGGAGTCAGGGTTTCTCTGTGTAACTTTGCCTGTACTGGAATTCACTTTGTAGACCAGGCTGGCCTTGAACTCACAGAGATATACCTGCCTCTGCCTCCTAAGTACTGGGACTAAAGGCATGCACCACCACCACCTGGCTTATACCCTTTTAAGACAAAGTCTCACTGTATATCCCTGGCTAGCCTGGAACTATCTAGGTAGACCAGACTGGCCTTGAACTCACAGAGAACTACTTGCCCCTACTTCCCAAGTGCTAGGATTAAAGGCATTTACCACCATGCCCTGCTGGAACAGTTCTTACTAATACTCTCACTGAGGTGGATCTTGATTTCCAAGAAGGTATAACATCTCTTAATACAACAAGATACAAATCCCAAAATTTCAACTCTAGGCATGTGTTTGTTTTTTGTTTTGTTTTTGGCTGGAAAGTGTTGGCAGTTTGAAATAAAATTACTTGAAATCAGGATGTATTATAAGTGGGAGGGCCTTCTGCAATACATACTTGATTTCCAGATTTTAGTACAAAAGAATATGGAAAATACTTCAAAATTTCTATCGTGATTATGCTGATAATATTTGGAGGTGTTGATAACAAAATATACAATGAGAAATCATCTTGCTTTCATATTCTTCCTTTTTAGGTATGAACAGTAGATAATTTAAATTCTGTTTGTCCTTTGCATTTCATTTCTACTGAATGGCATTGCTTTATAAAGCTCCCCTGACAACCAATCCCTGATAGTTCTGACCATTCACATTTCATTGATTTTTCTATTAAGAGATCTTTTAAAACCATATTAGAGGCCACACATTATGGATTACAAACAAGTCCCAAATCTCCGTGGCTTCTCAGAATGAAAGTTTATCTGTAGCACTTGAACCATTGTGGATTCAGACCTTGGAAGATAGTGATCCTCTACTTGTTAAGGTAGAGTGTTAGAGAAATCTTTATGCTGTCTAACTTCAAGATGGAGGTGGTGGGAGGGCCTTCTGTAATCACATGGCTCTGCTTAACTGGACAGTCCACTCCTCTTCCTAGAAGAGAGCATCTGAAAAGAAATAACAGGAGGGACATCTGACAGTAAGATGGAAATGCACCATGGGCCTGGAGAGACGGCTCAGCAGTTCAGAGAACTGGCTCTTCTTCAGAGGACCAGGAGGCAATTCCCAGCACCTACATGGCAGCAATTCCCAGCACCTACATGGCAGCTCACAATCACTTGTAACTTTAGCTTTAGGAGAGCTGGTGCTTCTGGCCCCCAAGGATACTTGCATTCACATGCACATACCCCACCTCCTTTCCACACACATATGCATGCATATATGTGCTCACACACAATTAAAACTAATAAAATTCTGGGGCTGGAGAGATGGCTCAGCACTTAAGACCTCTGGCTGCTTTTATAGAGAATCCAGTTTCAGTCTCCAACACTAACATGTCAGCTCACTACCACCTGCAATATAGTCCCAGGGGGTCTGATGCCCTCTTTGGCCTCCACAAGGACCAGACACATTAGTGGCACATAGACATACATGCAGGTGAAACACTCAAACCCTTGAAATGAGAAACTTAAAAATAATAAACAAGAAGATCCTGGTTAGGTCTAGTTAAACACAAATGTGGGGACACATTTGATATATGTGAAAGGCATTTTATTGAAGAGGTCTGAACTCAGAGGACAAAAGTACTTTTGCTTCATTAAAATGATCCATATATATTTTAATCAGTATTTTTATGACAGCACTTAAACGTTGATTCCTTGTTTTCCAAATCTGTGTGTGTGTGTGTGTGTGTGTGTGTGTGTGTGTGTGTGTGTGTGTGTGTGTATGAGCACAGACATGCCCATGCTATGTGAGTGCAGGTGCTTGCTCTGGCTAAAAGAAAGCACTAGATGCCCTGGAGCTGGGGTTATAGGTGGTTGTGAGCTACCTGAGTGCTGAGATGAGGGGAACTAAACTAGGATCCTCTTCAAGAGCAGCATGGGCTTTTAACAGCAGGGTCATCTATCTCTCCAGCCCTCTAGGATAACAACTCAACATGTCCAGCTAATTAAAGGTGATGTATTGTTACCCGTAACTCCTGAAACTCTTCTCCAATACTATAAAGAGCAACTTTAAAATAAAGTTCAAACATTCATTGGAAGCAGAATCATATCAAGAAAGCTTTCAAGAATGTCTGATATTTTAGATTGTTTAATGAAACCACAAATTTTACATGTGATTATATATACTTTATAATCATATTATTGTATATTATACAATATGTATAAATATAATATATATTTCCCTCTGTCTTTTTCAGTCTCCATCTTTCTTACACACACACACACACACACACACACACACACTCACACACAGGTGGTGGTAGTGGTGGTATTACTGTATTCACCAAGGTTTCATGATGCTAAAAACAAAGTGTGATCCCGGAGATTTCACTAGTTAAAACCTTCCCATCTGCAGGAAGATTCCTAAAATGCAGGCGAACTTGCCTCTCTCATCTTCAAAGGTCTCCTCCGAGCCTCAGAAAAGTTGTTTGTAGTAAGCCCAAGGGAGGGAGGAGGGCCTGACAAGCTTTCTCCTCCCCTTTTGTGGCTGAACTGAGGAGGCTGCTAGTATGACTAATTCTACCAATATCGATCAGTAGGTTAATTTCTAGAGGACGTAAGCCTATGGCTGTGTGCGGTAAAAGAAAGAGGGGGAGGTGCAACACCTGATCTCACTCTCCCACCCCCTCCACCTCTCCCCTCTTGTCTCCAGGGTCTGCTAGTACCCTCAGAGTTGGCTACCCCTCTGCGCTCAGCCTAAGAGAAAGGAGCTGTCCGTTCAGTACTAGGGCCACGTGCAACCTGCCCGCCAAAACACAAAGAACTGAAATATTAATTAAAAAAAAAAAAAAAAAGCCAATCTGTTCAATCCTCCGCCCGCAGGCAGGCTCTAACGGAAAACCGCATATGCTTCCCCTTCCTCCTCAATAAATCTTCATGTGGGCATTAAAATACCTAAAAGGATTAGTCATTAAATGCTTGTACATTTGGCTTAATGCGCCAGAAACTGTATGTCACAGGGTTACATCAGAACTGCAGTTTAATCTAATTTGCAGTATTTGTGTAAATGCTTCATTTCGTCTGCTGATTGTTACAGAGGATAATATTAATATCCCAAGTGTCCAGAGGGAGGAGGCCAGCACACCAGCCCTGAAATAAGCTGGATGCCGACTGATGTATCAAACTATCAAAGCTTCTTTTAAGGTGAAACACAAAAAGAGAATAAATGGAAGGGTGGCTTTTTCCTCCTCAAACTGCATTTATTATTATTATTTATTATTTGATCCTAAGGTAATAAGGAAAATGCTTTTTTTTGAAAAGAGAGCTTTGCACTTCAGATAGATACGGTGTCCTACATATTACATTCAAACGCTGTCGATACAGCAACAGTGAGAATCCTTCAAAGGACTTAATTGCACACTCATTCTTATTTTCTTCTGAAGAGGTTCCTTTGTAAAGTGATGCTCAGTCTAGTTAGGAGCCACACCCTGCACACCCCAGCTCCCAGTGCAAGCATTTCTCTCTCTAGTGAATTACTAGCGTATGATATTTGCATTATCCATCTGCATCTGGCCTTGAGAATTTACTTTTTGGTTCACTATTTAGTTCACTTTTTGGTTAGTATTGAGTTTTGTGTATGATGTTTATAACTCGGTGGACAGTCTTGTGCAAAGAGTGAACAGGTTCTCAACATTATCTTTAAAAAGTGGATGTGTTCATTAAAATACACTTCAAGATTATTTATCTTGGGAAAGGAGTCTGCTGGATTTTCTCAACTCATTTATTGATTACATACTTTGGATACATCATAGATCAATGAAGGATTCTGGCATCAATTCTTACCTCCTTTGGCCAGAACATCAAGAAATTGCAATCAACAAATGTATTACGAATATATATATATTTTTTATAATAAAAGGTCATGCCATTTCTAGTAGGTTGGTATTTTTAGGAAATAGAAACTCAGTTGCCTACACTTTATCCTACAATGAGGAGTAGCTTGCACAAATAAGGAGTTCCTTCCTCTCCAGGCTTTTCCTTTGCGTGACTCATGGTGTACCATGTGCACTTAGATTTCCTCCATCAACCAAGCTGGCTAACAACCACTACCACACTGACCCATTGTTCAGATGGTGGAAAAACTAATAAAGATACTATTTCAAGCACTCATTGTAGTGTTATGTATGTGTATGTCTGTGAGTATGTGTGCGTGTGTGTGTGTGTGTGTGTGTGTGTGTGTGTGTGTGTGTGTGTGTGTGTGTGTGTTGCATGTGTTTGGCTTATGTGTCAGAAGTACGTAGGTTGGTGCATGCACTTATATGTGGAAATCAGAGGAGAACATTGGGTGTCTTTATCTATCAGTTTGCCTCATTTCCTTAACATGAGATATCTCACTGAGTTGGGAGCTACAGTGGTAGCCAGCAAGTCTCCATACTGCTCCCCCAGCATCACCCAGTGCTGGACTTCTAGGTGTGTCTGGCCACACCCAACCTTTTCATGGGTGTTAGGGTTTTGAACTTAGGTCTTCATGGTTCTCACGGTTGAGTAGGCAGTGCTCTTACCCACTAGCATCTTCACAGCTCTTCAACGTCCTTTGAAAGAGAAAAGGGTTGTGAGAATTTAAGATAACAATGTTTACAAATGAGCAAGTCCATATCATTACTTCTGGCGGGTGGGTGGGTATTTTCACACTGTGAGGAAAGGGGCAATGGGAAATGCCCTTGTAATTTTAAGTCCATTGCTGGTTTAGTCACTAATTTTTATATCCATTGCAACTCTCAGGAATGCTTCTTGTCTCTGACATCTAGTGCCACATTGGATTGCTACACTGGGTATTTCTAAATTTTGTCCTGTTCTGACTTCCTATGATTCTAACATGGCATTGTCCATGCCTGGAGGTTTCGTTCTCTGTTTAGTGAACTTTATCTAAGTTAAATACTGTATTTCTTGAGTCATTGATTTTAGTTTGCTTCTTTGCAGAGATGAGTAGTGTGAAATTTTTAGACAAGAAACAGCTGAAATCATGAGAATTACTTTAGGAATTACTCAATTTATCTAAAAAATACAGAATCTATCTGCTATTTTTATTCCTATCAAGCTTCTTTTCTCTTTTTTATTGTGAAATTGTTATTCGTCAAAACATAAATATTATTACATTCTTAATATTCAATCAGGTGATGAGTTGATTTATTACAAATGATCTGCTGTTTTACCCCCAAAATACTGCTTATTCAAAATTAAATTTATTCCAGTACTCGATACTAGCGAATTTTACTATTCTTTAGATATAAACAAAGCATGTTGGTTCTCATAATTAAAGTTAAATGAGATTAAAACAGCTAAGTGATCACTGAACTTGTATCAAATACTGCTTTAGAGACTGAGAAAGATATTATGTAGCAGATAAAGTGCTAGTGTATAGGGGCTAGAGAGATGGCTCAGTGGTCAGCGTTTGCCAATCTTCTAGAGGACCTGAATTTCGTTCCTAACTTCCATATCCAGTGACTCACAGCTACCTGGATCTTCAGCTCTAGGTGTTTGAAAGCCTCTTGTGGCTCCCACTGGCACTTACATACAGGTTACACACACACACACACACACACACACACACACACACACACACACACACACACAAGCGCGCGCAAATAAAAGTAAATGTTAAAAATATTGGAGCGTTATTGGCAATATTTGAAGGGAACTGAGCATTTTAACTGAGGAGACAGAGTTCACATGTAAGATACCAGTTAAAAATGCAAAATCAAAGTATAAAGAAAGGCAAACTATGGTAACAAAATATGACTTCCTGGAGTGAAGTGCACAATGGCATAGATTGTATTTTTTCTGGGACATAGTTAAAAGGGACATGCTAAAACTGTGGTCATAGCCTAGGGACTGATCTGTGACATTAAAAATCAAAGTTATGGAATCATAATAATTTATTCACATTTTCGACATCTAACTGGTTTGCCACAGATAACTTTTTTTCTACTACTTTTCTACCAGAACATGTCAATCACTTTGTCATATATATATATAAACCCTTTTACCCCCTGAAACTTCTCATGTTTTCTCTGTACTAAAGAAAGAAATGATACATTCAAAGCATAAACCTGAGCCTCCCACGGGATGGCTTGGATGGAACCAGATAAGAGAGTTACATTAGGCCAGAAGTATGGGTCAAAGCATATCAAACTGAAAGCGTGAGGCTGGAGTCAAGTTGGGGGATATTGTTTGTATCAGATCATTTAAGGCCAGCTCTATCTACAATTTAAAGGCTTCCCAATATCAAGATAATATTCTTGCCAGTGAACAATAAATTGAGTACATTTTAGGGTAATCGTCTAGCATACTACAGACATGAGAAATTAGACACGATCAGGAAGAAGTTGAGTGGATATCTCTTAAATAATTGTAATCAAAATATGTGCTCCATGAAGCTCAGACACTCAAGTGAGGATACAGCTTGTTCACAAGTGTCATTTCTAATGCATTAGTGGTTGTAAGCAGGGAGGTTTAGGGCAAATAAATCTACAAGTCTATTTAGTACAATCTATACTCTAGGAAAATCACATGGCATTTACATCTAATTTGTATTTTTAACAATTATTTTTGAGAAAGCTACTGCTACGAAACACATTTTTGCTAATATATTCTGACTGTTACATTTTAAACATATTTGTAAACTTTAAAATAAGAATTTACATTAAAGAATATAACACACACACAGTACTATATACTATATTTTATATATAGCCTTGCTTAATAATGTTTGAATCTTAATATTAGCTATTAAAATATGTGGTTCTCTCTCTCTCTCTCTCTCTCTCTCTCTCTCTCTCTCTCTCTCTCTCTCTCTCTCCTCTCATCTTTCTGCCTAAAAATAAAATGATACATCAGATGAAGCCTGTCTTCAAAACACTTCAGTCAATTCCAAGAGTGTGTGAGAGTGCTCCTTAGTCATAAATTGAGAGTGACCTTGATTCTTTTTAAGTATCCAATGCTATAAAAAGGATATTGAATGACTTCTAAGAATTTAAAAACTTCTTTTTTATGGGTGATGGTAACATTAGCAGGTTTTTTTTTTTTGGAGGTAGAGACTTCCTAATTGATATGTCCTCATCAAAACCCTCTCCCCAGGGTTCAGGAAACTATCTGGAAGAGAATCTGGAATGATCGTAAGAAGGAGAGGTGATAGATGACTCCAAGGAAACAGGGTGACTCCAGAAATAACAGGACTAATGAACATACAAACTCACAGAGACTGTGGTACCATGCACAAGATCTGCACAGGTTCAAGCCAGACAGGGTCCCAGCACAACATTGGCTCTTGCTTTTAATCAAGAAGTTATCGGCAATGATATCCCCTAGCAAAGGAAAAATTAGTTTTCTCCAGTGGAGTCTCACTTGGTGTGCCGACTAATATTATGTCAAGTTAACACAGATAAGCCAGAGTTATCTGAAAGGAGGGAACCTTAGCTGAGAAATGGCTCTAAGCCATTTTCTTAATTGGTTATTGATGGAGGAGGGCCCAGCCCATTGGGTTTTGTTCCACTCCTGGGCTGCTGCTTCTGAGTTCCATAAGAAAGCAGGTCAAGCAAGCCATGGGAAGCAAGCCAGTAAGCAGAACACCCCCCTCCCCAAGGCTTCTGCATCAGCTCTTGCCTCCAGGTTCCTGCCTTGCTTGAGTTCCTGTCTTGATTCCTTTAGATGATGAACAGCAATATGGAAGTGAAAGCCAAATAAACCCTTTCCTCCCCAACTTGCACTTTGGCCATGGTGTTTTGTTTCATTACAGCAATGGTAACCCTAACGAAGACTCTGGTTATATTAACCACACACTTCAGGGTAGTCCTCGTGCCCAGGAACACAAAATGAACTCAATGCTATATTTATAGGGTTTTTTTTTTTTTTGGTCTCATTTTGCTTTGTTTGAGCATTTTTGTCTTATTTCATCTTTATTTGTATATTTTAGTTTCCAGATTGAGAAAAGGTGTGGAGTTGGGTGGGTGGGCAGCTGGAGAGGGACCTGGAAGGAGTTAGGGGAGGGGAAATAGTGGGATCAGAATATATTTTATTTAAAAAAAAATCAAGAAAACAAATGTAACCAGCCACTTCCCTCAGTGCCCTTCCAAAAAACAGTGGATTTGAAATACATGCAGGAAATTTCATTTTTCTCTTGTTTATGGTACCCTTGGTCCACAAGTTGCTATTCAACTCTGTTTTTTTTTTCTGATTACTGTTAGTTTGTTGAAAAGGATGTTTTAAAATGAAGCATTTATAATATGCATAAATAAAATATCCATAATTTTCAAAAAATAATAAATAAAAGGTAGAATCTCATTATGTAGCTTTGGTTAGCCTGGAATTCACTATGTAGAGCAGGTTGGACTCAAACTCACAGAAGCTCACCCACCTTGGCTTCCCAAATGCTGAGATTAAAGATGCACACCAACATGCCCGGTTTGCAGCATTAAGAAACAGACTTATTTAGTTATCTTTAATTAAAAATGTGGGTATTGGTCTATGTGTACACATGTGTACATGATTGCTGGCACCTGTGGAGGCTAGATGCTTAGATGCTCTGGAGCTTCTGGAGCTGAAGTTACAGGGAGTTGTGAGCCACATGATGCTAGTTCAGGGAATTGAACTCTGGGCTTTTTCAACAGCCATATGCAATCTTAACTCCTGAGTCATCCCTCCAGTTCACATTTTACAATATAATATTTTATTAATTCTTTGAGAATTTCATGTATGTATATAATGTATTTAGATCATATTCGTCCCTTATTCCTGTACCTGACTCCTCCCAGATCTATCCTCCACCTCCTCCCAACTTCACACTCCGCCCTCCCTTTTATTTTATAACCCATAATGTCCACTTTGTGCTGCTCACATACTCAGGAATATGAAGCCACCCACTGGCGCATAACTGACCAACTATGAGTCACTTCCTTAAAAAAAAACTAACTCTCCCTCTTCCAACAGTGATCAGTTGTCCATAGCTCCATGACTAGGTGTGGGTTGCAACAATTCAAAAAAAGGAAACTAAAGAAACACCAGGGTTCTCTAAAATCTTTAAAGTTAGAGGAGAAAGCAATGAGTGATTGGTATATGGTTGTTTAGATAGCATTCTCCAGGTGAAAGTTTATAGTTGTACAAAGTGGTCCACTCCTACTTTTTGCATTTTTGTATCCCTGTCTTTCTTTTGACCCCTTTCATAGGATTTCATTAAGCTGTTATTTAACTGTTAGTCCAGGTGAAGGTGCACTCAAGAGTATATGTATACCTTCATAAAGTTTATTACTTTTTAGCTATATATACAGCAGCTGGTGAGGTGGTTTCTACCATGCTATGTCACTTGCCTTTCTTGAGACATGTAATTATTAGTACCTATTCATTTAGCATATATTATATACCAGATACTATGCCAATTATTTTAGCATAAAGACTTTTTTATCATATACCCCAATCTTCAAAAATACACTTAATCTTAAATGAACAATAAAAGCCATTACATTTGTATATCCTCTCATGGAAAAGACAAAGAGATGATCCTACTTTACTTGTTAAGCTGCCACTAGGAAATTGTATAAAGTGTTCTGCTCACATACCATTGGCCACAATATGGAAATGAAGCTCTCTAGCTTCAAAGGAGAATGGGAAATGTACTTTGCTTTGGTAAAACTGTTGTGTGATATTTTGTTTGTGTTCTGACAAGTAAAGCTTGTCTGGAGATCAGAGGGCAGAGCTAACCACTGGTTAACCATAGATGTTAGTCAGTGGTGGCACACACCTTTAATCCCAGCACTTGGGAGGAGGAAGCAGGAAGATCAAGAGTTCAAGGCCACCCTGGGCTACACAAGATTGAACCAGTCTAAAAGAGACAGAGCCAGGTGTAGTGGTGTAGGCCTTTAATCCCAATACTAGGGAGGTAGAGACAGGAATATAGGGCAGGTGGAGATAGGATCTTGTCTCCACTCGGTCTGATGATTTGTAGAGGTAAGAAGTTTCTAGTGGCTGCTTCTCTGCTCTTTCAGCTTTCATCCTCGATATCTGACTACGGGTTTTTATTGTTAAGACTAATTAGGATCGTGCTTCATAAAGCCATGGAGCCAATTAAATTTCTATTGCTATAATGAAGAGGAGAATGGGTATTAGGACAATAGCTAGCATGGGGCACTTGGCTATAAACATACCAACTAACTTTTCCTGTGATTTCCAAAATACAGTAATAAAATCACAATGAGACAGACTTGTAGACTAGTCTGAAATTAAGGTATGGGATTTTCTTCCCATTGTGCTCTAATGAAAACTTCCTAGAGGAGGTAATATTTGAATTAGATACTTAAGAATTGCAAGGTTATGCATTAGAAAGGGGGTAGATACAGTCTAGGCTAAGAAAAGCATGTGAGAGAAATCCCAGAAGAGATAGATGTTCCATAGCACTTGGTAAAATACAATTATTTTAGCAAGGCTATTGTGAAGACTGCCTCCATGCAAGTGAAGTACAGGCACATAAGAGGGTTGGAATTAGATTGAGGATGCCAGTTTAGCATTTATCTGGGCAACCATGAAATTAATAAATGGTTGCAAGCAAAGGATTACTGCAGTAGACTTGTTACCCAAAATAATTCAGGATCAATGGGTCAGCTTGCTTTCTTGAAACTTCAGATTTTGAAAGATATTCTTCCAAAATGGAAAGGTATTCTTCAAAAATTTTGCTGTACTCACTGAAAAGCCCAGGTTCGGGTCAAAGCACAATGTATGAAATTTCAGGCCCCACCAGAGGCAATTATAGCAGTTTATCAAGTAGGCCTGACGAGAAACATTGCCTTCTCAAGCCAGATTTCATACACAGCCCATGTGCATGGGGTTCTGAAAGACAGTACTTACTGTCTATGACTCATATTCTTTTCTGCCCAGGATACCTCAGATGTGAAATAATTCCTCTCAAATCTACTGGATGTTGCCTGGTCATCATTTGATGTCCCATTGGGAAAGTTGGCACATTTTGACTCTTGTTTATTTACTTTGCACACTATCTAAATGAAGAACAGATGACAACTTGAGGTTTAGTTGTGTCTTAATTAGGGTTTTCATTGCTGTGATAAAGACCATGAACAAAAGCAACTTGGGGAGGAAATGGAGGGATCTCAGGACAAGAACTCATGACAGGAAAATTCATAACTTATTGAACACCTTGACACTTGGTATCTCAATTCCTATTCATCACCTTTTCATTTGTACTGTTTGCTTTAATTAAATTTTAAAGAACTTAAAAGGGATTTGTTTTTATTTCTAAGTATGTGTGGGCATGTGAATACTTACACGTGTGCTCTGCCAGTGGAAGCCAGAGAAGGAGCTGGATCCTTTGGAGCTGGAGTTACAAGTGGTTGTGAGCCACACAAAGTGGGTGCTGGGGACTGAGCTTGGGCTCTCTGCAAGAGAAGACTGTGCTCTTAATTACTGAGCTACCTCTCCAGTCCCAAGCAAAATAATTTTTAAAGAGGCTTCTCAAATTGGCTTCTCATTGAGCAGGAAACCATAATTTTGAAATGCCTGCTGTGGTATATTTGTTAAATGTTCAACTACACAAGTAACTACTAATAAAATAAATGTGAGAAACTGGAGTTTTACAGAGCTTAAGTGATTTCTACACATGTAGGGAAATCCTTTTGTTACATGAAATAAGTCAAATTCAGGAAGTGAAATATTACATGCTGTCTCTTACATGTGGAATCGGTACACACACATACATACACACACACGCACACGAGTAGAAAGGGGAGTATGAGGGGCAGAGAGGGGTATAAAAGAGAGGTATAATAAGAAATACTGGGCAACTGGAGTAGTAATAAAGATAAAATGCGGCATGTTTTCTCTCATTTGAAGAATCTAGGTTCAAACACACATGTATGACAAGAAAGCAAAAGGGGGGCTATTTCTGAGAAGGCAAAAATGGTTAAAATGTTTAGGTGTGAATATTAACATTTAAATATTTACAGTCCTACTATAGAAATCAAATATTTTTTATTTTCTGTAGGACTGGGCCTTGCATATGCTACTCAGGTTCTCTAACAACAAGCTATATTCCCTAGACCTGCTTTGACTTTTTATTTTGACACAGAGTCTTAACCAGTTACCTACCTGGCCTGCAACCTGCAATGTTCTTGCAACCAGAGATTTTGCAATATTCATATATATGCTCTCTCTCTCTCTCTCTCTCTCTCTCTCTCTCTCTCTCTCTCTCTCTCTCTCTCTATGTCTTGATGAAATAGGCTTTCACTTTTAGCCCTGTTGGCCTCCAATTATCAAGTGCTGGGATTATAAACATGAGTCACTGTGCCCAGCCACATGAAGTTTACATTCACAAAAAGGACTATCCTTTGAAAACAATACACCGACATATGAATACACTCAAGAACTTGTTTGTACACTCACATAATAACAATTTTACAACAAAACCCTCACAGAACATAATAACAAGAAAATAAATAATCCAATTAAAAATGGCAAAAGACTTGGATACACTTTTTAGCATAAGAAGATATGCAAATGGCCAAAAAGTTCATGAAAAGATTATTGGGGCCATCAGGTGGCTCAACAGGTAAAGGAACTTGCTGCCAAACCTGACAACTGGATTGACCACTGGAGACCACATGGTAGAGGGAAAGAGCTGACTTCAGCATGATGCCACATGACCTCCACTTGAGCACCAAGCATGGGCAGACACACATGAGCACTCACGAACACAGACACACAGGCAGACACACACACACAGACAAGAGCCCATGCATTCACACATACACACACACACACACACACACACACACACACACACACACACACACACAAGAATAAATAAAACATTATAAAGATTAAAATATATGCCTATTTTACCATGTTGGGCAGCACAACTACATGTCATTTGTATTAATCAATCAATAAACAATAGGGGCTAAGGATATAGCTCAGCTGACAGCACACTTTCCTAGCATGCATAATTCCCTGAGTTCAATTATCAGCACCGCAAGAAACCTGAAATGGTGGCACACACCTGCCATCTCAGCACTCAGGAGGTAGAGACAAGAAGATTGGAAGCTCAAGGCTGTCTTCATCTGAAGCTAGTCTAGGATGCATGAGACTCTGCTTCAAAGATGGGAAAACACAGCATCAAATAAACAGAAAATTGAAATGTTTGGCTATAAAAATGCATATTGCTAAGAGAAACAAGCATTGAAAGGCTATATGCTGTAACATTCTAATGATGTGACATTCCAAAAGAAAATATCCAAAACTATATGAGTTTGGTGTAAGGTTTTGAGGGATATAAAAATGTCAGTGGTTGTTAGGTATTATTCTGGGAGAAGGAGGTGTGATGAATAAGAAGTCAGGTCATTCTTAGGATAAGGAAACTATTTTATCTGATACATTGAAGAGTCTTTGTGTTTACCAAAACCTACAGTACTATCTAACACAGAGGAACCTGTTATCGATAATACATGCATTGTAACAAATATACCCATATACTATAAAAAACAGAGTAACAGGAGAAAATGAGTTTAGAGGATGTGTGGGAAGGGGTATGTATTAATTCTATAGTTGATCACCAGTTTTTCGTAAGCTTAAATTTGACCCAGAACATAAAATCTATTCTAAAATGCTTGTTTTTATTATCAATGTCAGGATAGGGCCAGGTTAGTAGAATGTGTCTTGTAATTTCAATGTAAAGCTCTGTTTCTAGTAGTTCTAAACACAATGAACATATGAAATAAACCATAGCACACAGGTCTAGGTCTTGATCCTTGCACATGGCAGTGAGCAATTGTGAAAGGCAAGAGGAACAGATGGCTCTCTGTGATTGAGTGGCATATATTGGACTCAGGAAATAATATAGGAGTTTTCTGTCATGTAGGGAGATCTGTGTGTAATAACTTTCGATGCCAGGGATTTTCTAGCATTATGAGAAAAACAGACATGGAGAGGCAGGAAACCAATATTTATGTGCTACTTAGGACAAGTCACTGTTTATGTATTGTCTCTTAAACACCCTCAGGACGTCTTTTATGATGCTCCTTCACGTGCATCATCTCTCATCCTATAGTTACATATTGATGCTGCATATGGCTATCCAGCTGGAGCTCTCATTCCCAGCCTCACTGGCAGCTAGTTGTGGTCGTGGAGTGTCTTTCCAAGGGAGGATGAATGGAATTGGTGTGGGAATTTCTATGTTCTTCATTTAAAGGTGACCATGTGCTTTTGGATAATATCCTTATAGTGGTCAGTAACTAGCTTTGACAGAGAAGATGGAAAGAACAACCATAGCATAATCAGCATGCAAGGTTGTTGCCATCACTTTGCTCTTCCATACCCTTCAGGACTACCCATACTCATTAGGAGCTGTGGTCAAGGCAAGGCCATCAAAGACATTGGGTCAGCGTTGACATCCATGGGTGAGTCAAGGTGCAAATGGGCAGGGAGTCCAAATGATGGAATCTGTAGGTAATCTTTCTGAGACAGCAAAGCACAAAAAGGTGAAACATGGCTTCTTTCCCCATGGGAAACCGATGATAAAATTTAGGAATTTATAGCTTATATCCTCTCACTAACAAGGTATATAGAGCACACCTGGGAGTGGGAGTGATAAAGAAATTATATGTGTAAATAGATTCATATTACTTCTAACTCCAGAAAACACATTTTAAATGTGTCAGTTTTATATAAAATGTAAACTTACTACTGAAGTGGATGAGAAGTTAGGGTAACCAGCTAATTATCAGCCACCCAGGAAGAAATTTGCTACATATTTTACCTTTAGGTGACCAATTATCAATGTTATACCAGAGTAATTCTGACTAGGAGGAAATACATATGGTTGCACCAAAGATGGCCACATCTCATATCTAGTATACTTCACACAGATATTTGGCAAATCCCTAATTTTCCGTTATTCACAATGATGTGCTTAGTCAAAGTTCTCTATTACATGCATCCCAGGCTGATTTGGACTCATTATGCAGACAGTAGAGTTGGTAAAAGATTTTGAGTGTTTTATTGAATAGTTACAATATGAAACACTCTCTTGGATGATTAATCTGCTAAAAAGGCCCAAAATCATAAAGGCCACATCAGACATTGAACCATTCTTCAGAAAAGTTCTGCTGAGTACAAGCCT
Organism: Peromyscus californicus insignis; assembly: GCF_007827085.1. NCBI lineage: Eukaryota > Metazoa > Chordata > Mammalia > Rodentia > Cricetidae > Peromyscus > Peromyscus californicus. Next base: position 54,559,312 of record NW_026294491.1, read on the forward strand.
ATCTCTATATGTCTGTCCTGGCTGCTATGATGTAGCATGAATCTTAAAGAGTCTTATTAATAAAAACAAGTCTGGGAGCCAGGTACTGGGGACAATGCTGGAAGATCAGAGAAGCAGAACAAGCCACAGCTTCCTCACCTCGCCAATTCCTCAGCTGATTCTGTTTCCTCAGACTGGAAGCCTCTGAGTCCTCATCCAAACAGATCTCAGCTGAACTGCTTCTTGAAAGCCTGAAAGCTTAACCAGCTAAAAGCTTCTATACCTTTCTGCTTTCTGCCATCACTCCCTGGGATTAAAGTCTCGCTTTTTGGGATTAAAGGCATGAGTCACCATGCTTGGCTGTATCCTTGAACACACAGATTTCCAGGTAGATCTCTGCCTCTGGAATGCTAGGATTAAAGACGTGAGTGCCACCATTTTCTAGCCTCTGTATCTAGTGGCTGTTCTGTTCTCTGACCCCAGATAAGATTACTAGGATGCACAATATTTTGGGGAACCCAATAGCACCACATTTTCCCTTTTTTTGTCTAAAATTTAAAAATCTTAAAGCTAATACAAGAAAAACTATATCCAATAAGTACAGTAACTATATACAATATATACAAGCAATAAATACTTAAAGAATGTCTAGTCCATTTGCATTTGACAAACTCAGAGAATATAATTCCATTTTCTATCTTATTTTTATAAGTCCAAAGTGTACCTGATTCACTTTCTATCCTAACTTATATTACTAACAGAACTATCTCACAATGTCTTTCAAATTTATATACTTACACCTCTTTAGTGAGTTTCTTTTCTAAAAATGTCTAGTCCATTAACATTTGACAGATTCAGAAATTCACAAAAAATTCCATTATATAGATTAACAATGTCCAGTGCAGTAACGTTTGATTAACTCAGACAAAAAATTTTCATTGCGTCTGTCCTGGCTGCTACCCTGAGCCTTCGGGGTCCTGTTCAGGTCCCCCAACACTTTTGCTTTTGTTCTAGCAGTGCCTGAAATGAAATCTTTGAACTTAATGTTTAAATTCCATCCCAGGAATTTGCCACGAAGTGAAGTCCAGAAGCTAGTATTTTATTTTTCTCCACAGTGGAAGATAGGTTCTTCTTCCTATTGAGACCTACAAAAAAGTGAGAAATTCCTTTTTTGTTTTTAAAAATGACTCATTTAATTTTTAATTATGTGTCTCTGTGTTTGTTCATGGGTACGTGCACATGTTTGGGGAAACCAGACAAGGGTGTCAGATGCCCTGGAGCTGCAGTTACAGAATGTGAACCAACTGACATGGGTTCCAGGAATTGAACTTGGGCCTTCTGAGAGAGCAGGATGCGCTCTTAACCACCGAGGCCCCTCCTCAAAGTGTGGAACTCCCCAAATATATTACTCAGATTAAAATTCCGGGAATTGCATATTAATCTCCCATTTGCATTAATATCTCAGCTATAGTTATGCCTATAAAGTGTGGTTAGTATAAGAACAGCTCTTGAGTTTAAACTTAGTGACAGCTAATGAGTTCCTCCAGCTCTAAATGTAATATTGATCTGTCAATGGTCAGATAATGTATTCAAGGAGCCAGAAAGGTAATGTGTGCGAGGGGCAAATGCAATAATTGAATACTTCTGTGAGGTGAAGGAAAAAGCAGAAACCATAATTAGACCCCAAGCCCACAACTACTTAAAGAAAACCTCCAAATTTTATTTCAGATCGCTACATCATGGATTTAAACAACAATATATGCATTGAGTTTTAGATCATATACATTATATTTTTCATACTGTTGAGAGACAAAATTTTATATCAATTTCACTGTGAATTTCACCCCTCAGGGACCCCAATTATCAATATACAAACAAAATTTCATTTATTTTTCAACTCGAATATATTAAGGTATAGTTTTCCCCATATTATCCCACAAATTTTGGAGTAGCCCATGACTTTGATTACAGATTAATTTTTGGTTTGCTTAAAGAGGCACTAACAATTCTATGAATTTCCTATTATGAGTGTGAAAATTTCCCCTGCTTTTATTGAAAATAGGTTCTTTTCTCACATAATATATCCTGGTTATAATTTCCCCTCCCTCTACTCCTCCCAGTTCCTCCCCACTTCCCCTCCCATCTGGATCCACTCCCTTTCTGTCTCTCACTAAGAAAGAACAGGCTTCTGAGATAACAACAACAAAAAATAACAAAGTAAAATATAATAAGACAAAACAACGACCATCACAACAAAGTTGGACAAGGCAAACCAACAGAAGGGAAAAAGTCCAAGAGAAGGTACCACGGACTGGCCCATCGGGTGTACCACGTCCGTAGGAGAACCAGGGCTTGGGTAGTCAGGAAGGCAAGGATTCGGCGAATGACAGACAGACAACACACTCAGAAGTGGTTTGAATCTGCTGCAATTTTACTTCTGCAAATCAGTAGTTTATATACAGAAAAGAAAACTATCAAGTCATACAAGGAGCAGCAAGAGCTTGGCAATAATTCAATTACATCATCTTTAAAGAACAGCAAGCACACAATTATTAATCAGTGGTACACATATTTCTTCACACACAAGAACTTTATGACCCAAAGAGCAGTTTTTTTTTTTTTTGGTTTTTCGAGACAGGGTTTCTCTGTGTAGTTTTGCGCCTTTCCTGGAACTCACTTGGTAGCCCAGGCTGGCCTCGAACTCACAGAGATCCGCCTGGCTCTGCCTCCCGAGTGCTGGGATTAAAGGCGTGCGCCACCACCGCCCGGCCGAGTTTGTGTTTTTTAAACTTAGTACAGTCCCTAGACTTGTGTAGACTTTTTGTGGTTGTAGCTGTGTCCTTTATCTTATCTCAGCAGTTTTTTAATTTATTATATATTTTTACTTTTTTGGTTCTCATGGCCCACTTAGCCAATTTGGATGCTGCAGACCCTCTCTAAGTCTTTTTTATTTTTATTTTTTACCATATATTTCTTTTAATATAAAACCTTTTATCTGTTGGGATATGGACTCTTATGCTTTTTTGCCTGTAAGGGGAAGGGTTCTGCTGTAGTCCTTAAGTTTCCCATGCTGAACTTCCTCAATAGAGGGGCCCACCATCTGCCTCCTATGAGATAACGTTTTCTACCATAAATTACTTTAGTTGGGATTCCTAAAGGCTTCCTAGTGGGTGAGTGTTCATTCCCTAGAAGTGCCTGAACCTTTGTACTTTCTTCATCTAGCGGCTTGGGGTCTTTAAGAAATAGCTCATTCTGCTATATCTGATTAAGATCCATGTCCAGCTTTCCCTTTCCTCCATAGTTCACAACCCAAGCATTCATTAATTTCGGCTGTGTTTCATAGATTAATTAGAACATTATCAGAAAAGCAGTTATACAGAACCCATAGCCCAGGGAGCTCATGATCTGTGAAGTACATCTTCTTTGAGAAGGAAGCATAACGTGGGCACTCTGCCAGGGACCTCCAGGGAGCTTAGTCCTGTGGGACACGTATCTCCCATCCGCTATTATAGACATAATTGTTCATGTCACACGGACAACACTGGAGTTGGGATGGCAAGAAGGCACAAGAATCAGAGACCCATTCCTCCTTCCCCACCAGGAGTCTCATAAAATTACTAAACTCAAAGTCATAGTACATATGCAGAAGACCTGGTGCAGATCTGTGCAGGCCCTGTGCCTGCTACTTCAGTTTCTATGAGTTCATATGAGCTTTGCTCAGTTGCTTTGGAGCCTTGTTCTCCCAATGTCCTCTATCTTCTCTGGCTTTTAAAACAAGTGTGAAACTTTAGTTACATTCTTCAGCTCCTTGAACTGTAGATGGTGATTGGATAATCAGAAAAGAGGCTTTGTTTTTATCAGGGTAGACAAGGCTTAAATTTTAAAATTCTAATTAAACCAACATTGTAATACATGGAGAACAGCCCAGATATGGACACCACTTTCAGATATTTTTCATGTTTAATTTTCATGTAGAGTAGCAAGAAACTCTGCCTTTGAGTCATGATTCAGAAGCGATTTGCTGGCTGAAGAGACAGAGTGCTTCAAACATGTGTTATTCAAGGTTAGAATTATGCTCAGAATCTAGTCTTAAATTATTTCTGAGAAAATTCCTGTGGAAAGAAAGTGAATTAGTAGAAGATGTGATAAGAAAAATTCATTTGCTTCCCATGATGGGAGAGAACCTGTTGAATAACATTTAAAAGAGGATTAAAGCTGATTTCTTACAAGCCCTAGGATTATCAGATTTGTAAACTGAAGCAGAATTAGGACTTTCAATTCATTTACAAAGCAACCAATATCATTGGTAAGGGGCCTCACAATGCATTTGACTCTGGACATAAGATCCTTGTGTGCTTTTATCTGCATCAAGGCATGGCTTTTCTTCCTGACATGTTTCAATGAGAAGGTACTAAGAATGTGTTGCTCTTCAGCTTGTTGGTACATGAACTCTACATTGGTATGCTGAAGCAAAACATTAGGTTTGGGCAAGGTCCTGGAGGGCAGATTACATTTATTGAATAGCACAGACCCTTGCTTTAATGAATGCTAGTTTAGTTTAAGGATATAACCAGTGCTGAATGAAGATGCTCATTGAATAAGTAATAACAGGACCAATAAGAAAAACACATAATGATGCATGCCTGTAATTCCAGCACTCAGCAGGTGGAGGAAGTTTAACCAGAAATTCAAGGTCATTCTCAGTTATACAGTGAGCTTGAGTCAGCCTGAGCTGTGTAGGACCTTGTTTTAATACACACCATACACACACATACACACACACACACACACACACACACACACACACACACACACACATACACACAGAAATCAATTGGTTTCATTGTGACATTTTTACAAATACATATTAAATAATTGGATCATGTTTAATCCCAATATCTCATCTTGTCCCTTCTTCATTTGTTTATTTTTTCTCCTCTTTCCAAGCAATCTCTCCTCTATTTTTGTATCTTTTCTAAAATCCAGATTCCAAATCTGAGAGAAAACAGGCATTATGAATCTGACAGGTCTCACTTATTATGGGGATCCCCAACTCCATACAATCATACAGATTGCGTGAAGAAGATCAGAACACTCTTGCTCTGACATCACAGTGTGCACTCGTGATCTCTGTGTGGTGGGCTGTGTTGTATCTCCTTATAAATAGTCTGATGCTGCCCTCTGTTTACCCTTGTATTTGCCGAAGTTGACTGTTGACTTGAAAGTTAAAAGCATGGGGTTTTGAGACAGAAACTTGATCTATAGCTCAGATTGACTTAAAACTCATGATTCTCCAACTTCAGCTTCTAAACTAATAGAAGTACAAACTGTGATACCATACTTGGCAAATTTGAAACTTGATTAAGGTTTCTTTCCATCTTCTTTTCACTCAGACTCATCCCTTATCCTTTCTGTCTTTGAAAATTCTGCTCTTCTATCACCAACTGATAACCACTTGCAAAGGCAGAATTAGCTTTCTTCAATGGAGTCTTACTGGCAGACTCCATGCTCGCACAGGCCAACAAAAAACGAACTCCATGGTAATTTTGAAAATTTTTCTTCTTTTTTTTGGGCTCGTAATGCCTCATCTGGACATTTTATTTTCCTTGTAGGCCTTTTGCTTATATTATGATTTGTTTTTATATGTTTTCTGTGTGTGCGTATCTCCGAGTCTGTATGTGTTTCTTGTGCTTTTCCTTTGGCTCTTTATTTCTGTTTGTTTGTTTGTTTGTTTTGTTCTATGTGGCTTGTTTGTTTTAATTTTATCTTGTTTTATTGTTTTGAGATGCTGGTTTGTTTCTAATGAGAGAGAGAAAGGAAGGGTGTGGATTTAGGTGGTTGGGGAGACCCTGGGAGGAGTGGGAGAGGCGAAAACTGATTTGAATTATATTGTAAAAAATCCATGTTCAATTGAAAAATTCTGCTTTGGAATGAAAGTTAGGATTATAATTCAATACATATTCACAACCCTGTTTCTGAACTGAGGAACATACTTTGGTGCCCCATTCTCTCTCTCTCTCTCTCTCTCTCTCTCTCTCTCTCTCTCTCTCTTTCTTAACTTCCAACCACAGTTTCCCCTTCCGCCTCTCCTCCCAGTCCCTCCCCTTTTTTGCCCTCCACCCCATCCATTCCTCTCCCTCCCTTTCTCTTCAGTAAAGGACAGGCCTCCTGTGGATATCAACCAGCTATGGCATGTCAAATTGCAGTGAGACGACGCACCCTATTAATGATGGATGATGCAATCCGGTAGGAGGAGAGTGTCCCAAAAGCAGACAACACAGTAAAAGGCAGCCCCTGTTCCCACTGATTGAAGTCTCACAGAGATCAAGTTGCATGACTGTGACATATATGCAGAGGGCCTAAGTCAGTCCCATGCAGGCTCCTTGATTGTCAGTTCAGTTGCTATGAGCCCCTATGAGTCCTGATTAGTTGATTCTGTGGGTTTTCTTGGGATGTCCTTGACCCCTCTGGCTCCCACAATCCTTCCTCTTCCTCTTTTGAAGCATTCCCCCAGCCCTGCCTAATGTTTGACTGTGGATCTCTGCATCTGCTTCCCTCACTTGCTGTGTGAATTTGAAGCCTCTCTGATGACAGTTGGCTGCCCTATTTTTAATGTAACTTTACATTTAAAACTTTGCATTCACACACATGTACTACATATATATGTATATATACATGCATGTACATATATACACATACACACATATATGTACACACACACACACACACACACACACACATATATATATGTATATATATGAAGTCTTTATGTTTTCCAGGCTCGATTGAAACTCTAGGGGTCAAGGGGACCCCAAATTAATCTTCTTTAGTGTAAGGACTATAGGCACATCCTATAATACCTGTGACTGGACCCCAAATTAATCTTCTTTAGTGTAAGGACTATAGGCACATCCTATAATACCTGTGACTATCAACCTTACATTCTTTCTTTCCTCTACCTGTAGACAGCCATCTACCAGTAGACATCTACCGGTAGATACCCATCATCTACCTGTAGATATCCCTGGTGGGTGATTGATGAATAAATTAAAAACAGGCTTCTAGATAAGAGATTTGACAGCATCTGTGAAGGAATATAATGTAATAAAATGTAATTCCCAGAGAATAGCAAATAATTAAAATAAACAGAGCTGGCAAATTACTTTGTTTCACCCAAGGTTCAACCAGTAGTCCCCATTTTGAGCAGTTTGAAGAGCTCATTTGAAACTAAGAGAATCTGGGCCCTCTGGATTAGGAACTAATTTCAGAGATTTAACAAAAAGTCTTGCTTTCCTAAATCTGTGCAGTGATGAACTTTAGTTCTCCACTGTCATTCCCACAGCACACATTCAGACGCTTCCCTCCTAGTTGAGGAACTGTAGCTAAAGTTTTCCTGCCTTGCCCACAGTCAGGAAACCTCTCTCACCCGCCAGTCCCACAGCTGCTCAAACCCGACCAAGTAAACACAGAGACTTATATTGGTTACAAACTGTATGGCCGTGGCAGGCTTCTTGCTAACTGTTCTTACAGCTTAAATTAATCCATTTCTATTAATCTATACCTTGCCACATGGCTCGTGGCTTACCGGTATCTTTACATGCTGTTTCTCATCATGGTGGCTGGCAGTGTCTCTCTGACTCAGCCTTCCACTTCCCAGCTTTATTCTCCTCCTTGTCCCGCCTACACTTCCTGCCTAGCCAATGGCCAATCAGTGTTTTATTTATTAACTAATCAGCAACACATTTGTCATACAGAACATCCCACAGCAAGGTACCATCAAAAGGTGGTGCTATATCTTTCCTGAATACAGATAATGATGGCAATCCCTTTTCAAAATATCATGTGAGATGTTACTAACCCATCTCTCTGCCCCTAATTGTAAAAATTAAATCCAGTGCTTATTTATGTTATTACTGTCACTTTTAAGACTTGTCATATTTTAAATATTAGGCATGTATAATAGTAATTAGATAAGACAGTCTGTGAAAGCACCAGTTAGCAATTCTTCCTTAAGACACAATAATTTAATTTAAAAGATTGTTTTAATTTACTTAGCAACTTGAATCCTTCTGAGGGAGAAAGACATCTAATTAGGAAGACATCTATATATTACTTAGAAAAATACTGTGGCTATGGTGTGGCAGATTGTTTAGATGGTAAATTATAAAACAATGTTTTACAAATGGAATCATGCCACTTGGGGTGACAATGCTTCCTCTGAGAGCCATAGACTGACTAGCTACCAAAAAACCCTAGCATCATGTATGGAAAAAGGGATCTTTTCTAGTTGTTGGTCAGGGAAGGGCAGGACACTTCCCCAAAATATTGCCCATTATTATTGCCCTTGGTGTCCTCCTAGAAGTTGAATGTAAGTCCCTGTTGCTGAAGAGACCACATACTTTGAGTACAAGATTTGGAGGATTTGGACTGAGACTGACCCAAAAGCATTCTCCATGATGAATAGCTTTCATTATCCCAGAAGGTGATATACAAAGCTGCCAATGGAGGAGAGCAGTCAACAGTCCCACCCAGCTGTGATGTCTATGAACCGCAACAATGACTAGCATACAAAGATGTTCCTAAAAGTGAAATGGTGGCACTTACATCTTGGTGGTAACCAACCACTCTCTAATTGGATTCCAGGACCATTTAACAAAAGGAAAATCATGGCAGGCATTAAAAATCTAGACAGTTTCACATGGGGAAGTGAGATCTTAAAGGAAGACCTACTACTGTCACTTTCTTAAACCAGTATAATTTTTAACAACATTCTAAATACTTATCTTTACACCCACAGATATGTGTAGATCATATCCCTCATCAAAGCAGCTTTTTTTCACAGTTGAAGGAGACGTTCACATTTACTATTACAGACTGCCACAACCAGTCAAAACGCAGAGAATATTGTACCCAGCCTCAGTGGATACACCCATAACACAATTCCTGAACTCAAGGCTCAAGGAACATCAGGGAAGAAGGGACAGAAAGATTTTAAGAGCTAGAGTACCAAGAAGTCTGTTGTGAGATGGTGTCTTCTAGCTGTAACAGGGAAGCTACAACCATAAAATCTCAACAGCATGGCTGCCTAAACAAGACCCAAGCAATTCCAACAACAGATGACCTCCCAATGTACATGGGGGAAATCTACCATGTCTCATTCTGAGACAAAGAGCTATAGTCAATTAACAACTGTTGTAAGAGGAGGAATTAGTCTTCTTCAGGGATGAGCCCTGTGCTTATCCAGTACCCAGAGGTCAGCCCTAGAAACACATACATGCAGGCAACACTGAATATATTCAGCAAGTTGTACTTATATGTTGACTTGCTTATATGTATATGTAACAACAATGATTAAAGAAGAGAAGGCCTTAAGTTTGGGAGGGGGTCAGACATGTGTAGGGCAGGAGAGAAAAGAGGGAGCAGAGAAACAATGTCTGTATTTTAATTAAATAAAAAGGAAAAACTACTCTATAAAACAATAATACAAAGGAGCTAGACATATGGCTTAACAGAAAAAGTGCTTCTTGTGCAAACAAGAGTTCAGCTCTCCAGGAACCACATAAAAATCCAGATGTGGCAGCATGTTCCTATGATTCCAGGACTGGGAAGCAGAGACAGGAGGATTCTTGGAGACTGGGGACCATGGCCATCTAATCTAGCCAATCAGAGAGCTCCATATTCAGTAAGAGATCTGTCTCAAAGAGTACGATGAGGAGTTACCAAGAAAGTAAGCTGATGTTGATCTTTGGCCTCTACAAGTATATGCACAGATGTGTTCTCATAAACACCCACACATAATACACACACACACACACACACACACACACACACACACACACACACACACACACACGAAGATGTAAGGTGGGGATCTTCAGAGGAGGATAGCTCATTTTGACCTCTGGCCTTTACATGTACACTAATTGAGGGGCTCTCACAAACATATGCACACATATGTATATATATAAAACACAAAATACAATAATAAACTAGGATGGAATTTCTGCTTACTAGGTAATTGTCAGATGTGCTGATATACTGTCCAAGTTTTTTTTAATCCCTTCATTTTAGGATCAAACTCAAATTAGATCAAAACTGACTTGCTTTCCTAGGTCTTAGGGATGAAAAAGCAAGTTAGTGCCAGTTTGAGTCTGCAACAAAATAACAAAGGGCCATAAATTTTATGGCATTTTGTATCTGGTAATATTTTTTTGTTCTCAAACAATTTTAAGTATGCTAGAGATTTTCATTTGCTTCTGAAATAACTATATGTTAAGTATAAACATTGTGTATATTAATTGAAGAAAATATTTGGAGTACTCTTTCAGACAACTGTTTCATGGATCTTAGAAATTTTAAAAACAAATTTTGTTTTTGAGATATATCCTTAAGTGTTCTAGTGTCATTCCTATGTTTTGTTTTCTTTTACACAGCACCTCATGTAGCCTGGTCTGGTCTCCACCTTCCATGTTACCAAGGATAAACTCAAACCTCTTTAATTTAATTAAAATTTTGATTAGTACAAAATTAGTAGATTCCTTTATGATACTTTCTATCTTCTTTCCAAATAAAACAGCTTGTTATTTTATGTGTATAGGCATATTGATTGTACATATGTCTGTGCATCATTTGGGTCCCTGGTTCTCACAGAAGCCAGAAGAGGGTGTAAGAACCCATAAAACAACAGTTACAGACAGCTTTGAGCCACCATGTGGGTGTTGAGAATTGAGCTAAGGTCCTCTGGAAGAGCAGCTAATGCTCTTAGAAGCCAAAGCTGAGACATCTCCTGAACCCTTTCCACCTTTATGGCATTCCCATAAAACATACGTGGTTTTGATTCTCCTGCCTTTACCTCTTGAATGCTGGTATTATGAATGTGTCCATTTTGTGCGGTACTAGGGACCAAACCCAGAAGTCTAGGCAAGCAATGTATTAATTGAGTCCCATCTCCAGCCCATCACTCTTTTTTTTTTAACAGCTTATTCTTTAAAGAAATGCCAGCTGAAATCTCAATATGTTCTAGAATACAGCAGAAAGGGGATACAGACTGTGGGAGATTAGTGGGGAAGACAATGAAACCTCCTGTAGGCAGAATAGAGCTCTTGTGGGGTGGACAATTGAGTAAACTGAATAAATATCTAAAGTAGGGATTCTCAACTTTCCTAATGCTGTGACCCTTTAATACAATTTCTCATGTTGTGGTGAACCCCAACCATAAGATTGTTTTGTTGCTACTTCATAACTGTAATTTTGCTACTCTTATGAATTGTAATGTAAACATCTAATATGTAGGATGTCTGATATGCAACCCCCAAAGGTCTTGACCCACAGCTTGTGAACTGCTGACCTAAAGGCAGGAGTAAGCTCCCTGGAGAGGAAGATTGAATGCAGAAGAGTAGTAAGTACCAAGTCCTGGAAAAGACCAAACCTGGGATGTTCAGGGAGCAGCAGGGGTGCTGTGGTGATTGGAACGGAAATGCTAAAGCAGAATGAAGTAGACCAGAGATGATGTAAGAGATCTGAGACAACTGACGTGTGTGTGTGCTTGCTTGCTTGAATTTTATCTGAGTAAGATGAAAAAGATTGCAAAACTTTGAGCTAATTTGATGTAATAAAATACCTTGGCTGTTTTGAAAATTTTCAGAAGGCAAGGAGAGACAAAGGAAGTTAGGTGGCCTTTGTAATAACTGTACAACAGTTGATAATTTGGGCCAGAATAGTCAGGATGAAAGTAGCAAAAACTGATTGGAAACTGGATACAATTTAAAGATCTATTTGGTCTATCTATTTCTTTGTAGCACTGGATGTGAAACAGAGAAAGATCAAGAATTACTCCTGAGTTCTTGGCTTGAGCAACTAAACTTCCAGTGTTAAAATTATTCATGTTGGAAAAGCTTAGAAAAGAGCTTGAGAAAGGCATGTATGGTTGTTGTTGTGGATGATAAGAACTTGAGAAGCCAAACAAACTTAAAAGTGGGGGTGTTGCAGACAGAACTGAATGTATGATTGGTTACTAGGTTCAGCAGGGTGTGGCACCTTGGAAGACAAGAGAAGGAGTGCTGTGGAATGTTCTGTATGTCAAATATGTTGCTCTGATTGGTTAGTAAATAAAACACTGATTGGCCAGCAGCCAGGCAGGAAGGATAGGCGGGACAAGCAGAGAAGAGAATTCTGGGAAGTGGAAGGCTGAGTCAGAGAGACACTGCTAGCCGCCACCATGACAAGAAGCATGTGAAGATGCCGGTAAGTCACGAGCCACGTGGCAAGGTATAGATTTATAGAAATGGATTAGTTTAAGATATAAGAACAGTTAGTAAGAAGCCTGGCACGGCCATACAGTTTGTAAGCAATATAAGTCTCTGTGTTTACTTGATTGGGTCTGAGCAGCTGTGGGACTGGCGGGTGATAGAGATTTGTCCTGACTGTGGGCCAGGCAGGAAAACTCTAGCTACAAAGGAGGTATGTTAGAGTGGAAGGAGTGAGTAACAAAGTCACATGATGCTGATATAACCTTGAGTATGAAGACTGGATAAAATGAAAACAGTATCTTTGTAATAGAGATCATTGGTGACTTTTACAAGAGCAGATGTGGTAGGAAGGCAGGAGGTCTGAAGGTCCCGGATTATAGTAATGAAGAGTTGCAGTTAAAGGGAGATGCAAGATCAAGATTTTACTTTTTTTTTTAAGAGGAGGGAAAGAGTCTGATGTTGGCCCAGTCATGGGAATGACAGAGAGGAAGAACATCAGGATTTAGGAGATAGTGAGGGGAATTATTACAGTAATAATAGTTCTTGTGCTGGCATGAGAGGGTGGGATCAACTGTGAAAATGGATAGGTTGACTTCCCCAGGAGAATAGCCAGTTCATTCGGAATACAAGAATGATGTACCACATCCTGACAGGAAAGCATGTAGAAGCTGGATGAGAAAGCATGAAGGAGAAACTGATGGAGGATTGAGGATTGATGAAAAAATCTGAAACACACATCTAGGATTGAACACTGAGTAGAAAAAAATAGCAAACGGAGATAGAACATGATTGCCTGGCAGTATTGAGCATCTCTTCCAGGTTTATGATTACACAGTCAACATACTTTTCTTCTAATGAAGACTATTGGGGTCCAGCCCCTAGATAGCCTTCTCCCAGAAGAGTTCCAGAAGAGACACTAGCAGCAGCAGATTAATTAATCTGAGGGATACTCATATAAATCTATGTACATGAAACTCTAGTCCATTCACTTTATTTTTCTGAGTCAGTTCTCTCTACACAGCTTCTATTCTGCTCTCTCATTTAGCTCCTTTCTTGCCTGATTTCTCTCTACATTTTCTGCTGTTCCCTCTAAGTGCTATTTGAATTCTTTCATTTAGTTCTGCCCCATCTAGGTTCTCATCCATCAAGTTCTTTCCCATCTCAGTTCCTCTCCCATCTCCTTCTTCCTCATCTTGTTCTTCCCTACCCGGCTCTCCCTCATCTTCCATCTTGTTCTTCTAGTTCTCTCTTCTATTCCTCCAATCTAGTTCTTCTTAAGTCTCTGAGGTTTACAGTTATATACCCATGCGATAGCAATGCTCTGGCTAAGGCAAGGTCACCAGGCTTGAATTCCCTCGAGGTCAAAAGGAGGGGCAATGAGATCTACACAAAGAGCAGTAATTGTCAGCTATCATTAGCAACCCCAAAAGGAAGTGACTAATGGGGAATGAATCAACTGAGGGCTGACTTTGGTTAATAGATCAAAAAGGGAAATTTCTGTCTCAAACTGTATTCTTAGAAGTTGTTAAAATGTTAGGAGTTAAAGGCGTGCGCCACCACCACTCGGGAGGCAGAGGCAGGCGGATCTCTGTGAGTTCAAGGCCAGCTTGGTCTCCAAAGCGAGTACCAGGAAAGGCGCAAAGCTACACAGAGAAACCCTGTCTCGAAAAACCAAAAAAAAAAAAAAAAAAAAAAAAATGTTAGGAGTGTACAAGTGACGAGTGAAAATAAAACTGCCTTATTTTCCTTTGGCCCTTTATCTGTCCCAGCTATCTTGGCTGCCACTGTTTTCTGGCAGGGCGGGGGAGTGCACTCAGTGGCTAGGCAAATTGAGTCACAGCTTGATGTACCTGGTAAGTAAAATCCCTTTAGTTTTGAGTTAATTGTTAAAGGTAGATCTAAAACTAGAGATAAGACTTTGGAAAGGGCAAGGTTAAGCTTTATTAGCACATCCACCAGGACTTCTCAAACAGATAGTCTAGATGCTTAAGTCTGTTCTTAGAAAGTCTGGGGAGTATCTCAGATAAGATACTTTCATCTGGAGGAGGTCTTGGCCAGATGTTGCTAATGATGATAATTACAGAAAGGCCTGAAATTAGGGATCTTGACTGTGTCTGTTGTTAGCACAGTTGGAGAAAGTTATACAAATACTTTAATTGTATAGGGGAAATTGTGCCCAGTGAATGATCAAACATACTGTTCTTAGGAATGGAAAAGCTACAATAGCACATGAGATTTTCATAGCAGGAAATGGCTAATATTCAAAAGCCAGTATCACCAAGACTCCTTAAGCCTTGGCTTTACCCTCTGGAAATGTCCTTGGCTTCTTCCAGGTATAGCTTTGTCGTAGCCAATTGAATTCCTACTTCATATTCTTGCATCCCCCAGCATTCTTCCTTGTGTGTTTCCCCAGCTTGGATAAGCTATTTAGGTTAATTACTAAATTATTAAGATTATTCTATGTCCTGTGGCCATAAAATTGATTAAGATACAGTAATTACCATGGAGCAAGTTATGACTTATTGAATACAAATCTGTAAATCAGTTTTAAAATTCTGGTGATTTCTACAGCAGTGACACAAAGTTTGCCTATGATCTTCCATTGAATAAAATCTTAGTCTTAAATTAAAACACACAAAGGATATTCATTCAATGTAGCCACTGTAAGAAAGGGAACAAGGAGGAGGTCCAGTGAACCAGCAAGACAAAGCTCAGGGACCTAAAATGAGATTGGGGTTTAAATAGAGGGCAAGAGCCCTTAGTAAAGCTAAATCCTGGCCAAGGTGTTATTTGATTTAGCATTGCCTAATCTTTGTTTTGGTTCTAGACTTTCCTGCAAGGTGGTCCAAAAAGTTGTTGGGGCTGTGTGACATTTTCTTCCACACACATGCTCCTCTTCTGGCTGGTCTCACATGTCAGTCTTTTCCATCTCCTAACACAAGATTCTTTTGGAAAATTCCAGCTATTTGGGATCCATTGTTTCAAGAGTCTGATACTGAAAGAGATGCATACCAATGTTTCTTTAAACTATTTTCCTTCCTGCCAGGACAATGCCAAATCCCCACTCTTTGTGGTTATACCTTCATATTTAGGTGAAATATGCCTGTGTGGGAAGCAAATGTTATAAGCAATACGAATAAAAACCAAAATGAGAAGATGACGTTCAGTAAGTAAACATAAGAACCACTTCTTCACGCTCTCTCAGCTCTGGTCACTTTTGGGTCAATGAAAGTGATTTCATTTTCCCCCCATTTTTGTTGTTGGCTTCAAGTCAGGGTTTCTCTAGGAAGCCTAGACTGGCCTCAGACTCACAACTTCCTCTTTCTGCCTTCCCTGAAATTACAGGAAAGAGTCATCATGCCAAGTATGACTTCGTTTCAATTCTGACAAATGCCACTAGTCAATATTCTCTAATGACACCACCAACTAACCCCCCCCCCCCCCCCCCCCCCCCCCCCGGTGGTTGTATCTTGACTGTCCCTTGTTACTGGGATGTCGCTGGACTCCTGCTTCAGAGTGGCTAGCGAAGCTTTGTTCTTTATCACCAAGCATGATGCAAAATACAGAAAGAGAAGCTCCTGAACTTTGAGAACATTAAAATATGTAAGCGAAGGGAAGGAGCCTATTCACCTGCCAATATTGTTGCCTCTTTGGTAGTCTCCTCCATTCACAATCCAGACTTATAAAAATTACTGAGTGACAGCAAGCCCGATGGATAATGTACAGATTCAGTGGCTTTCTCTTTGAATGTCGGAAGCTACTAATCTTAATTAAGTTTGAGGAAAGAATACATATGGAGCAGGGAAAGGGTTTGTTTAAAGGATGCAATAGAAATGCATAATTTAACTACCCCAATTCGATAGTTAATTAGTGAATCAGCCTTTGAGAGCCTGTTATATATTCTATACATTGGTTTAGAAGCTAAAAATACATAATATATAAAACCCAAGATTGGCGATTGGCAATAAGTTTAAGCTGATGAAGAATAGTGGCTTAGCAAGTGAAAGCATTTGAATGAAAGCCTAACACCCTGACTTGATCCCTGGAATCCATGGGAAGTTGGAAGAAGACAACTGAGTCCACAAAGTTGGTCTCTGACCTCTACATGACATGCACCCCCCCCCCCCCCCTGTATTGTACAACACTCTCCATAGTAAACATTGAAAAGTTCTGTTTCTGTAGAGGGAGGGACTCATGCGGCCCCCACGCACTCAAGAGTTTATAGGTACTTAATGGTTGCTGGGAGGGGAGCAATGAGATATTTTCTGCAGTGATGAAGTCACTGAGAAGTTTGTCTATGCTCCTGTAAATAACCTCTCATCCATGTGCTTGTAAATGACTCTAACTGAACTCATTGGGTTACACCCATCACCCCCACCCCATGAAAATGAAGGGAATGTGAAAGTGGAAGAAGGATTATTTGGGAAAAGGAAAAGCATCAGTGTGAGTGGGAAGGAGACAAGAGAGGAAATAAAAGGTGGTCACTCATGTGATCAAAATTATATTATATATAGATATGAAAATGTCATAATGAAACCCACTATTGTATATAATTAATATGTGATAGTAAAACTAAATGAGAAATACTGAACAGAACCAGTATGTTTTTTCTGTTTGTATATTTAAAGAGTAATCTGATTTCTATTTTTTTTAGTCACATAGTACTTGTTAATGAAATGAGCACCAGTTGTAAATATGGATGTACACACACACACACACACACACACACACACACACACACACACACACCAGGATGTAGAGCAATGGAATCGATGACACTGTTCAGTGTTTGAGATTGGAAGGCAACTACGATTTAGAGAATATGTGGCCAGACGGAGAGCACAAAACCCCTTCTTAATGACCATAAACAAATAACTGGACAAGATGGTGATAACTCTTATTTGTATTTGGCTTATGTTTTCCTATTCACAGACAAAATAAGAAAATTGGGAAACCACATCCACCCTGAGTCATTCTTCTTTCTTTTTCTTTGTGGAGAATAATCTTTCCCAGTTCTCCTTTCCTTTAATTGGTCCTTGGAGAGTCCTCTCAAACCTTTACAATGACATTCTGTGAACATTCCTGAGTGGTGCCAAGCCAGAAACTCTGTGATAGCTCACAAATTACAGATTGAACTAAAGCTGTATTACTCTTCTTTTCTATTTTGAGATGTTTAATGTATGAGTTGTCTTATTTGGTATGGCTAAGCTGATGACACACACTCTTCTTTTTCCTTCTTAAAGCTTCGTGCATTTCTGTGGATATGGCTTAAAATAATATTCTTAAAAATGATTACATGGCAAACCTTTCCTCCCATTGTTAGTCTGCACATACTTTGAAGCCAAATGACTACAAGTGGCTGGTGTGTGTCTGCAAATGTAGAAATCGTCTGCAGAGCTGAATTTAAGACACTTAAAGTCGCTGATTCTGCCTTGACAGCTCCACACAAAGAAAGGTGAGAGTTAGAACATTTGCAGATCTCTTCAGAATCTTACAATGAAAACAAAAGGCACATTATGGTGTTCTATCAAGTCAGCTTCCAAATACCACCAGTATTATACTAGAGCTTTAGACATGGGGACATTTTGATGGATTTTCATCAAAAGGAAGGAAATGAATTCCCAAAAGTTACTCAGAGGTGATTGGAGGGGTTGTTTCTTTGTGTTTCAAACATTTTATTTTAATTTTTAGTGGGGTGTGTGTGTGTATGTGTGTGTGTCTGTGTGTGTGTGTGTCTGTGTGTGTGTGTGTGCATGCATACATACTTGAATGCAGAGGCCAGAATAGGTTAAGTGTCTTTTTCTATCACCTTCTTTCTTTTTTGTGTGTATTTTGTTTTGTTTGAAACAAAGTCTAATTATGTAGTCTGGCTGGCCTAAAACTGTCTATAGAGTTGAGGCTGGCCTCAGTCTCACAGAGATCTACCTACCTCTGCCTCTCAAGTGCTGGGATTAAAGATGTAGACCACCACATCTTATTTATTTCTGAGACAAGTTCTACCACTAAACTTGATGCTGGCTATTTTGTTTGGGCAGGTTGCTTGGTGAACTTCCAAAATCTGTCTGATTCTACTTCCCCAACACTTTGGTCCTAGTCATGTGTGGCCATATCCAGGTTCCATGTAGATGCTGGGAATTTAAACTTGGGTTCTCTTGCTTTCACAGCAATCTCTGTAAGACACTGAGTCACCTCTTAGGCTTCTATTTAAAGCCTATATTGATGTGGGTATATGAGCATGTGCGGGTATGAGAAGGGCAGAGGACAACCTCAGGTGTCATCCTCAGAAATGCCATCCATGCCCTGTGAGCTATAGGCCTGGAGCTCACCTATTTGGCTTTACTGGCTAAGTAAGCCCCAGGGTTCCTCCTGCGTTCACTTCACTGTGCTAGGAGTATGGTCATGTGCCACTGTACCTAGCATGTTGTGTGTGTTCTAGGGATCTCATGGTTGCCTCTTTACCTTCTGTACTATCTTCCCAGCCCTAGTAACCAAATGTAGTACATTCTATAAACATTTGCACCATTAGCTTCAAACTCTAAAATAGTGTTATGCTCAGGTTACAGTACTGGTTAAGGAACTGTGGTGGTTTGAAAGGAAATGACCCTCACAGGCTCACAGGGAGTAACACTTCTTGGAGGTGTCATTTTGCTGGAGTAGATGTGGCCTTGTTGGAGGAAGTGTTTCGGGGTGGACATTGAGGTCTCAGATGCTCAGACCATGCCCAGTGTTTCAGTTGCTTCCTGCTGCCTGTAGATCCCAGATGTAGAACTCCCAACTACCTCTCCAGCACCATGTCTGCCTGTGCGCCATCATGCTTCCCACCATGATGATAAAGGACTAAACTTCTGAACTCTCAGCCAGCCCCAATTAAATATTTTCTTTCATAAGAGTTGCTGTGGTCTTGTTGTATCTTCAGACCAATAAAATCCTAACTAAGACAGGAACAGTATTTCTTTAAAAGAGGCTTAATAATAAATATAGAGGTGAAGACTCTGTGTGAATTACTAGTCCCATGTTGTTCTTAGGCTGAATATTCTGTTAGAGGGCTCTATTTTCTACTAAATTGACAGATTTTTGGATTTAAAAATTTCATTTAAATCGTCTTCTACAAAGAAACTTTCTGTTTATAATGTAGTCCAGGCTGATATCTAACTCATAATTCTTGTCTCAGGCTCACAAATTCTGGGATTACAGGTATATTGCCATAATGTCTGGCTTCTAGATGAGAGTTTTTAAATGAGGGAGAGAGCAAAGCAAAACACAACACAAACGTGACCCAAACCCTACCATACCATATTCTTGTGCGTCCTCTACACAGCACATACCACAGGCTTCTGCTTCATGACCAGCATTGGTGGGTAAAATGGACAAATATCACCGATCAGTGTCTAAAAAGTGGACATGAACAGAAAACAAAAAGATTAACCTTGCTAATTTGAACTTGGTGCCTTGACCTAGCTTTGCTGAACATCATTCTCTTTTAACATAACTACCACATTCCAATGTGCTTTGGAATATCCCCATTTCTTGGGCTCTTCTACTAGCCCAACCTGGTTTTCTCTTCCCATATCTAATTTTTTATGTTTTATTTGGCTTGAAGCTGTATATCAGGATTATGAAACTTCTGAAAAACACATGAGTAGTTTGACCCCTAGAAGTCCTGTATTTCTTGCTCTAGGCAAAAAGGTCTTTGTTTTTAATCATTGTTTTGTTATATCCTCTTTGCCCAAGGTATGGTTTTGAATTAAGTGAAGATATTATATACAGAGAAGAAATAAAAGGGTTTTTGGTTGTTAATTCATGGTTTTGTTGCATTTTGATCAGGAAATGCAGCTTACATTTTGGTCTGTGGAAAAATTGAAATGTTCATTGTAATTTAATACATGTTAAAATTTTGGGACTGATTTATGGATGAGGATGGCATATGGTTGCCAAGGGATATCTTGGTGTAGGGCTTCATTTCCATGTCCAGTGTAGTTATAACTAAACACATTTTAAGTGAGAGAAGTGGAGTGATCTAGTTTATGCTGGGCAGCCTGGGTGAAGAATACAGCTAAGAAAATTCTAGTGAGGGTAGGAACAGTGGGTGAGAAGAGATTGGTTAGTGGACACAAAATTCTGGTGGTGTACTATACCAGAGGGTAATGATAGTTAACAATATTACACTAAATACTTCAAATTAACAAGGAGACTCCAGCCAGAGGAGCAAGTGGGCTAATTGCAGATCTTTAACCCTCCCTCTTCTCTTCCAAATCCAATCCCCTAGTCTTTTTTTCTTCCTGCTCTGCAGCAGACCACATGGTGCAGCCTCTCCTACACTGATTTCCACTGAATCACACAGATCTACCTCTCCAAACTTCCTTCCCCTACTAATTGCTTTATCCCAGCCCCTAACTCCAACAGGCATACCCTAAAAACCCACAGACCAGTTCAGTCAGCAAAACAAGCTGGCTAACGGCAGACCCTTGCCTCACCCCCCATTTCTCCAAGTTCAATCCACCAGTCTCATCTCCAGCTCTGTAGCAGACTGCCTCTGCAACCTCTCCTCACTCTCAGCTCCCATTCCTAGGGGACTAAACAGGTCTTGGTAGATCACACTGCTTTCCTCTATCCTGTGGACCCCTTCAATACCCACTTCTAGTCTATCACATTCGTAGGTGTCAGCCCCCAAATCCTAGAAATACATTACATTAGTCAGGGTTCTCTAGAGTCACAGAAATTGTGAATGAATCTGTCTGTCTGTCTGTCTGTCTGTCTGTCTCTCTCTCTCTCCATATATATATGTGTGTGTGTGTGTGTGTGTGTGTGTGTGTGTGTGTGTGTGTGTGTGCGTGTGTGTATGTATTCACACATACACACATTTATGTAAGGGGATTTATAAGAATAATTTACAGGCTTCAGTCCAGCTAATCAAACAATGGCTAGCTGTGAATGGAATGTCCAATAATCTAGTAGTTGCTTAGTTTCACAGGCTGGATTTCTCAACTAGTCTTCTATATGTGCTAGAATCTTGAAGAAGCATGTTCCAATGCCAGTGAAGGAATGGATATGTTAGCAAGGCAAGGACAAGCAGGCAAAAACAGAGTACTTCTTACTTCCGTGTCCTTATATAGGCTTCTAGCAGAAGGTGAGGCTCAGATTAAAGGTGTGTCTTCCCAAATCTCAAAGGACTATGACTTCCAGCCTTAAGATCTAGATCAAAGGTGTATGTCTTCCCATCTCAAAGGTCTGGACTAGAAGTGGATTAACCTACTTCAAACCAAGCAGAAAATCTCTCACAGGTGTGCCCTCCATTTCTGGACTGTAGTTCTTTCCAGATATAGTCAAGTTGACAACCAAGAATAGACATTACATATATTCTACCTGGAACCCTCAGTGATAACACTCATCAATATCTCAGAAGATTTTCCTATCAGGCAACATACAGCTACCATACTCTCCTAAGAACCAAAGGGGGCAACAGAAATCAAGAAACAAAACACACAGTTAATGAAGACAAGACCAGATACTAGCACCTATAATTATAATTTTCCCCAAACCAGATGCCTAGATGCCAGTGTAAAAACAATCAATAACAGTCAGGATAATATGTCTCCACTACAGCCCAGCAATCCTACCACAGCAGGCCCTGAGTATTCCAACATAACTGAAGTATGAGGAAAAGCCCTTAAAATGGCCTTTGTGAATATGATAGAGGTCCTTAAAGAGGAAATGAATAAATCCCTTAAAGAAATCTATGAAAACACAAACAGTGGAAGGAAATGAATAAAACAGTTCAAGATTTGAAAATGGAAATAGAATTAAATAAAAATAAAACTGAGGGAAGTCAGAAAATTAAAAGTGTAGGAACTTGAACAGAAACTTCAGAGGTAAGTCTTACCAACAGACTATAAAGGATGAAGTTGAGAATTTTATGAGGCCACAGTTACCTGGTACTCAAACCACATGAAGATCCACCAAAAAAAGGAGAATTACAGATAAATTTCCCTTAAGAACATAGATACAAAAATATTCAATACAGTGCTTGAAACTCAAATCCAAGAACACATCAAAAAGATTATCCATTTGTTAGCTAATATTATTTCCTTCTTGGGTCTCTGAGGGAGTTGAAGATTAGTTAGTTATAGTTGAAGGTTAGTTAGTCATAGTTGAAGATTAATTAGGATACATTTTGGACTTACCAAAATAGGATAGATAATGAAATTATTTTCTCTGAATTTGTCAAATACAAATGGAGTAAACATTGTTTAGGTATTTATTACTTGTATATATTGTATATAGTTATTGTACTTTTGTATATAGTTTTTCTTATATTAGTTATAAGCTTTTTCTTTTTTTTCTTTTTATTAAAATAGAAAAGGGGAAATATGGTGATATTTTATTTGTATTAAAATGTTATTTGTATGTTAATAAATAAAGTTGCCCGGGGGTCAGAGCTATTAGCAAGCCATAGGAAAGCAGGGCAGTGGTAGCGTACGCTTGTAATTCCACCATGATCAAGTAGGCTTCATCCCAGAGATTCAGGGATGGTTCAATATATGTAAATCGATAAATGTAGTCTACTATATAAATAATCTGAAAGACAAAACCATGTGATCATCTCATTAGATTCAAAAATGGCCTTTGACAAAATCCACACCCCTTCATGATGAAAGTCCTTTAGAGATTAGCGATACAAAGGACATACCGAAACATAATAAAGGCAGTTTATAGTAAGCCCATAGCCAACATTAAATTAAATGAAGAGAAACTCAGATCAATTCCACTAAAAGCAGGAACAAGACAAGGTTGTCTACTCTCTCCATATCTATTCAATACAGTGCTTGAAGTCTTCAATAGAGCAATAAGACAACAGAAGGAGATCAAAAGGATACAAATCGGAAAGGAAGAAACCAAACATTCTTTATTTGCAGATGACATGATAGTATACATAAGTGACCTCAAAATTCCACTAGAAAACTCCTACATCTGATAAACACTTTTAGTAAAGTAGCTGGGTACAAAATTAACTCACAAAAGTTAGTAGCCCTCTATACACAAAGGACAAATGATCTAAAAAAGAAATCAAGGAAACAACAGCTTTCACAATATACTCAACAATTAAGATATGTTGGGCTTTCTCTAACCAAGCAACTGAAGGCCTTGCATGATTAAAAAGTTTGCCACTGAAGAAAGAAATCAAAGAAGATATAAGAAGATGGGAAAAAACTCTCCCATGCTCATGAATTGGTAGGATTAAAATAGTAAAGTTTGCCATTCTACCAAAAGTAATCCACAAATTCAATGCAATCCCTGTCAAAATCCCAACAGATCGTGAAAGGATAGTTTCCAACTTGATGTGAAAACACAGACACACACATGCACACACACATCCAGGATAGCTAAAAACAATACTGAATAATAAGAGAACTGCTGGAGGTATCATCAACCCCAACCTCAAATTGTACTACAGAGTTATACTAAGAAAAATAGCATGTTATTGGAACCAAAGGAACCAAAACAGACAAGTTGATCAATGGAATCAAATTGGATACCCAGACACAAATCCACACACCTATGCACACTTATTTTTTAATAAAAAAATCCAGAAATACAGAAAAAAATATAGCATCTTCATCAAATGGTGCTGATAAAACTGGATGGCTGCATGCAGAAGAATTCAAATGTATACTTACCATCCTTGCACAAAACTCAATTCTAAATGTATTAAAGACTTCAATATAAAACAAGATACACTGAAACTGATAGAAGAGAAAGTGGAGAATAGCCTTGAAGTCATTGGCACAGGAAAAGACATTATGAACAGACTTTACCACAGGCACTAAGATCATCAATTAATAAACAGAATCTTCTGGAACTGAGAAGCTTCTTTATGGCAAAGGACACCGTTACTTGGCCAAAGTGGCAGCCTACACGATAGGAAAAGTGTTATATATATATATATATATATATATAAAATTATTTTTTTTAGCAACTACATGTGTAATAGAGGGCTAATATCCAAAACATAAAAGATAAAAAACTAGATATCTAGAAAACAAATAACAAAATTAAAATGGGGTAAAGATCTAAAGAGAATTCTCAGAAGCGGGAACTCAAGTGGCTAAGGAACTCTTAAGAAATGTTCAACATTCTTAGTCATCAGGAAAATACACATCAAAATTACTATGAGATCTCATCTTATACCCATCAGAATGGCAAAGACCAATAAAAGAAAATTACAGCTCATGCTGGTGAGGATGTGGAGCAAGGGGAACACTCCTTCATTGTTGGTGGGAGTGCAGACTTTTAAAGCCACTATGGAAATTAGTGTGGTAGTACCTAAGGAAGGTGGGAATCAATTTAACCCCAAGATCCATCTATACTACTCTTTGTCATATACCCAAAGGACACTTCATCCTACCACAGAGAAACTTGCTCAATCATGCTCATTGTTGCTCTCTTCATGAAAGGCAGAACTGGAAACAACCTAGCTGTCTATCAATAGATGAATGGGTAAAGAAAATGTAATACATTTACAAAAGGAAATACTACTCAACCATTAAGAAAAGATGTCATGACATTTGCAGGTAAAAGGATGGAACTGGAAAAGTGAGGTATCTCTGACTCAGAAAGAGAAATATGGTATGTATTCACTTATATGTAGATATTAACTGTTAAAGCAATGATAAGCAAACTACAATATGTTAAATCACTAAGGTAAAGTATAAATTCAGGGACTGGCAGTAGGAGGGGGCTACAGGTAGATCTCCCTAGGAAAGAGAAATAGAATTCATAGTTATGAGTGGAAGGGGATGAATGGGGACTGGAACAGGAATTTCAAGCAGGTGTGTGTGAGAGAGTTGGATGAGGCAGGAAATATAGGGAGAGACAGCTAAAATTAAGGACCATTTGAAGGATAGTATGGACATTTAATGCAGTAGAAGCTTCCTAAAATATCTTTATATATGAAGGTGATCAAATTAGATCACTATATAATGTGGCAGACAGAGCCCCAACTAGCTATCTCTTGTTACCAAATGAAGCTTTCAGTATTGTGAGTGTGTTGTACCTATTTGAGTTGTTGGCTAAGGGGGTCCCATAGAAAACGCCAAACAGGCTATTTCCAAAGCTATAGGTTGTTCTTCACAAACTGACAGCAAGGCCCTTTTGCTGAAGATAACACTGATACAATGCATTGAACAAGAAGAAGTCGAGCTGGTGCCTACTTACAGTCTTCACCCCTACTGGCTAGTGTTCTTGGTACTGGAAAGTACTCTGTATGCTACCAAAGGAGAAATATAAATACCAACCCAGCTACAAACACTTTGATCTGAAATACTGTCCTACCTGCAAGATATGCTAGTGCAATGGTGGCACAAACCTTGTAGGAGTAACCAGCTAACATCTAGTTTGATTGAATGCTCACTCCATGAGATGGAACCCATACCTGGCAATGCTTGGGTGACCAAGAACCTGAGACTAGATATTATGGGGACCTAGGGTAAAACCTGTTGTTATTGTTCTACTAAGAGTATATAGCAATGAAATTACTCTTAATGATGTTTTGCTATACTTAGATCAATGCCTTCCTCAGAGAAGTTTCCTCCTGCAGCAGATGGAAACAAGTACAGAGACCCACAGCCAGATAATGTGCAGAGAGTGAGAGACTTTGGAATATCCAACCTTAGCCAGGATGTCTCCAGAAAATCCCTCCCCTCAGAGCTCAGAGAAGCATCCTGAAGAGGAGACAGAAAGAGTGTAAGGGCCAGAGGGGATGGTGGACACCAAGAAAATAAGGCCTTATCAATCAACATGATCAAAACTCATATGAGCTCATGGAGACTGGGGCAGCATGCACAGGGTCTGCATGGATGTGTACCAGATGGGGTCCTAGTACGGAAAGAAGTGGACACATGCTCCCATCCTTAACTCAGAAGTTACCTCCAACTGATAACCACTTGCAAATGAAAATTTAGTTTTCTCTAAACTAGTCTTACCGGGGAAACAAGCTATTCTTAAGGGTGCTGCATGCCCTGTATTGGGTGGCCAACAGAAAACAAACTTAATGACATCTTTTTGTTGATTATTTTTGTTTATTATTATTACTATTTACCTTACAGTTCCTTTGTGTATATATTATGGCCTCAGATTTTGTGTTTTTAAGGGGTTCCTGAAAATTCAAACAAGTGGGTCTCTGTGTCTATACCCATTTCTTGTGTCTTCTCTTCAGGTCTTTTCCTTCTGGTTGTTTTGTCCTATTTTGATTTGTTTATTTTTATTACATTATATTGTATTTTATTATTATCTCTAGATGCTTGTTTGTTTTCTAGCAAGTGACAGAGAGGGGGTGGATCCATCTGAGAGGAGAGGTGGGGAGGAACTGGAAGGAGTCGGGGGAGGGAAAAATGCAATCAAGATACATTGTATGAAAAAAAAAAACTACTTTCAGTAAAAGAAAAAATAAAATTACAATGAGACATTATTCCTGAAATTTGTGAACACATTCTGTTAGCAGGGAGGTGAGTAAACAGGAACTCTTCTATATGACCGCAGGGAAAGTAAAATGCAATTTGCCTTAACCCTGTGATAGAGAAACTGCTTCTGAAGATATATTCTGTAGAGGCACTCCAACATCCAAACAAACAAACTAATTAGCAATTATAATATTTGAGGCTATTCATTGCAATACTGCTTATAATAGCAAAATATTAGAAATAATTGACATGTGCATTAAAAAGTAATGTCTAACTAATATCAACATAGCTATTAACAGTTCTCTCTCTCTCCCTATCTATCTTTTTATTCAACAGCTTTCCTCTATCATCTACCATCTGTTATCTATGACATGCCCATCTACCTCAAACTTCTAGTTATTTTGTATTATGATGCCACAGTTTCCCCACATGTACTTGGCAGTTATTCATATACTAACATTCAAATGAATCATTGTTCAAGTGATTAACTTTATTATAGAACAGCTTTGCAGTGTTTGAGCCCCCTCTGAGACTCCTCGTTCTGTACAGTGAGATAAAGCATCTACTTTGTGTGTCATGATTGTTCTGATTACAGATTCCCCATGTGAAACACCTACCCAAATACAGCCTGTATTGTCATTTATCCTTGTAGTGTTTCTCACTTACAACTTTCATGAGAGTAGAACTGATTTTGAAAAACCATGGTTTTCATTCTCCGCTGTCTATAGTTAGATTTTTTTTTACATGCATCCCCAATCACAATAATTATTTGTTGAATAAATGTGTCGATGCAGTGCCTGTTTAAAAATGGATTACAACAGGAGTCTATTCCCTTCTTTCTCTTAACTGCTCCACATTGGTTTACTGATTAATAACACAATCAACCTGTTCTCACACTAGCTAGAAAGTTCTGTGGAGAAAACTCCTAGTTTTGCATAGTCTAGTAATCCTACAGTGTATTATTTCTTTTTTCTAAAATTTCTCATGGAACTTTGTAAATAGACTTCTCAGTGTTTCTCAGTGTGCAAAATTATATATTTCAATGGATTTTTCCAATGGAGAAATATGTCCCCCCTTCTTTTTCCACTTATAAAACCCCACAAGCTGTTAAAATGTCCATCCCTTCTGCTCCATTTCCTCACCCAAATCCTATCACATACCATATGAATTTTTAACCCCGACACCTGTCTACCCACATGGTTCCACAGGGGTGGATTAAAAAAATACAGTTGAAGAACAATAAGGACCACACACATCCCTATGCCGTTACCCCTCAGAGTCTACAAAATACAGTAAGCCAGTGCTGGCTGCTTACTGCATGTACACACAATCCCAATGACAAGAAAAGAACACACCAAGTCTACTAAGATGGCTCCCTTTCCATTCTTCAGCACTCCTGACATGATTTTGTTATTGTTTTTATTTATATAGCTTCAAAAACCTGTTTCTGCTTCATCATGCAGGTTTTCAGGCAAACCTCGATCCTGCAGCACAAGTCATTCTGTGATATCTGCTTTTACTTCAGGATTTGGCTCATGACAGAAAACAACAAGAAGAAAGCATGAACATCAATTTTAATTTTATTTATTAACTGTACAAATGCTTGATATTTACTTTTCTTATTCAGTGCATTGGGCGTGGACTGGGCATCTTAAGGAAAGCTCCTGTAGGAAGCTGAGCTCAGTGAATATTTTAAGTTTTACATGCTGGGACTCACTTAATGCCCTGTAGAGGGCGCCTGTAATAACAGGCAAGCTTTATCAGCATTCTTTGCAAACCCACTTTTCTTACACTAATCTTTTTCTTTCATTTTATGAGCTGTTCAGAACCAAGTGAAAGGGATGTGTGGTGGTAGCTCATCCTAGTGTGGAGTGTTTCATCAGTCATTGCTCAGAGTTGTTGATACCTAAATGAAAGAAAAAACAGCCCGATTTTTAGGATTATAAGTGTTTTAAGATTTTCAGTGGATGACATGATTTCTTACTGCTGGCATTCAGGTCTCGTTACTCTCACTGCTTTGATAAACTCTTGATTCAATGCCAGAGTTAATATCTTAAGAGATACTGGGGAGCTAATTCAGTAATAAAATGAAGACTATTTTGATGGGGAAAAAGACAGCTCCATGTCAATCTCAGTCTATGTGAGGTAGTTTGTTTACAGTTTTCTAATCTCTCATTCTTTCCTTTTTAATTTTATGATTAAGGACCGTGAATGGTAATTCAAAGGAATATTCATCAAATATTTAAGTATCCTGGTTTACACTGTTTTTCTTGCATTAAAGGTCACCAAGAAATAACAGAATAAAAACAATAAACTTGGTATACTAGCTTTATATGTGTGAAACAATTATTTTTACCACTGACTAATGTTCTATCAATGAGGACATTTGGGGAGGCCCTAACTCAGCCACTTTCCTTTCTGTACCTTTTAGCTGCGGCACACAACCCACTCCTCATTTAGATTCTTTACCTTGAGAAAACACTCCCCTTTTCATTGTGTTCAGGGGCCGTCAAGTTCATAGATGTCAATGCTTCTAATAATATTTTGAGAAAAGAACTCAAAAGGCAAGTGTGGTCCAGTGATTTACATTTCTTGGCATCTACAAGGCCTTTCATAATAAGGTTCCTCATCTCATTAATCACCAAGGAAGAAAATGGTGTCAATCATGTACAACAGGATGCTTTCTTATTAAAGTTCATTTTGCAGGTATTGCCAGTTTTTGAGATCCATCTAGACAAAAGTTGCATAACTGATTATACTTGGGGATACACATGAAGAAAACATATAAATAACACATGTAACGACAATTACATAAGATGCATTTCTTCTTTGTGTCAAGATATCATTATGTCGTCCAGGATAGATTCCACCTGAGATCCTTCTGCCTCCATTCCCCAGGTTCTGGGATTATGAATGTGTGTCCCTAGATCTGGCAGTAAAAAAGTCACAATTTATTCTGGATCATTTTTTAAAAGGAGTGTCTGCGTGAAAAAAAAAACTATTTTCTTCAATATCAAAGTTTTTGGTGATGTAGCATTTCTTAAGAATATAGCCTATTCCTGCTGGCAGGGGTTTGGAAGACATTTCAACATCCCAGAAAGTGTGCAAGCAAAGGCAGTAGTAGGCAGCTTAAATTGGTGACCTTAGATTTTATGTTAAAAAAACAAAACTGAAAACATCCCATTTAGGGCTCAGTATTCCAAGGTGTGGTGGATTGAATAGGTATGACCCCCATGAACTCAAGTGTTTGAATGCTTGGCCTTATAGAAAGTATGGCACTGTGAGGAGGTGTGGTCTTGCTGGAATAGGTGTGGCCTTGTTGAAGTATATGTGGCTTTGTTGGGGGAAGTGTATCACTGTGGGGGTGGGCTTTGGGGTCTCATATATACTCAAGCTATGCCCAGTGTGATAGACAGTTCACTTCCTATTGCCTGCAGATCCTGATGTCGAACTCTCGGCTCCTTCTTCAGCACCATGTCTGCCTGCATGCTGCCATGCCTCTTGCCATGATGACAACAGACTTAACCTCTGAAACTCAGCCGACCTCAATTGAGTGTTTTCCTTTATAAAAATTGTCTTGGTCATGGTGTCTTTCCCCAGCAATAGAAACTTTAACTGAAACACAAGTTTTCTTACTCAAATTCCTCCCCCTCAGAACTCAGAGGAACATGTGAAAGAGGTGGAAGAAAGAGTGTAAGAGCCAGAAGGGATGGAGGACACCAAGAAAACAAGGTCCTCTAAATCAACATGAGCAAAGCTCATGAACTCACAGAGACTGAGGAAGCATGCACAGGGCCTGTATGCATCTGTACCAGGTCCTCTGCACTTACGTTATGGCTTCCAGTTTAGTGTTTTTATGGGTATGCCTGAGTATGCAAATGAGTGGGTCTCTAATTCTTGTGCTTCCACTTGGGCTCTTTTCCTTCTGTTGGTTTGTCTTGTCCAACATTAATGTGATAGTTTTTGTTTTATATTATTATATTTTATTTAAAAACGAACGAATGAATGAAAACCTAGCCACTAGGGTAAAGGTTAATAACTGAACTGTCACTTACACCTGCTGGGAGAGGGAAAATCAGTTTTCTCCAGCGGAGTGACACTGGGTATATTAACCACTTCAGGCCAGGTTTCATGTTCAGGAGTAGTTGACCAGCAGACAATGGACTCTACAGTTTTGTATGTGTGTATGTGGTGCATGCAGGCTTTTATTTGCATAGAGTTTGGTATTTTGTTTTTGCTTTCTTTTTGGGTGGTGTTTTATTTTCCTGGTTTTGGGGGGTTTTGTTGTTGTATTGGGTTTTTGTTTGTTTGTTGAGAAAAAACTGAAACTTGGGTGGGTAGGGAGGGGGAGAGGATTTGGAAGAACTTGGACGAGGGCAAGAGTATGATCAAAATATATTTAATGTTAAAAATTGTTTTAAATACTAGAAGTAAATACAAGAATACTAAAAACAGGAGTACATAAAGACAGGAATTTCAAAGAAAGGAAAATACTAAGAAACTGTTTAGAAATTAATGGAATACAACACAGAAATGAACTATTAAAACTGAAAGCTTTTATTAAAAATATCAATAAAATTGAAAAGAGTAGTTAGAACGATCATAGAGAAATAAAAATGAGCCTGGCAAGAGGGCTCAGCCAGCAAAGTCACTTGTTCCTAAAAATTTATGACTTGAGTTCAGTCCCAGACTCTGCACAGTGGAAAGAAAGACTCAACTGCTGCAATTAGTGCTCTCTGCCTGTCGCATGCACACTGTGACACACGTGCACACACGTGATAAATAAATGTTACTAAAAAATTCAAAAGATACTTGTTACCAATGCTGACTCTAAAAGAGTAACCTTGCTCACTTCATAAGACAATTGAAAGAAATGTATAGGAATACCATCAACGCTTCACTACCAAATTTGATGTTTTTGGTGAACTTGATAAATCCTTTGGTATGCATTCACCAAAACTTGCTGAAGAAGAATTATAAAACACTCCTATTTCCATATAATCTATTACTAAATAAAACATTGAATACCAATTTTACACAAAATCTTTTATAAAACTGAAGAGGCAAACATATATCCAGACTAGTCCTACATGAAGACATCAGAAAGAAAGAGAATTAAAGGCTAATATTCTTTTTGAATATATCTATTAAAATTATAAACAGATTTTTTAAAATTGAATTTAATAATATACAAAAGTAACACCTCCCAACATATTAATCAATGAAGGGGAAAATCTATGTAATCACAATAATAATAACAAATATAAAACATTAATGAAGTCCAGTGTATGTTAAAGCTCTTGGCATAGTAGGCATACTATTTCTAAGAAAATAGTAAATTGTGACGCTCACTTCATGATTGTGAAAAACTGAGCACTTCTTCCCTCGGGTCAGGACTTCCACATATATGTCAGCTTTCATTTTCTATTAAACATGGCATTGGAGAACTTTAACCTAAAAGGCTCTTAAGATTTTTGCAGGGGGCTGATATGTTGGCACACACCTTTAATCCCAGTGCTTGGGGGGCAGAGGTGGACAGATCTCTGTGAGTTTGAGGCCAGCCTGGTCTACACAAGGACTTCCAGGTCAGTCGGGACTGTATAATAAGACCCTTCTTCAAAAACAAGAGTTTGTTGTCTTGGTTGAAAAAAAATTCCCTTTTTAATGTGTTTTAAAATAGTATTATTTTGCACATATTTGGTCTTTGCCAGCTCTTAGACACTGGTTAAAAATTGTTTTGTTCTTTTTCCCAAAGGATGTGCTACATTCATTAGTCTTTAGATTGATTGTCTAGTATGAGCATTGGGCTTTTATGGTTTGTTTTTGTTGTTTTGCTTTGATTTTGGTGTTAAAGTTTGGATGTAGGGTCTTGTATGATAAGAAAATGCTGTACCCAAAGGTTTTTTCTTTTAATTTAATTTTCTTTTCATTTTACATACCAACCACAGTTCCCCCTCCTTCCCCTTCTCCGGCACCCTCACCCAATCCATTCCTCAGCGAGAGTAAGACCTCCATGGGGAGTCAACAACGCCTGTAGCCAAGGCTTTTTAAAATGTATTTTATTTTAAATCTGTGTCTCACTAAACTGTGTGAGCTGATGCTGAGCTCACTGCAGACAGGCTGGCTTGGAACTCACAGTTCTACTTCATCTCTTTAAAGATCTGGTATTATACCGGGTGATGGTGGTGCACGCCATTAATTCCAGCACTTGGGAGGCAGAGGCAGGCAGATCTTTGTGAGTTCGAGGCCAGCTTGGTCTACAGAGCGAGATCCAGGAAAGGAGCAAAGCTACACAGAGCTATCTGGTATTACAAGTGCGTCACCATTTCTAGTTGACTTTCTACTTTACACGGCAACTTGATATATTTTCATTTTTTCCTCAATCTGGAGTGTTTTCTAAGTCATTTAACTAAAAATGTAAATGAGAACATTTCTCAGTAGGGGTCACATTTGAAATACTCTTGAATTAAAAATATTTATTTATTTATTGTGTGTTCCCGTGCACAGAAGTGCCACGGTGTGTGTGTGTGTGTGTGTGTGTGTGTGTGTGTGTGTGTGTGTGTGTGTGTGTGTGTGTTAGTCACGGTAACTCTGGGGATTTGTTCTGTCTTTCCACCTTTACATGGGTTCTGAGGTTGTCAGGTTTGCATCTTGGAGTGCAAGTGCTTTCATTCTTTTTTAGACAAGTTCTTATTCATACCAGGCTGGATACAAACTTACAATGAGGTCATTGATGACTTTGAACTCTTGCCTCTCCTTTCTTCACTCACTGAGCACGGGGATTGCAGGCACGCACCACCATGCTTAGTTTCCGGGTGCCCTTCTACCAACTTCCTCTATCCCCAGACCCTCTAATGCCACTTTCCCCAAAATAACCCTCAGAGCTGACACTTTTCTCTGTACTCCCCTCTACCTGATTTGAGTGAGATACAGCAGATATGTAATAGTGTGTCCTACACCCAAGCAACAGATATAGTAGTATTTGCTCTGCCCATGACCCTGGGCTATACAGCCCAAAGGAGGCTATGGTTGCTGTGGTTGTAGTGACCTCTGATAAGGAGCTGGAGAAGAAGCTGGCTGAGAGCTGGATTCTCTCCTGGTCAGATCAGAGGACGACTTTTGTTGTCTACTCCGTTCTGTAATTGTGAGTGTATTTCCTCAATTTATATCTTAACAAATTCTGTTACCCATTTAATAGATTCACGTGGATTGATCTTAATAAACAGAAGAGTGTCACTCAAATGTGTTTTACTTCCAAGGGATATACATATTTTAAAGAGAGAGGGAAAACCAGAATATACTTATTAAATGTTTCATAATCAAGGGCTTTTGACTGAACCCACCAGTTCCTGAAACTTTCCTAAGCGACTTTTTAGCTTTCTCTCTGTGCATTGGAACAACTGCCAGTCACCCAGTGCCATGATAAATCTTGCTTACTCGATAGCTAATGGTCTGAATTACACATCTTCTTTGATAATTTTGGTTCACACAGTGTCAATAAATTGGAAAATATCTCTGGTGTGTTATTTGTTATAATTAGAAGCTTATTTAAACAGACAGAGGACACATACAGCTTTTATAGTAATAAACGCATCTATGAAGTTATTTTGCTTGGCACTAGAATCCAAGCAGGTATTAGCTTAAGTGTGTGTTGTGATCAGATCAACATAATCATGAAATTTGTTTTGTGGTCAAAATATGTTTGGAAAGTTTATAGTTAGTGAAACTGTTGTGCCTCCAATCTACAGAAATATGTGCACTTTTGGCCTTTTATTAGATGCTATTGGAAGTAGATAATGTACCTTAACAGTTTTTGCAGCCACAACAATGCCTGACATAATTCTTCCCACTGTCAATTACACTGTCTGATTTTGATGAGACTTTAGGAATTATTTAGTAATGTGGCTTTGAAATTGTGTCTGCTAGAGACATGATGGTTCTGATTTTGGGGTATTTGTTTCTCCATAGTCGGTCTGCTCTGATCAGTATACATCACTTGTGTGGAATAATATTTCATTTTAAGAATCTCTTGGCCTTAAAAATAGAACAAACAAGCCCCAACCCTGGCTTCCCTTCCCAGCCATGTTGGTGCTGCTCTAGGTTAGATGCTGTCTTACAACTTAGGCAGGAAATTGGCTTAGAGTTTTGACTGATTCTAGGCTCCAGCTTGTTATGAAAAGTGGAAAGTTTGTGCTGGAGTCTGAGCTCTGAAGATGACCAGACAGGGCAAAACTAAAGGGGCACATGGCCAACAACTGCCTAGCTTTGAGGCATGGAGCTCATGAAACTGAGCTTCTTGCCCTCCAGCACAGTGGCACTCAAACTGAAGCAGACACAGCATGGGAAAATACACAAAGCACACGAACCAGATCTTGTTGGCTCAAGCTGTTCGATACTGGAAAAGACTTGGGGAAAAAAAAAGATTTTACTTATTAATACTTGTCATAGGTTGTTTTAAGTGTGTATTATAATACCTAAATGCATATAAGTTTTTATTTATAGGACAAAACTGAACTTATCCAATTGTCCTCAATTCATTTTTGTTGTGAGAAAACACTCTGACCAACAGAGGGGGGAAATTTATTGGGTTCACAATTGGGTTTATTGGGTTCACAATTCCAGGTTATAGTGCATTATTGTGGAGAAGTTTTCTCCAATGGAATCTCATGGGGAATACAAACCACACTTAATGACAGGCTCCAGGACCAGCAGCAGGTAACCATGTATACAAAATGAAGTCAGTGATATTTTTGGAGGTTTCTTGTTTTTTTTTTTTTTTTTAATGTGTGTGTCATAATGCTTTTTCTGACCATTAAAAAAATCCTTACAAGTCTTTTTGTTCTATATTATGGTTTCCAGTTTGTGTTTTTATGGGATTTCTGTGTGTGCAAATGAATGTGTGTTTATATGTGTTTCTTGTGATTTTTCTTTGGATTCTTTTTTCTTTTTTTTTTCTATTCTGTTTTTTATAAAACCATTTTATTTTATTTTTATTTTGTTAGATGTCTGCTTGTTTTCTAATCAGAAAAAAAAGGGGTATGGATTTGGGTGGGTGGAGAGGTGGTGGGAGGATTTGGGGGGAGGAAAAACTGTAGTCAGAAAATATTGTATAAAAACTGTTTCTAATAATAACAAAATAAAATAAAATCGCTATACCAAGTTCCTTTTATAAGAAACAAATGAAGGTCAGAATGGTAATTACATCAATCAGCATGGGTTTCCTTATCCTACAATAATAAATAAACCCAGATCTCAGTAGCTTCAAGTAGTAAAGATTTCTTCATTGCTCCTGCTTAGGATTCAATGTAGACAGCAAGAAGGAACTTTTAAACATTGCCATTCAAGAGCCAAATTTAGCCTGAACTTTGCTTTAGCACTCATTTCTAGGAATTCTGCTTCAGGAGCAGGAAATGTGAATCAGGCAGGCACAGGCTCCTAAGCCTCTTATTCCTTCACATTTCAGTGGCTAAAATGAATCATGTGACTAGTGATCCAGGAACCGATATCTTCTTTCACCCAAAGAGGAAGATGTAACGTTTCTTACGAGTCTAGTAGAAGGTCACAATTTACTAACTTTACCAACTCACTTGGCCATTGAAGAGATTAAAGAGAGATTCCAGTCATATATATGTATACACCTTCCTGCTGTGTTCTTCACACTGATTCAATCCATGGAATGAACTCTGAGTGTGTGTGTGTGTGTGTGTGTGTGTATGGTGGTATTTTATTTGTACTGAAATGTGATTTTAATTGTATGTTAATAAATAAAGTGGCCTGGGGGTCAGAGCTATTAGAGTCATAGCAAAAGCTGGGAGGTGGTGGTGCATGCCTTTAATCCCAGCACTTGGTAGACAGAGCTAGGAAGATCTCTGTGTGTCCAAGGATACAGCCAACAGACAGTGACGAGGCAGTCATGTGGTTGATTTTACAACCAATGAGAAGCAGAACAGAAAGTCTATATAAAGACAAACAGACAGGAAGTAGGTCTCTTTTGGAGAGGTCTCTTGGCTGAAGAGGCTAGCTGCAGCAGGCGGGTAAGGCTCTTAGCTCTGGTCTCTTGACTTTCGTCTTTGCATTGGCTCTGTGTTTCTTATTTAATAAGATGGTTGGTTACATCTACATTTGGTGCCCAACGTGTTGGCAAGAATTTCCACCTAATACCTGAGTAAAAAGATTCTAAAATGGAGCTTAAAACAGTTCCTAGTTGTCTCTTTCAAGTTAGCACCAGCCTGCCTGTTTGAGCTACTATGGCGGGTTCCTGGTGTGTGTGCTTGACCTGCAGTATGGCAGGAATGAGGCCTCTGCAAGTGGCACATTAAGCTGTGTGGTGGATTTAGCCTTTGCTAGTACAAAACAAAGAGATTTCTGGGCTACATGCTGCTTTGATAGAAGCATAGACCCACTATTTCTGAGAGTTGATGGCTCCCAGAGCTGGCGGACAACCTACCACCACCATGTTGGGAAGCTGAAGTGGGTGGAGCCAGCAGCCACAGCACCATTTCAGTCTTGCAATGCTGCAGTTTAAAACAATAGGTTCAAGGTAATATAAAAAATAAGTCATGTAAAGATGGCTATCACACAGAGAATCTGGATTATGTTCTTTTTGATATTCATAACTGAAGAAAAACATTTGATTGTAAAAGCTGTTGAGTTATGCCAAAATGTATATTTTAAAGATACCTTGACTTCAAAATTTGGATATAAGGATATGTTGCTTTGGAAAAGAGGCTCTGCTTTTGTTTCTACAGAAAGCCAGAGGCTATGGATTTGTTCCAGATTAAGATACATCAGGTTTGACCAGCCAAGACCCCCTGAAAGATCTCCAATGACACCATGGCCCAGATAATCCAACATTCAGATTGGATTCAAGGCAACTGGCTCAGACAGTACACCCTCACAGACTACTCCATAATCCTAAAATTTTCTTTGTGTCCCCATAAGATACAGCGCCCTCCTCCAGCAGGAAGTAGTAAGAGAAGGTATGCCCAAATTCCCATATATACCAAGCTGACTTTGGAGATGTGTAAAAGTTAAAACCTTCTTTTTTTTAAAAAAAAGAAAGAAAGAAAGAAAGAAAGAAAGAAAGAAAAGGGGAAGTGCTGTGGGATGGTATGTATGTGCTCTGATTGGTCAATAAATAAAACACTGATTAGCCAGTGGCCAGGCAGGAAGTATAGGCGGGACTAACAGAGAGGAGAATTGAGAGAACAGGAAGGCGGAAGGAGACACTGCCAGCCACCGCCATGACAAGCAGCATGGGAAGACGTCTGTAAGCCATGAGCCACGTGGCAAGGTATAGATTAATAGAAATGCACTAAATATAAGAGTAAGAGCTAGATAATAAGAAGCCTGAGCCATTAGGCCAAACAGTTTAAATAATATAAATGTCTGTGTGTTTATTTAATAAGTGGGCTGTCGGACTGCCGGGGTTTGGTGGGATCCGGAGAGAAGACTCTTCAGCTATGTGTGTGTGTGTGTGTGTGTGTGTGTGTGTGTGTGTGTGTGTGTTTTCAGAAGAGACAGAACAAAAACACCAGACCAGGAGGGGTTGTAGGTAAGGCTCAGTGGTTGAAAGCACTTGTGTCCTTCCAGTAGATTTGAGTTCTGTACCCAGTGCCTAGGTAAGACAGCTCACAGCTGCCTGTAATTCCAGCTACAGAGGATCTGAAACCCTCTTCAGGCTTCCACAAGAACCTTCATGCACATTTACGTGCGCATACCTACATACAAATAAATGCAATAAATTTTTTTTTTTTTTTTGCTTACAAACTGTATGGCCGTGGCAGGCTTCTTGCTAACTGTTCTTACATCTTAAATTAACCCCATTTCTATAAATCTATACCTTGCCATGTGGCTCATGGCTTACCGGCATCTTCACATGCTGCTTGTCATGGAGGCAGCTGGCAGTGTCTCTCTGACTCAGCCTTCCACTTCCCAGAATTCTCCTCTCTCCTTGTCCCTCCTATACTTCCTGCCTGGCCACTGGCCAATCAGTGTTTTATTTATACAGAACAATATCCACAGCACTTCCCTTTTTCTTTTTTTTCCAAAAGGAAAGTTTTAACCTTAACATAGTAAAATTACATATAATTTGGGAATTTGGGCATAGCTTCTCTTACTACTTCCTGCTGGAGGGGGATGCTGTATCTTATGGGACACAAAGAAAATTTTAGGATTATGGAGTAGTCCATGAGGCTGTATTGTCTGAGCCAGTTGCCTTCAAACCATTCCGGATGTTGGATCATCTGGGCCATGGTGTCATCAGAGACCTTTCAGGGGGTCTTGGCTGGTCAAACCTGATGTATCTTAATCTGGAACAAATCCATAGCCTCTGGCTTTCTGTGGAAACAAAAGCAGAGCCTCCTTTCCAAAGCAACATATCCTTACATCCAAATTTTGAAGTCAAGGTACCTTTAAAATATACATTTAATACAATAAATTTTAAAGAAACCAGGCACAGGAGGTTCTATTTGACAACCTCCATCCCTTCTATGTAACACCACCAGTGCCTATCCCCGCTTGAGTTCATCAGTCTAGAAGTCAAGCACACATTTGTTCTCTATTCCAAAAACACTGTCTTTGTCTTATATTAGCTAACACCTTCTTTTATGCATTCTTTGTTCCTTTGGATCCAGTATCCATGGAACACATTTTTCCCCTAGTTCCTTTATAGTGCTGGCTCTTTCTCTTGTTATGTTTTTTTTTTTTTGTTGTTGTTGTTTTGTTTTGTTTTTTGAGACAGGGTTTCTCTATATAGCTTTTCACCTTCCCTGGAACTCACTCTGTAGCCCAGGCTGGCCTCAAACTCACAGAGATCCACCTAACTCTGCCTCCTGAGTGCTGGGATTAAAGGTGTGCACCACCACCACCCCTGGCTGTTTTTTTAAAAAATTTTTTTTAAATCATACCACTATTCTTCTGTACTCAGCCATGGACACTTCCAATGTCAATGAGTGCATAATATACATTTCAAAATGGACTGCTTATGTGATCAAAATCTTTTCTTAAAAAAATATATGACCATGAGGGCGAGAGAGACAGCAAAATGGTTAGGAGCACTGGATGCTCTTTCAGAGGACTTAGGATGAATTCCCAGAAACCACACAACTGTTCACAATCACCTATACCTCCAGTCTCATTATTAATACATAATGACAGGGTGTCTGAGAATGGAGAGGACTTGAAACAAGACTAGGTTCTACAACTAAGTTCTGTGAAAGTCTATGTGTGCTCATTCTCTCCCACAAGCCTACTTTCCATAAGTTAAAACATTACCCTATGGTACTTTATAAAAGAAGTAATTTGTATTTATGTGTAAGTGTGTATGCCTACATGTACCATGTGTGTGCAGGTACCTTCAGAGGCCATAAAAGGGTGTCAGATAGCCTAGAACTGTAGTTACTATGGCATGCCTCAGAAGACACAGGTATACTCTATCCTAGATAGCCCTCTCTGTCATGTAGACTTTTGGGTGGATTCCATTGATATGATGATAAACAAACCTCAAAGCATCACACATTCATATTA
The DNA here is from genome assembly GCF_007827085.1 of Peromyscus californicus insignis. Lineage (NCBI taxonomy): Eukaryota > Metazoa > Chordata > Mammalia > Rodentia > Cricetidae > Peromyscus > Peromyscus californicus. The sequence goes on from NW_026294491.1 coordinate 54,599,522, forward strand.
ATATAATAGAAATTTATTATTTAAGATTGTGCTAACTTGGAGTAAAATGCTTTAAAATCTCAGTAGATCTGCAAATTAGAAGATGAGATCTTGCTCATATGATAGGTGAAGTGGAGCATCATGACCATGGCCTCTCACAAGTTTACTCAGAGGCCCAGATTCTTTCCATGATGGGGTACCTCCATCTTTGATTATAACTATGCAGTTATGGTCATCACCAGCCTGAATATGACTGGTGACCATCTGAACCATAGTTGTTCTACATGAGATGTACTAAGACTGTGAAACAGCCATTTTGAAAATTCCATATGAAAACAATATTATATATTGCTTAAGAATTTTTCACAATCAACTACATGTAGAAATAACAATTTATAATGTGTTAGTTGAAATGAAAGACATTACTGAAATTATTTGACTTTCAAATTTGTATGTGACTTATTAGAAAATGGAGAATTTCATAGGTAGCATTTCTACTAAAATGTATTTTTTTTCCAGAACTTTCTAATTTTCTGCAGCTGTTTGCAGACAAGGAAAGAAAAAGAATATAGATAATTATTCTTTATATGAGCAAGGTCTGAAATAGAGAATCATTGTTTCCATCTCCCATCTCTTGACTATAAATAATAACCATGGTGACACCCATACACACACATTTATTTATTTTTTATGTGTATGCGTACTTTGCATGAATGACAGTGTACCACTTGCATCCTTGGTGCCCATGGAAGCCAGAAGAGAGCATGAGATTCTCTGAAATTGGAGGCATAGATGATTGTGAGGAGCCACATGGGTTCTTGAAATTAAACCTAGGTCTTCTTGAAGAGTAGTCAGTACTCTTAACCATTAAACTGTCTTTCTTGCCCTCATGGACACATATTTTTGAAAAAATACTTGGAGATATATGCTCAAGAAATCCAATTTTGATTATATAAGAAGTCTATTTTGAAATGTATATTATGTATTCACATTTATATGTACATATATGTGTATTTGTGTTTGTGCATGTACACACACATCTGTGTATGTGAATGACTGTTTTGTCACCTCTATTAAAGATCAGTTACCTTGAATATTATGAATATTTTTTCTTCTTCTTCCTGCAGAATTTGGTGATATCATTAAGGATTAATCTTAAGCACAGATTCTTATTTGTTTTGGATGACTTGAATAACAAAAATATAGATGCAGACAACTGTATCAGGAGCTCCTGAGGGTAATGACCTTAATAGAGTGTGTGAATGTGTATATTTCAGCTGCATCTAGAGATGACTGTGAGGTGTGGTGTGGCTGGAAGTAGATTCAAAATTAAGGAATAAGGATGAGGAAAAGGTTGTGGAGGGCAATAGATATTGGTAGAAGAATGCATTTTGAGTTATAGACTGTAATGTGAATTAACAACAAACTCTGATGCTGTTGCCATGATATAGTTGGGTCAGGAAAAAACCTTAAACCAATGAAGCCTCACAGAAAGTATTGGTGATAAATTGAGGTCAAGTCAGGTTTATTTAAATTTATTAGGAAAGTAAAGGATGAAAAAGATAATTGCATTATTAGCCCATTAGCACCTCTCTTAAAATTTTGGTTCCTCCTCCTCCTTTTTAAGCAAAGACATTAACTTTTTTTTTTTTTTTTTGGAGGTGGCATACTGCAGACTTCTGTTTGTTTATCTTCACATGCAAATTATCTCTTGTTTCCCAGTCAGTCTGCTCTTTTCAAAGTCACACAGGATAGGTGGAATGGTTATGGCGTTATAGCCCCAAATATCAAGGAAATGCTAAATTTCCTTCATTTTTAGAAAAAACTCCATGTGGTGTGCTGCGAAATCAAGCTGCGATGCTTGGTGTCAGTCTCTTTATATCATACCAGTTGTTTCAGAGTGCTTTCTCATTTGGGGAGGGCATGCAACTTCATACACCTCAGAAAGGAGCTAACTTGAGAATTTGTAATCTACATAGTGGACTGAAGGGACTTGATCTTAAGTAATCATCATGGTCTTTAAAGGAGATGACATCTTCCTCTTTCTGATGATATTTGAAGTGATGACAGTGGAGAATCTATCACGAATATAGTAGTTGTGTACATGTGTGGGAGTCGGAGCATATTTATATGTGTGCCCGTTAATGAAAGATGTTATGTTGGTTAAGTTTTGTCAATGTGACACAAATTACACACCCAGGAAGATGAAATCGGAAGTGAAGAAAAGCCCCCAAGAGATCGGCCTGTGTGCCAGTCTGTGTGGAGCCTTTTCTTGATTGCTGACTGATGGAGGGGGCACACATGGATTCTGGGTGGTGCTATTGCTAGGCAGATGGGTCTGGCACGTATAAGAAAAGTAGCTGAGCAAGAGTGGGAGTAAGTCAGTAAACAGTACTCTTCCATGGGCTCTGCTTTAGTTCCTGCCTCTAGGATCATGTCCTAAGTTTCCTCAGTGATGAAGTATGATGTGGAAATGAAGGTCAAATAATGATGATATGGAAATGTAGGTCACATAACCTCCCCCTTTTTTTCCTCTCAGGTTGTCTTGGCCAGTGTTTTTGTCATAGCACCAGAGAGAAAATTGGCATGACTTTCCTCCTATTCAGTTGGCCTTAAGTTCAACTAGACAGCCAAGAAATACATACTATTATTTCCCCCTTGGGGATATCTTGCCATGCTGGTCATTGTTGTAGTTCATAGATATTACAGCTGGATGGACTATTGAGTATTTCCCTCCCCTGGAAGCTTATGTAATATTTTCTGATGCCATGAAAGCTAGACCATGGGAAGGAGGCTTTAAGTTTAGATCCGGTGGAATGTTTCTGTATTTGAAGTGTGTAGTGTCTCCAGTAACTTCAACTTCCGAGAGGCAACCAAGCGCAACAGTAATAATACCCTGCATTTGGTATTGGACAGTCCTGACCAACAACTCAAACAGAGATTTCTCATGACTGGTACTGAATTTTTGTTAAATATGCTGTTGTTTTTGTGGGGACTGTTATCATCTCAAGTGGTAAGCATCCTTAGTATTAAGTTGTCCTTCCTTCCTCCCTCTCCTTCTGTACTTTTAAAGTTCTTTATTGGCATCTACTGATCATATATAACAATGATTTCATTATGCATTTCATAAGCCTGTATAATATCTTTTGATCATATTCACCTTCCTGTGTACCCCATCTGATCCCATTCCTCTTCCCATTTGGTCTCCTTTCTGCTTATAAAATTTTTTTTGAAATTAAGATATAATTACATCATTTTCTCCTTTCCCTTCCTCCCTCCAAATTCTCCCATGTATCCCTCTTTGCCCTCTTTCAAATTCATGGCCTCTGGATTATTTTTCTTTAATTGCTGTTTTTACACACACACACACACACACACACACACACACACACACACACACACACACACACTCCTAAATACACAAATACCACCTGCTCAGTTGATAAATGTTACTTGTACCTGATTTCAGGGGTGACTATTTGATATTGGACAACCAACTGGAAGGCTCTTCCTTGGGGAAGACCGTTTTTTTTCCTACTCTTACTATTCTTTAGCTGCCTGTAGTTTTTGTCTCGTGTTGGAGTTCTCTGAGGTTTCCCTGTTCTGTGTCAGCATATCTGCTGGTGTTGTCCTTGTTCGGGTCTTGTTTAGGAAACTATGTTGTTGAGACTTCATGGGTGTAGCTTCCTTGCTTCCCTGACATTTCTAGGAGATGCAATCTCACAGTCGGCATCTTATTCCTCTGGCTCTTACAATCTTTCTGCCTCCTCTTTCTCCGTATTTCCTGAACATTGGATGTAGGATTGGGTTACAGATGGACAACTCTGGGCTGGGCACCACACAACCACTTATTCTCTGCAGTTTGATAGTCTTTAGTTTTTAGTTTTCTATAATGGTCTCCATTTGTGGCAAAGAGAAGTTTCTTTGTTGTAGAGAGGCAGCTATCTTTATCTGTGGATATAAGCATAAACATTTAAAATGAAGTAAGGAATTATGCTTATTTCTTAAGCATAATTGTAGAATATTGTAGTTGTAGATTATTTCCCAAGATCCAGGATCTCGTTAGCCCTGAGTGGTTGGCTAGGTTTCTATATCTCTTTTGTTCAGTGGGCTTTGGGTCTAACTAGAGAGTTGTTGGTTGCTACCAAGGTATGAGTACCACTATTGGATCCTTGTACTTTTAAAATAACACCTCTTATTTATAATAAATACAGCAATACTCTTTTGTCATTTAATTTCTTTTCTTTTTCTTTTTTTTTTTTTTTTTTTTGGTTTTTCGAGACAGGGTTTCTCTGTGTAGCTTTGTGCCTTTTCCTGGAACTCACTTGGTAGCCCAGGCTGGCCTTGAGCTCACAGAGATCCGCCTGGCTCTGCCTCCCAAGTGCTGGGATTAAAGGCGTGCGCCACCACCGCCCGGCGTCATTTAATTTCTTTATCAGTTCTTTGAAGTAAGGAATATATGATCAAATGCTAATAAAACGAATCCAAGGGCTGGAGAGATAGCTCAGAGATTAAGAGCACTGGCTGCTCTTCCAGAGGACCTGAGTTCAATTCCCAGCAACCACATGGTGGTTCACAACCATCTGTAGTAAGACCTGGTTCCCTCTTCTAGAGTGCAGGGACACATGCAGGCAGAACACTGTATACATAAGAAACAAATAAATCTTAAAAAAAAAAACCACCACCACCACCAACAACAACAACAAAAATGAATCCAAAAGGACAATGAGCTGCTCTGGTGGATACAGTGTAGTCATTGGTAGAGGGGAGTAGATTGAAACCAGGCAGAAGAGAGTAGATTAGTGAAGTCTTTTCTTTTCTTTGTTTTTTTGAGACAGGGTTTCCTCTGTGTAGCTTTACGCCTTTCCTGGATCTCACTCTGTAGCTCAGGCTGGCCTCGAACTCACAGAGATCTGCCTGGCTCTGCCTCCCAGAGGCAGGGATTAAAGGCGTGAGCCACCATTGCCCAGCAATTAGTGAAGTCTCAAGATGATCCATTTAATTGAAATGTAGACAATTTGCTTAGATTCACCTCAAGATGGTTATTAAAAATTCACATTTTTAAGACAAAAAAAATCTATCTATTGTATTAAAATTCCCTAAAGTAGTGCCTGAAGTTTGCTTCTGTGGTAAGCATACCAGGTGCTTTTATGCATATTTTCAAGATGAATAATGAAAACTCATTAAGTCTTAGAGCTTAGAAATTCTTAGTTTGAACGCAGCTGCTATAATGTATGTGGTGCTGAGCCTCATTTTCTTTCATGTTAAATACAGACAGTGAAACTCTCAAGTATGGGCTACTTAGTACACAAATAAAAATTCAGTGGAGAAATGATTTGTGAAAAATATAAGTATAGCTTCATACTAGTGTGGTTTGGGTCTATTGAGGATACGGGCAGATTCAAACCCTCTTTTTGTTACTCACATGGGAATAAATAAAGACATAAAAATAGTAAGAATGAATAGAGCTGTGTTTTAAAAGAAAATAAACTTGGCTAAAGGTTATGCAAATTTATTTGACTAACTTAAAAACCTTCCTGAGAAACATGGATTCCAAGCATAGACGGAAACATAAAACTTCAGAGCTTCAGAGTGTAGGTTGTCTCTCAAAAACTACACACACTATAACCCTCATGCTTGGTTAATATTTTTCTTAAAATTTCAATTCCCCTGGCAATTCTAGGAGCGGGACATGAATAACTTTCAAAAGAAAAAAAAATCTTTGTTGTTTGCATAGCACAGCTTCTCATTCAGTTGAAAAAAAAATTACTAAAATTTCCCTTGAAAAGCAATGATTGAAATCCTCTGAAAAATTCAAAGAACTTACAAAAAAAGTATCAGCTTCAAAACAAAATTCCTCAAGGTTTTTTATTAAACCAAAATATCCAAACCCTGATGGGTGCTCTCTTATCTTTGTCCTATATGCTGCCAATTTTCTGATGCTATGAATATTTTGGAGAGAAGTGTATGAACCATGAGTAAGAATTTCGGGGGTCATAGTGTCATGCTCAGATTGGGTTGAACTCTAATGGGTTCTTTCTTATCTCTGTCAGGCAGAAGGGTCTAAGAGTATGAGAAACCTTTCTTGCTTTAGACCCATTTTGGCCACCGACTGCTAAACATAAAAAAAAAGCCAAATAAATAAGATAAAAAATCTGAAAATATCAAGAGTTTCATGTTTATAAACTCAAGAAAACAGTTTTGAGCTAGGCAATCTCTATCAGCAGCTGCCATTGTTTTTTAGTTCATCAGGTGACCAAATGTGGACTGTCAATTTGATTGGAGTTCTGTGGGATGAAGACTTTCTAGTAGCTTTCATTATTCAGAGATGTTGGGTGGGTGATTTAGATCTAGCCATGGAAGCATTAAGTCTGTAGTGCTTTTCTCAGGCCCTAAAGATCTACACAACCAAGTCTTGCCTTTCCAGCATTTCATCCAAACTTAGAACAGGAAATTAGTGAGAAAACTTGTAAATCAATTTGGATCTGTTTTTTTTTTTTTTAAAGATTTATTTATTTATTATGTATACAGTATTTTGCCTGCATTATGTCTGCACACCAGAAGAGGGCACAAGATCTCATTACAGATGGCTGTGAGCTACCATGTGGGTGCTGGGAATTGAACTCGGGACCTCTGGAAGAGCAGCCAGTGCTCTTAACCTCTGAGTCATCTCTCCAGCTCTGGATCTGGTTTTTTTTTTTTTTTTTTTTATTTTGCAATACAATTCAGTTCTACATATCAGCCAAGGATTCCCTTGTTCTCCCCACTCCCGTCCCCCTCACCTTCCCCCCAGCTTCCCCCCCACCCATTCCCATCTCCTCCAGGGCAAAGCCTTCCCCACAGACTGAGTTCAACCTGGTAGACTCAGTCCAGGTAGGTCCAGTCCCCTCCTCCCAGGCCGAGCCAAGCAATCCTGCATAGGCCCCAGGTTTCAAACAGCCTACTCATGCAATGAGCACAGGACCCGGTCCCACTGCCTGGATGCCTCCCAAACAGATCAAGCCAATCAACTGTCTCACCCATTCAGAGGGCCTGATCCAGTGGGGACCCCTCAGCCATTGGTTCATAGTTCATGTGTTTCCATTCATTTGGCTATTTGTCCCTGTGCTTTATCCAACCTTGGTCTCAACAATTCTCGCTCATATAAACCCTCCTCATTCTCGCTAATTGGACTCACAGAGATCCACCCAGGGCCTAGTCATGGATCTCTGCATCCAGATCCCTCAGTAGTTGGATGAGGTTTCTAGCACGACAATTAGGGTGTTTGGCCATCCCATCACCAGAGTAGGTCAGTTCGGGCTGTCTCTCGACCATTGCCAGCAGTCTGTTGTGTGGGTATCTTTGTGGATTTCTGTGGGCCTCTCTAAACATAATAAAGGCAATTTACAGCAAGCCAACAGCCAACATCAAATTAAATGGAGAGAAACTCAAAGCAATTCCACTAAAATCAGGAACGAGGCAAGGCTGTCCACTCTCCCCATACTTATTCAATATAGTACTTGAAGTTCTAGCCAGAGCAATAAGACAACATAAGGAGATTAAGGGGATACAAATTGGAAAGGATGAAGTCAAGCTTTCCCTATTTGCAGATGACATGATAGTATACTTGAGCGACCACAAAGATTCCACCAAGGAACTGATACAGCTTATAAACACCTTCAGCAACATAGCAGGATACAAGATCAACTCAAAAAAATCAGTAGCCCTCCTATATACAATGGACAAAGAAGCGGAGAAGGAAATCAGAGATACATCACCCTTTACTATAGCCACAAATGACATAAAATACCTTGGGGTAACACTAACCAAGCAAGTGAAGGACCTATATGACAAGAACTTTAAGTCCCTGAAAAAAGAAATTGAAGAAGATGTCAGAAAATAGAAAGATCTCCCATGCTCATGGATAGGCAGGACTAACATAGTAAAAATGGCAATCTTACCAAAAGCAATCTACAGATTCAATGCAATCCCCATTAAAATACCTGGATCTGTTTTTGATGAACGTGTAGCTAGCTAAATATTCAAGGATTGGGTCAAGGAGAGGAGTTGATGGTTATGGTTGATGAAAAGGATAAGAGAAAAAAATACATGTTAAAGTTGAAAGGTCCCTTTCTATATATTCTAGACCGGATATAATTTGAGGAAAATAGTAGTTAAAGTTTGGTCACCATTCCATTGCTTCTGCCTGTCAATTTTTAAAATTATAGAAATTTAATCAATCAACTGCACATTTCAGTTCATGATTAGCCTACAGAAGCAGACAAATCCAACTCAGAATTAACTTAAAACTTTGCTTTTCTCAAGTTCGTTTTGATTAGCATATGCTGTGACTTTTAGCAATCATTTTAAAGGAAGTTAAAAAAAAGACAATTATTAATTTATTTTATGGTATCCATGTGTGCATGTACGCGTGGTGTATGTGTGTGTGTGTGTGCTCGCATAGAGGTCAAAGAACGACATTCTGGAGTTGATTCTCTCTTTCCATTATGTAGATCCTGAGGACTGAACTGAGGTTATTGGGTTAATAGCAAGCATGTTTTCCTGCTGAGCAATCTCACTGGCCCCTAAAAAGTCTTTTGATCAATGTTCAATCCACTCTAGAGCAAAATTAATGTCTTGAATGGTTATTCCATATGTAAATTTTATTAGTTTAATTTCCTAAAGCATGTAAAGCTGCACTTATAAATTCAACACATTCAACTTTCATTTATAAAGACTTCAGATATTTGGCAGAGTCGTTAAAGAATTCCCAGCAATTGAACCCTGAATTAAAATTTAAAAACATTCTACTAATTTCAAGAATGCTTACAATCCTTCAGCTTAAAATTGCAAAGGTGAAACTTGTAGTCATATGTTTCTCCAGTCCCACCCAGCCCCGCGGTCCTGTATTTCTCCAGTCCTGCCCTACCCAGCAGTCCCACAGTCGCTTATAAAACAATCTCTCAGAAGCTTACTATATCTTGTTTTGTTTTTCGAGACAGGGTTTCTTTGTGTAGTTTTGCGTCTTTCCTGAAACTCACTTTGTAGACCAGGCTGGCCTCGAACTCACAGAGATCCGCCTGCCTCTGCCTCCTGAGTGCTGGGATTAAAGGTGTGCACCACCACCACCCGGCTCAGAAGCTTAATATTAAATGTAAATTCTATGGCCTATGGGTTAGGATTCTTGCTAGCTAGCTCTTATAACTCAACTCAACTCATAACTATTAATCTATGTATTGTCACATGTTCCGTGGCTTTACCTGCGTCCCATTACATGTTGTTCTTTGGACTGTGGTTTGGCGTCTCCCTTTACTCTCCTTTCTTCTTTCACTATCTCTTTTGGATTTTTCCCACCTGGCTCCATTCTGCCCTGCAGCTTTATTAGCCAATGAGAGTAACACATAGTCACAGCATACAGAAAGACATTCCACAGCACTTCTCCTTTACTGTCTAATCAAAAAGGAAGGTTTTAACTTTAACATAGTAAAATTACATATAATAGAACAGTTATCAAGCAAGAATTACAGTTACCATATCTAGTCTATTTGTTTTTGGCAAATTTAAAGAAAATATTCTATCACCTATCCTATATTTGTGAGTCTAAAGTTTCATATTTAATTTATCTTTTACCATAACCAATGAAAATTATAACTATCTATTCTTCAACTACATCAAAGACCCTAGAAGGATATAATATTACCCAAGTAAACAGGAAGTGTTTGCAAGAAACTTCCATAATTCTAGAAATGACAGAGAGAGCTGGCTGTCTGGACAGTCATCCAAAGTTCCTATGCAACATTGGGGCATCCATCTTCAACCTAGAGTCTCTCAGTCACTTTCCCCTGTGTCCTGTAGAATGTCTGGCAGTCTTCTCTATGAAGCAGGAACCTGAAGGACCATTTCACCTTGTTTTGGCAAAATTCAGTAGTCATTTTCCTATGGGTCCTGTATGTCCAGTTTATACAACATATTATCAAGCAGTTCCTTGTCCAAATGGATATTTTTGCCATAAAGAAAGCAAACTCCATATGGAGTGTTTTGATGCCCACCATCCTCTTTGAGGTAATTGGTGCTGCCAGGAGCAGATGTTTCTCATTGTCCAGAAAAGTCTAAGTTTTTAAAACATTTTAAATGTCATATTCTATAAGTCTTTCAGGTATTTGAAGATTACCTACCTAATTGAAATATATCTATGTATACCTAGAAAACTTAACTAACATGACTATAACTTTGGTTATCATAGATGACTAATTATTAATCTGTATTTCTTAATTATACATTACAATTTTAAATGAGTTGCATAAACATAATACCTTAAAAAGGGTAGAAATATATACAGTATAACAAAATTATCTTTAAATTTGTATCAACAAAATAAAATCCATAGCAATGTAAAACATTTTAAATAAGTTGTTACTCTTTAAAAGATTCAGTAATCTACCCTTTTATCCTATCATATCTTATCCCCTTTTCTTCTTTAGAAAGAGATTGCATTTATAATCAACCTCCTTTAAATAAAAATAAACATTTATAAACATTATTTGGGGAATTTGGGCATAGTTTCTCATACTGCTTCCTGCTGGTTGGGGGAGCTGGCAATCTTATGGGGATCCTGAGAAAATTTGAGATAATGATCAAGTCCTGACTGAAGTAGTCTGTGAGGTTATATTGTCTGAGCCAGTTGCTTTGAAACTGTTTTGGATGTTGGATCATCTGGAGATCTCTCAGGGGATCTTCATTGATGGAACCATATTAACCTGGAAGGAATCCACAGCTTCTCATCTTCTGTGGAAAAAAAAGCAGAACCTCTTTTCTAAAGCATCATACCTTAGAAGTAAATTTTGAAGTCAAGATATCTTTAAAATATATATGTTGGTTTAACTTAGTAGCCTTTACAATCAAATGTCTCTCTCCAGTTAAAAAAATCCCAAAGACAATATAATAATCTGCAGTATCCAGACTCTTTGAGTAATTTTCATCTATACGTGGCTTAACTTTTATATCATTCTTATTGTCTCTTTAAAGACTTCATTTTTTTAAAAAACTTTATTTCTTTATATAACTGTCTATATTAATTTTTTCTGTCTTTGAAGCCCACGTACATTTTCTACATATATTGTAAATCGTTTAGAGTTTTATTCCATCTGAATTTGTCTTGTTGTGAATCTGTTATCATTTTTTGACCATTGATTTAAACTGTAGTGTGGCTAGGACTGAAGTGGCAGCCTTGGCTGCTGACTCTGCCCACCTCAGCTTCCCCACATGGCAGAGGTACACCTACTGTCAACTCAGAGAAGCAGTGGGTCTATACTGCCAACAAGCAGTGTATAGCCCAGAAACCTTTCTTTTATTTTTCTTTCTGTCTGTGCTAGCAAAAGCTAAATCTGCCACACACCATGCTACATGACTTGGAGACACCTCTGTGTACCTTGGTGGGAACCGGCCATGCCATGCTGTAGGTCAAGCCCACACAGCATGAACCTACCATAATGTAGCTCAAGCCCACATGCTGTAGCATCTCTGTATCATGACTTACCTGAAAGACATAAGTAGGAAGATGTTTTTAGCTCCATTTTAGAATCTTTTTAAAAAAGCTTTCTCAGGTTTTGGGTGGAAATTCTTGCTATCAAGTCTGGGCACCAAAATGTAGCTGTAAGTTTCTCTGGTCCCACCTGGCTCCATGGTCCTGCATCTCTCTGGTCCTGCCTGGCCCAGCATTCCTGCAGCTGCTTACAAAATAATCACTCAGAGGCTTAATATTAATTGCAAATTATATAGCCTCTGAGTCAGGCTTCTTGCTAGCTATCTCTTATAACTTAACTATTAATCTATGCATTGTCATGTGTTCTGTGGCTTTACCTGAGTCCCATTACTTGTTGCTCTTTGGACTGTGGTTTGGCATCTCCCCTTATTCTCCTTTCTTCTTTAACTATCTCTCTTGGATTTTCCCACCTAGCTCCATCCTGCTCTGCCATAGGCTAATGCAGCTTTATTTATTAGCCAATGGGAGTAACACATATTCACAGCATAAAGAAAGACATCCCACAGTAGAAACTAATTATTATTTATTTAGAAATGTAATTATTTAATTAGATATGCAAAATATCTACCTTTACACATCCAATCATAAGGCTGAATGTTAAAGGTATTTCTTCAGCTTTACAAACAGCTTAAATGCCAAGCCTGCTTTGCACAGAATTATGAATATAACTTTGATATCTTTAGTAAATCTACTTAATATGAAAAAAAAGATTTCTCTACTCTTAAGGGTAAGCTGCATGTCCAGCAGTAGATGGCCACAGGAAACGAACTGAAAAGGATCTTAGGAGATTCCTTGTCTCACACTCTCATGTTAGGTCTACTTTTTTCCCTTCATTTAAAAAAATTCATTTTTATTTTCATTTTTTAACCTATAAAACCTTTGTGTATTGTAGCTCCAGTTTTGTCTTTTTTATAGGATTCCTGAATGTGAGAATAAGTGTGTCTCTGTGTCTATATCTGGTTTTTTTTTTTTTTTTTTTTTTTTTGGTGCCCTTTCTTGGGCTCTTTTCCTTTTGTTTGTTTATTTTTCCTATTCCTATGTGTTACTTTTATCTTATCTTGTCTTTATTATTTTATTATAAGCCCTTAGATGCCTGTTTATTTTCTAACAACAGAAAGGGGGTGAATCCTGATGGAGAAAAGGTGGGTAGAAACTTTGAGGAGTAGAGGGAGGAGGAATAATAATCCGAATATGATATATGAAAAAAGCTATTTTAATTAAAAAAAAAGATTTCTTAGGGTAAAGGACAATTATCCTACAGAGAAACAATATTGTCTTTCTGAAAAAGTCATTGTTTTCAATCCTAGGAAAGCTGAGATGGGAGACTGTGCATCAGATAAAAAACATAGGATTGAGTTTACACAGAGTAAATATCATTACATTTCTTTCGGAAGCCCGAGCCTAGCCACAGTCTCTACAAGGATAGACTCTGTGTGTTACAAAGGGATGGGCAACATAGCCCATAATTGTGACTTAGGTCACAGCAGTCAGTTTTGTTCCTGCCTGAATCCAATAAACAGGAACATCTGTGATCGTTTGTGTGAACTCGAAATCATGATAAAGTGATTCTGTTTTCTTCCATTGGATAGTTCACGTACTGTATTGACATCATACACACACACACACACACACACACACACACACACACACACACACACACACACATATATATATATAATTGAAATATCAATTGTAGCAAAGTACTCTTGATATAAAATCTACCACCTTAACTGCTTTAAAATGTACAGTTTAGGGCTGGAGAGATACTCAACCATTGAGAGCACTTACTCCTCTTGTGAAGGACGGAGCTTTGATTCCCAGCCTCTACATCAGGTATCTTACAACCCCCTGTACTCTAGCTCCAGGGGACTGCTGCATTCTTCTTGCTTTGGTGGGCTCTGCACTCAGGTGGTACATATGAACTCATGCAGGAATGCATACATAATAAATAAATTAATGAATTAAAAAATGTACAGTTTAGTGGCATTGGGTCCTTTTGCCTTATTGTGCTTCCACCACCACCACCATTAATTGACAAACCTTTTTGTCTTGAGAATAGAAAGTTTGTATCTATTACAACAGTAGGTTTCCACTCACTCCTTTCCCAGTCCTGTTGACCACCATTCCACTTTCTGTCACTGCCATCTATGTGACATAAGAGAATTCATATGGCATTTGTTTTTCAGTGACTGATTTATTTTAGCAGGAGTGTCATTCTTACATTTTATCTGTGTTTTAGCATAAAGTGCAACTTCTAAGGCTAGTATTCCATTGGACATATTAACCATGGTTTCTTATTTTTCATCTATCAAATGATTCTTGAGTTGCTTGCACAAGAGTTATTGTGAACAAACAGATATGTGTAAATAGTTTTTAAAATCCCGCCTTTAATTCTTTCACATCGTACACCCCCAAGTAGAATCATTGACTCTGAAATTTTACTTCTTTTCGCAAACTTTCATACACTTTAAACCTCTAATTTTTAAAACATTCCTTTTTATTGTTGAAAGCTCCATACTTTTTCATAATTTGTAATTTTAAGTAGTTTATGTGCAAATTGATCATGCCACCACCTTCCTTCAACTCCCCCAGTGTCTCCCTACTCTCTCTCTCAACTTCATGTCCTTTTTATTTTACATTTGTTATTAATAACCCCATGAGTCCAATTAGAGTTGCCCGTATGCGTGTGAGTGTAAGGCCATCTACTGGGCATGAGTAACCTACCAGCAGGCATACTCCCCAAAGACAGTGACTCTGTCTCACTCATCAGCCAACAACTGCTAACAGCTCTTCAGGGATGGTAGGGATAGGGGGTTGAGGGTCCTACCCCTAACCAGCCTCATCAAAGCTACTGTTGCTTTATTCAAAAAGAAACCGCCTTATACTGGATGCTTAAATTCATTTAATGAAATGGACCATAGGTTCACATCAACTGGAGCCCACCATACTGTAGTTTAGAAATGGACAGGGGCTTAGGGCCTTGACATGTAACGTGAAGTTCCTGACTCAGCAGCATTGATCTTGATAGAACACTGATACACAGGTAGATTCTCAGGAGCCACGCTCTCTCTACCGAGTGAGAACCTGCATTTTAAAAAGGTCCCTATGGAGATCCTAAAAGTTTGAGAGGCATCTTGGATGCTTCCTGGAAGTCATTTTTATCCTAGAAAATTTGTAAGCACTAGAGTGAGCTCAAATATTGTTATCTGTTTTTTTTTTGTTAAGTATTTTTATCCCCTTTGTTGGATATCAGATGCCAGGTTTCCATGGACTGGAAACTATTGAAAATATTTGGTCACAGATCATAGTGACTGTGAACATTAGGACACGGCAGGGCACAGGATGTTTGGGTGGTCACTTACGTCAATGACATTCTGTTAGGTGCCAGGGACCTCGCACAACAAGGAAACAAAGGAACAAGTAGTGAAGAAGGGACCACGTCAAGGTTTACCGCAGTGAACACCTTGAGGACGGGAATTACATCTTATTTGACTCAGCATCCTTAGAGTGCTATGCTGATCATGGCACACATTAGACATTAAGTAAATTTGGGTCTGACTAAGAATTTGCAGACTTAATAAAAGCTAAGTATGGAGGCAGAAGCCTGACATTGTAGTGGGTACATGGGACAATCATGGCATCTGTTCCAACTGGCACGAGACCCTTCTGAAGACATTGGCAGAAATGGGTAGTTAAACCTGGTTGTGCTTTGACCCGAGGCTGCTCAGCTAGGGCAGTCTGAAAAATGCTAATTCTGTTTGTGTGAAGCAACTTTAGGAAATCACTTTTTAAACAAGCCAAATGATTGTAGACAGGGGTGACCCAGCTTTGAGAAAACCCAATACATAAATATCAGAACTGCCAAAAGAGATGAATGTTACTGTCACAAAACTGCTTTACATTTCCACCCGCAATCCTCGTCTTAAAATAGTCTTATTTTAAACTGTTCTCTTCTTGAGGAAGAGCACACGCTTTTTCAGGAAACTGCTCTGGGAACTCTGCTTCGAGACAGGCTGGGGATTCAATTTATTGCTAGAATGTTTCTGAAGATCTATTGGACTTACAGTTCAAGGTCACCTAGCTACTAATTCCAATGAAAGAAGAAAAACATAGCAAGTGCTTGTAATGTTTCCTTTAAATAAGGAAAAAAGAGGAATGTTTTTCTTAAGGGTTCTGGTGTTAGATGTTAAAAGTGAGTATAGACAGCCAGATGAAATCATCGTGGGCAAAGGAGGGAGCTAGGACTGGGAGAACAATCTCTTTAAGGAGTCAGGTCGTAACTGGGTCAGTAGAGACTGTACCTTTGATTAACCTGGAAAGGGAATGAAGAGTAGCCAGAGGACAAAATACTTCTTCCAGGAATGTTAATAGTGGACCCCTAAATCATAAACACTTGGAAACTCAATAACTTTTGATTTCCATTGTGAGAAATTTGACTTAAAATTCAAATTCAAGATAAAATGATAAATGTAAAGTTAAAGGTAAGTAAAAAATAAATGTGATCAGGCTGTAGGGATCTCCCCTTTAATTTTCTTTTTAATGTGTAATATTGAATATGTTCATTCAGCTTAGAGTTAGGGAATTTCCAAAGACTGGGCCAAGGGTTGGAGATTGGGTGGATAATGCTAAGGAGATGCAACTTCAGGCATTGTAGATGGACTACAGTTTCTGTTAAGCATAGAACAGCTCCTGGTTATGGATGGGAAGGAGGATATTATTTTCTGTTGAGAAAATGATGCACGTTGAGTATTGAAGGTTTTTATACGCAGAGATGACAAGCATTTAGATAACAAGAACAAATAAGCAATACACATTCATTTATCCCTAGCATGCACCAGGTCTTATGCCTTGATATCAGCTTGAAAAGAAAAGAAGGGGCTAGGGAGGTGTTTCAGCATCTTGAGAGTATTTGCTTCTCTTTCGGAGGACACGAGTTTTCTTCCCGTTACCCAAGTTGAGTATCTCCCAATCACCTGTAACCTCAGCGCAAGGGATTTGACTCCCTCTTCTGGTCTCTGTGAGTGTCTGAACATATGTAGCATATACCATACAAGAACACACACACACACACACACACACACACACACACACACACACACACACACACACGTAAACGTAAATAAATGTCTTTAAAAATGATTATGACACAGAAGTATAAAGGAAAAATGTGAGAAGCTGTTTTTCCTGTAGAGTGATGATAGAGATCTTTGAATGCTTGGATAAATCTGTTCTTGGGATGGCTAACTGTAAGCATCCTAGG
Source organism: Peromyscus californicus insignis (assembly GCF_007827085.1). NCBI lineage: Eukaryota > Metazoa > Chordata > Mammalia > Rodentia > Cricetidae > Peromyscus > Peromyscus californicus. The sequence continues at coordinate 54,616,282 of NW_026294491.1, forward strand.
AATTACATTGCACGGAGTTAAGTAGAAAACCACTTCTGATTTTAATTTGAATCTCAACACACAAGTAGGAGGGACCACCCCCTGGTGGCAGGGCACACACATTACACCATCCACCCATATGGAACATTCTGAAGTTCCACAACGTAAATCTGGATATGTGGCAACATTAAAGTGATTTAAAAAGTGCTCACATAACAGGAGCCAGTTTCACATTGTACAGAGATCTTTCCCACTAAACTGCTTTAGAAATTATTAAGGGCATCTAAATGAATTTCCCCATACAAATTCTGATACACCTTAAAAGAACAACGTGAAAATTCTATTTGTCCAAATGCGATGGTTAACAACCATATTTTACAGACTGACTGACAATAACGACAGCAGGCAATGTTCCCTGGACTTCTTTGAGTGCGTGTGTGTGTGTGTGTGTGTGTGTGTGTGTGTGTGTGTGCCTGCATGTATGTGTATATATGTGTGTGTGCGTGTTTGTGCATGTATGTGTGTGTGAGTGTGTGTGTGTGTGTGTGTGTGTGTGTGTGTGTGTGTGTGTGCATGTGTGTATCTAAGACAGAGTTCCAAGTCTCTCAGTCTTTCATTGTGTCACCATGAAGGTTGACAGAGAGAGGCACCATCTTCCTCCTGTTTTTATTCTGAGAAAAAGTACTGCCCAAAGCGCATCCTGTGCTCAGAGGCAGAATGTCACACTGCAGCATTCATTAGGAAGTGCCCCTTCCCAAGGCCAGCCCCCTCCTTGCTGTGATCATGCTGTCAGATTCAAGCCAAAGATCCAGCTCTGCCAGGTGGACCACAAAAGGAGGGATGCTCTTTTCCCCCACCCAGGTGGAAACGATGCTTGTATTATAATCATCCATGTTAGAAGTTCACGCTTGCATATCTTATGTCTCTCAACGACACCTCCAAGGATTTCACTTCTTTAGACCTCAAGAGATCTTTCAGGAAATAAAGAGTGTAAATTATCAGTCAGTCACTTGAAGAACAACAGACAATGACAGAGGCATCAGAAAAACACACTAGTGCCTGCACACATCAATGCCTTGTTACGATATCAGATCCCGGTAATTTTTACATGTTATAATTGGGCAAATTGGATCTTCAAATAGGTGAGGAAGTTCACCTTAAGAACAGCACTTTTCCCCCCACAGAGATTGATTGCACTCTCTCTCTCTTTTGTAGTTTCTCTTCTTGGAGTGTTTGTTGTGTGCATTTAATGCTCGGCCTTTGTTTTCCCAGCCCCATAGAAAGGGAACGACTCTCTGCTGGTTTCTTATGATGGCTTTGCTCACTGAGGCAGAGCCGCCTCTGGAACTGTTCGATAGCTCTGACTGGCAGCTATCCTCATGTGTAGCAGAGACGGAGGAGGCACTGCTCCTCCCTGTTTCCAAGACATGGCTGGAATCAATGAAAATCAATTAGCTTTCACCTGCTTAAATTTTAGAGCATCAAAGACAATCATACATTTCCAAACAAACACAGGACATTTTTTTTTCTTTAAAGAGCAATTAAATGACCAAGCGGTGAGTAATTTATTTGCTAGGTTACCTTAAGACTTTCCTATTTGCCCTTGTAATAAATTTACTATTTATTTGCCATGATTCAAGGCAAAGAAAGAGATAAAAATTAATTTAATTAAAAGTGGTAGCCTAGAATGGTGGTGCACACCTCTAGTCTCAGCATTTGGGAAGCGAGTACTGGAGGATCAAGAGTTCAAGGTCATGCTCAGCTACTCAGGGAGTGTGAGCACATCCTGGGCTACCTTAAATAAAGACTATAAATTATAAAACCTCTACAGAAATGTCAATATAGTGATTGACATTTCTTACCTCTTGTAAAGCTGATCCACAATATAGTACATATAAAAGGTTATATTTAATGATTAACTAAAGACAATCCAAAATTACTCACTTGTCATTTGTAACATGCAAAATGTCAAATTTTATGTGTAGTTAATCAAAGTGTGATGTTAATATTGGTAGTTATTCTGATTGCTCTTTTCATATTTGAAAAAAAGGGAAAATAATTTAATAATGCAAGGAGTCATAGATCATCACCATTACTACTGGAATAAGTGTTCATCTTCCTCATTAAGTTGTCAAAAAAATTCCCAAATGCCTCACCTTTGTTTATAATAATGAACTCCAAATGTGTAGGATACTTCAGTTTCTTATGCTACCACATTATTATTTTTGTGGTTCCAGGAACACCATTTCATGCCTCCAATTCCCCTCCAACTTTCTATTACAATAAGCACCTTCTGTATCTATTGCTCTGTGTGCAGGTAGCTTCGATCCACAACCTCCCCTCTCCTTCTGAGAGTTTCTTGATTCAATTGAAATACCCTGAGACACTGCATCCTTTAGGCTTTCAGAACAAAAACTTGGTGTAGTGTGTGTGTGTGTGTGTGTGTGTGTGTGTGTGTGTGTGTGTGTGTGCTGTGTGTGGGGGGGCTGGCTCAAACTCATCAGGTAGTCAAAGATATTCCTGAACTCTTTGTGGGTGTACATGTATATATTCCTGTGTATGTGCATGTGAGGGTTCAGTTGCATGTGCATTTGTGGGGACATGCATGTGTGGAAGTCAGATGCTTACACTGGATGCCTTCTTCAACTTCTCTCCACTTTAATGTTTGAGACAGGTTTTCTTGCTGAGTCTTGAGCTTGCTGATTCATCTTGAATGACTAGTTAACAACTCAGAAGTGCCCTCTTATCTCTGTGTCCCAGGTACTGAAGGTTTCAGGAATGTATTCTATGCCTAGTATTTTAGGTGAGTACTGAGGACCAAACTCAGGACCAAACTGCTCTCTCAGACATTTCTTCTTCCCTATCTTAGGCCATCCTGGACACCAGAGGCTCATTTTGCCATACCGAGCCCTCTCGCTTTTCACCACAGCCACTTAAATTCATTCATTGAAAATGTATTATTGAAACTGAATCTTATTCACAAAGCTCGACTTTTGTTTGTTTTGCAGGTATCTCCCCTAAAAGGATCCAGCTAACGTCCTGGGAAGTCAGTGTTTTGTGAGTGCCATCTCAGTTCCTCACCTCTGCATGTTCAATGACTTTAACATCCTTATACACAGACACAATTTCACAAAAGATTCTCTTTCTTTTTCAATTTTGTACCACAAAACACTGGTGTGTGTGTGTGTGTGTGTGTGTGTGTGTGTGTGTGTGTGTGCAGATAGGCACATGCCACGGCACATGTGTGGAGGTCTGGGAACAACTTGTGAAAGTCAGTTCTCTGTTTACACTATGTGGGTTCTGGGAATGGAAGTTAGGCCATTGGCTTGAAATCAAGTACTTTTACCTAGTGAGCCATCTCTCAAGCCTTGTCTCTTTTCTAGTGAACCCACCCACCCAAGAAATATTTTTAAAAAGTTACTATGTATAAATATCCTGCTTTGACACTGTCTTGAAAGTTATGATCATGACAATACAAAGCACTAGAAATAATTATTTTTGAGTCAACTTCATACTGGTTAATTAAGCCAATTTTATGTTAATAATATAATTATAATATCTCTCGATGACTTTTATGATTCTCCTATTTAGTAATTCATACTTTCCTATTTTGTCATTCAGTCCTTGTTTATCGAGGGAAGCTCATTCTATATGTACATAAGTATAAGATCTTGTTTCTCACTCATGTTACATTGTTTGCTAAATCTTTTGTATAACACAACAGATACTGAAATATCCTCATATCTTGCATAAGAATGTAAAAAATATCACTGGGAGGGAAAGTTCTTTATGTGTTTTCTTTTTTTTTTTTTTTTTTTTTTTAAATGACTATCTCTGAATAGCCACAGAGAGCTCTGTGTATGTGTTTGGGTTAGAAATACAGCTCTTCTCTCAATCTTTTAGGATTCCTATGCCTGTCTGGAGGTATTGTTGCCACAACAATGTAAAAATAGTGACAGAAAGTCATTCTGTAGTGAAGTCAGTATAATCCAAAATGTGGATTCTTTTATGTACTCAGGTGTGCAGGTTTCAACAGATCTGGGAAACTTAAGAGAAATTGTAGTGGGTAGCCATTCCAGCTTTGATCTGGAAGTTCCAACCCCCATTGAGACTTCGGCAACTGTCACGCCTACAAGGCGGGGCCAAGGGAGACGCCTGGAGACCCGAGATCTGGATTCTCTCGGTTCCAGGACCCTGGACAGTGGAGGTGGGCCAAGCAGAGCTCCAGAGAACACCGCTGGACTGCGATACACCTTCCCCAGACCCCGCGACCTACCTGTCCCTTAATTTGTAAGTTACGCCATTAAATAGATCTCCTTTTAACTACGTGGAGTGGCCTTAATACTTTCGCCAATAAGAAATATTCAACAGCAGCCTAGTTTGTAATAGTTGTCCTTCACTGTTTCCTAACTCTTCAACTCTTCATGTTCCGGACTCTGAGCTGCAGTGAAATTCCATGGCTGCTGAGACCTCTGGTGCTCTGCGGCCCATTAAAGAGAATTAAGATGCCAAGGCCTTTAAGTCAATTCAAAAAACCTTAGTTTCTTGAAAATATAACAACCTAACGCAGGTGTGACTGGCTGGTAGAGAAGGGGGAGTTCCTTTGTGAGGTGATTCTGGGGGCCAGATGCTCAATAGTTTGTGATCCTGGTGCTTGAGAATCTTCTCCCTTCAGTGAACAAATGTCAGAGAACTAAGGGGACATACATTCGCTCTTAGCCATCCGGAAGAGGCGTGCACTGTTTATTGCTAATACTACATTGCCAAGAACTCGTCACAAAAAGAAAATTAAGTCGGCACATGGCTTTTCCACGTGCAAAGGACATGAGAAAAAAAATCTCCCTAGCCACTCAATTGACTCTCCTGATTTCTTTAAACTATAGAAAGTGTAGTGCTGAAAAATTTGGCCAACCTGTCACCATTTCTTCTGTGGTGACATCCCAGAATGCTTCCTGTACACAAATGATGTATTTGAACACGTAGAAACGCATTTCCACGTTTACTCACACTTTCAAGTTTCTTTTACTGCATTCTGACAACTATACTAGTTTCTCAACTTGAAGTTTAAGTGTCACACAGACTAGCTGTTAGGGCACATCATTTCGTAAAGTACCCTCCACTCTAGTTGGATTAGACACTACAGTCATATTAGACACTACAGTCATGTTTTAAGGAACCCTGTTGTTCTTTGATGTTTCCCCGAATCCCTTTTTATGTCTTGAAGCCTGCTGATAAGCTCATGGCTACAAAACCTGTAGGCTTTGGATTTGACTAGGGAGAAGCAGCACATAATTTATTTCTGTTAAAGTTCAGCTTTGGTCATCGATGTCATTACATCAGCTCCCAGAAGCTCATCTCTACCTCTGTTTCCTCTAGGCTAGATTATTACAAATCCCTTTTTGCTGGCCACTGGATATATTGCTCTTTGAACTTGCTTTTTTTCCTTCATATTCATCTGCTATTCTATCTTATCAGTCCACATCATTATTACTGTAACCATTATACATTATTATATCCTTAACTCTCAAAGAAATCATAATTGGAAGTTTCTATTGTCATAATAAGATTCATGCTCATTCAAAGACATATGCATTTCAACTAAACCAGCATTACAATGCATTTCAGATCTCATCATTCTATTTATCTTTTCAATGAATAACCAAAGTGGAGTGGTGTTTCTTGGGTTGAGTAACCAAGCTTGTTTGGGATATTCCAGAGTATTTTTACACAGACACACAACCAGATGTGATGCATTTTGATGAATTCCTAAAAGACAAATCTGTAAACACAATGGAGTTTGAGATCTATTTTAATTAATACCCAACATGGAATTATTGTACTTACTAAGTTATGATCTATATTCATTATTAAATTTTTATTGTTAAATTTTCCTGATTTTCTACTTTCCCTCGTCAGTTTCTCTACTCTATGTCAGTGATGCAGTGCTTAAGGTGGTGGTCTATGGCTGACTCCACGCTCAGTGATAAAGGAAGAATGCTTAAATGGCACTTAGGGTTGGAGTGTTTGTGAGATTGCTGGAGAAGTTGTGGAAGGTCCCGTGCCTGGCTGCTATAATCTTCCTCTCACTGAAAGGGTAGACAGGGGCATTGGATTTGCCTCATATCTTCTCTTTTTCTTTAACGGTGAACTAACTATTTAAAAATCAGAAAGAGGCTGGGGAGCTGGTGTAGCAGGTCAATTGATGGCTGTGCAAGTGTGAGGTAGTGTAGCAGGTCAATTGGTGTCTGTGCAAGTGTGAGGTACTGTAGCAGGTCTAGCAGGTAGATGTCTGTGCAAGTGTGAGGTAGTGTAGCAGGTCTAGCAGGTAGATGTCTGTGCAAGTGTGAGGTAGTGTAGCAGGTCTAGCAGGTAGGTGTCTGTTCAAGTGTGAGGTAGTGTAGCAGGTAGATGGTTGTGCAAGTGTGAGGCCCTGACTTTAGATCCCAGAAGCCACATAAAGTTCTATCAGGCACAGGGGTGCGCCTGCAATTCCATTGCAGGGAGGAAGAAACAGAGACCAAGCTGGAACAAGCTGACCAGACAGACAAGCTGAAAGGGTAAGCACTGGGTCAGCTCAAGACCTCATTTTATAATATTGATATAAATAAGGTGGAGAGAATTTGAGGAAGACACCTAAGATCAACCCCAGGCCTACAGCCACACTTGCACACATGTGCATACGCACCTACACACATGTGTGAAAATGCATGTATGTAACACACACACACACACACACACACACACACACACACACACAGAGCAAAAAACAACCAACCAACAAAACAAAACAAAAAATGTGAAATTGTAAACCAGTAGGGTGTTTGTTTCCCTATGTTTTGCTGGGGCTGGTTATCTAGTCACGCGATCTGAGTACTATGCTCAGTACTTAGGACTTGATGTTGCAACTGGTGTCACATTTTTGTTATTCTGTGGGCTGGGATAGAGCAAACCATTTGCTTTGTAGAGTCATTTCCCTCACGGTTAAAGAACTAGTTAAAATAATAGTGCTATGTTGGTCAGTAAGTGACCAACTTAACTGGGCCAGTTTTCCTAAATATTTTGCTGAGCATCATTCTGGATGTTTCAATGATGGCACTTTTTAAGATGAGGTCATCAGTTAAATCAGTGAACTCTGAGTAAAGTAGATCATTGATGCTGCTGCAAGGATCATCAATTAGTTAAAGACCTGCAACAGGACAAAGACCAAGGTCCCTGGAGCAAGAAGGGAGTCTGCCAGCATACTGTCATCTTCACACTGGAGTTGCAGTCCCTTGCTGGGACTCCAGCCTCCAGCCTGTCTAATCAAACAGAATCTGTGAGGCTTTCTGATCCTGTGAGCAATTTCTTAAAGTAAATCTTGGTACATATGTAAATATACATCTTGTTTGCTCTGATTCTCTGGAGAACTCGAGTATACTAAGACATTCCAAAAGGCATGACTAAACTCTCTCTAATTTCCATCTGTGCATTTATGTATTCTTGAGATGCAAGAGATTTGTAGGATTTTATATTTATAGATAAAAGTGGACAATTTTCAAAGGCTGTACAATTAAAAGGCCACTTCTTTATTGATGAATCTCATCCTGAATAATAGTAAGGTACTAACTTCTCTGATAATCTGGAATTTAGTGACTTACCTTTTCTAGGAGAAAAACTCAAAATGACAGTTTCCAACATTTACAAAACCTGCTACTACATAAATGCTAAAAATATGTTTCCACATAGTAAGCATAGTAGTGCCTTAAATGTATTCTTTCACACTTATGAAAGGAAATTTTCTCCTACTAGTTTTCACTTTGAATTGTAACTACAAAGTTGACCTGTACTTGAAATCAAGAGTATGTGTATCCCTGTGTTGGACAGAAAATAGTTCATCAGCAAGAGCTTGCATGCTAGAACTGAAATTCTCTTCACTGACTTAAATTGAATAAGACAAAGATGGGAAAATATGGTGATTTTAATTTTAATCAAATCTTTTTGTATATGGCTGTATGTCTTCTGAGAAGATTTGCATGTGTATGTGTGAGTGCACATGCATGTATGTGTATGAAGGCCAGAGGAGGGCAGAGACATCTGTCCCTCTGTCACTCTTTTCCTAATTGCTTTGAGGGAGTGTCTACCACCGAACTAGAGGTCACAGTGTTTTTAGTAGGCTGGTAGCCAGCAAGCTGCAGCAACTGTCTGTTTCCCCAGCCCAACCCCACAGCACTGGGATTACAGGTGTGTCTACCACCACACACACCACCACACGTGGCTTTTATGTGGGTGTTGGGGATCTGACTCTGGTCCTCATCCTTGTGAAGCAAGTGCTCTCAACTGGCCATCTCTCCAGTGCAAATTTTAAGTTTTGCTACTTTTCATTTATATATTTTTATCAAAGTTATAAAAAATGTAGTAAGTCGTGATGAGGATGCTCCTCAGAGGTAATGACTCTTATTGACTGTATTTCAGGACTTCCATATCCTACCTGTTTAGCTGCTAATTCCAGATTTTGTGGGTGATCTGAGGTATCTCCATTTACCAAATCCTAGGACATGGAACTCCCCATACACTTCTAGTTCTGGAGGGCAGGGAGGTAGCAGAGTGGTTAGGGTTATGAATTGACAAGGAAAATGGACTAAGGTCTTGAGTTTAAATATGGCACAAGTAGGCTTGTATAATGATGTAGTTAACCAAGAAGTAACTGGGTAGACTAGCAGGAAAATCCCTAATTTTACTATGTTGGAAAGAAATATGCATTTCTCCCGAAAGTGGCCCAGTTCTGCTGAGTAAATGTCTGGGCTGTGACCTCACGTTTAGCTTCTTCACCTCTCCTGCTTAAATATAAGCAGGCATCATCATGTATCTGCTCCTCCCTTCCTCTTGTCACCCTTTTTTCCCCTTCATCATTTCCAGGTTGGCCTGACAGATTAACAGTGCCAGCACTAGACCCTCAAGGCTCATCCCGTCTCCCAGCACCTCAGAAACAGAACTGAAGCAGAGACAAGTTTTTGGAAAGCCAGGTTCTGAAGTTGGCTCTGTAATTGATGAAAATCTAAAAGAGAAAATGTGCTTTTTCCCCTACACATTCATCATTTTAAAGGTTAGTTTGCTATTTCAAACATTTAAGACAATATTACTAGTCTACTGACTTTGTCGCTAAAATTTGAAAGTTTATCTTCACACATTGACACATTGAAGTCGAGTAATAGTCTGAATATGCTGGGTCTTCCCTGTAATTACATCAGGAGCTGTGAGGCAGGTAAATGGTCTCCAGTTCAGTGCTAGCCTTGGCTACAGTGTGAATTCTAGGCCTACCTGGGCTAGACAATGAAGCACTGTTTCAAACAAAACCAAAGTAAAACAAGAGACAACAGATGAAATGAAATTAATATTCCAGAACTAAGTGCATGAGTAGGTGTTTTGCATGTGTTACTTAAGTTAGTTTGGTTCTGAAGTATCCATTACTCCTAGTCTCTTCTTAAACTTCACATGAACAAGAGTTAGTAAAGCAATTTGTAGCAGGAATTTTGCTTTTCTTTCTACCATCCAAGCAGGGAAGCCTCAGGGTCTACACCTATTCCTTCTCTTTGAGATATGCTAATGCTGAAGAAGTCTGGCTCCAATCAACACATGTAGAAACAGTCTATATGATTGTGCTTCTCCTGGTCTTATTCAACTACTTCAAAAATGCACTAGTCTATGCAGGGGCTTACTGATCTCTGACATATAGTAGATGTGATAGGAATACTATGTATTATAATTTTATTAAGTCATGATAAAAGATTTATTGTTATGTAAGTAGGCATTTGATGCTGCAAGTTATTGTATGGGTATGATATTTGTTTGGGGTGATAATGGTTAGTTATCTTAACAGAATTTAATTTCTCTATCAAAAGTGCTTTCAGGGTAATAACCTTTAATGATGCTTTTTATTATTACAAGATAGTACAATCAAATTGATTCAGAGAGGAAAAAAATCAAAACACAAAAACACACACAAAAAACACTGCTATGGATTCAGTCTCCATTAAATATCCTCACTAATCTAAGGCTTGTATGTTGGTGCTTTGCTTTTACAAATATAATTAAATAAATTATAGTCCTCAGAGCATCAATCAATAACTCCAGAAAGTCACTAAGTAAATATTGTTTACATACATAGGTTTATAGACATTAAAAATATATTTACTTAACTATTACATTTTCTTGGTAGATTAACATTAATCGATGAAAATTAATTTTCTCTCTTTAGTAAGAAGGTCAGGTATATGTTTACATGTGATGGTGGCAGGAACTGTAGCATAGTCTCTTAAGAGTTTTCAGGTCCATTCTGACTCGTCTCTCCTCTCAAGTAGGTATGGACCTGTCAGGGATCCTTAGGACTTTTCTTTACCTTGTGCTAATCACATACAACAGCACAGGTCACCAAGCAACCATTAGCAGTCTCTGAGCGTGTCTGTGGTCTGTGGCAATGGTCCTTTCCGATGTCTCCTGTCACGATGTCCATTCTTTAAGTTGTTGGGATTGTGGGGCTCCAATGTAGTTGCTATAGTAACTCCTAGCAGTGCCCTGTGGTTGCTGGACTAAGAATGTAGTGTGGAGTTCCTTAGAAAATTAGTTAAACATGCCATTGTAGCTGTCATTCTTAAAAGCTAAACAAAGTTTTGATAAACATCAAGAGATACGTACTATAAACTGAATGTTTATGTAATAAGAATATTAATGTAAATGCTGAATTCTGTGAAATGTCACTCTTTAATACACTGTTCACAATTGTGGCATTTAACTTCTAGTTAACAATGATATGTGTCTCAAAGTAGGTCACATTATACCATCATTATTACTGCTTTAAATATATTGGAAAGCAATACTTACATTGAAACCTTTCTAAATTTAAGATAACTTGTTAAATTGCTTCTTTATGGTGAGTAGTGCTAGTTTCACAGTAAAGATTCTAATCATATGCATGCATGTACTTATAATTTGGTACCTAATTAGAGTAAGGATTGTTGTTAGTAACACCAACAGGGACAATTACCATTTATCAACATTTACTATGCATTGGACCCTATGCCGATATTGCTGACACTCTATAGTCTTCACAAAGTCTGCTTCCCTTTGGATATAAGGAAAATGAAACACAGAGAAGAAAAATAATCTAAAGACAATAAGAGAAAATCAGAGATTTCTAACCCAGATAATTCTGAGACCAAAGCATTAGAGCAAATGCCATTTTGCATTTTGAGGAGAAGAACTACAGAGAAGACAATCTGAGGTGGATGAAAGGAAGGTTGGGTGGGAGATTATTTGCCATCAATCTCTTTGAAGCATTTGTGTGTGTGTGTGTGTGTGTGTGTGTGTGTGTGTGTGTGTGTGTGTGTGTATGTGTATGTGTTGTGTTTGACTGTGTGTGCATGTGGAGGCCAGGGGATAACCACAGGTATGTCTTCTGTTCTGATTAGTTTTATGCCAACTTGACACAAGCTGGAATCATCAGAGAGGAGGGAGCCTCATTTGAAAAAATGCCTCTAAAAGATCAGGTTGTAGGCAAGCCTCTGGGGGCATTTTTAATAATTAGTGATTGATGGGGGAGGGCCCAGCTCATTGTAAGTTCTGGTTCTGATGGGCTAGTGGTCCTGGGTTCTATGAGAAAGCAGACTGAGCAAGCCATGGGAAGTAAGTAAGCAGCATCCCTCCATGGCCTCTGTATCAGCTCCTGCCTCCAGATTCCTGCCCTGTTTGAGTTCCTGTCCTCACTGCATTTGATGAGCTGTATTATGAAACTGTGTGTGAAATAAACACTTTCTTCCCCAAGTATCCTTTCATCATAGTGTTTCATCACAGCAATAGCAAACCTAACAAAGACAGTGTCTCAGGTGCCATGTACCCTGGTGTTTGAGACAAGTTCTCTCATTGGCTTAGGACTCACCAAGTAGCCTAGGCTGTTTGGCTAGTCATCCCCAGGGCTCCTGTCTTGACTTCCCCAACACTGAGATTACAACACTCACCTGCTTATTATTATTATTCTAAGTATTTATTTATTTTATGTATATGAGTGACCTGTCTTCATGCATACCAGAAGAGGAAATAGGATCCCATTACAGATGACTGTGAGCCACCCTGTGGTTGCTGAGAATTGAACTCAGGACCTCTGGAAGAACAGTTAGTGCTCTTAATCACTGAGCCACTCTAGTCTGCTTTTTATTATTTTTAGCGTGGGTGCTGGAGATAGGACTCGGACTCAGTCCTTAAGCTTGTGCCACTGACTGAACTATCTCCCCAGCCTGCATTGGCTCTTAAAGTTGATCCTAAATGAAGCTAATGAGTTGTCCTATACTAATGGTACAATTTAGAATTCCAAAAGAAATCCTCAAGTTTCAAGAATTCTCTTCTAGGGTTTATGGGTTAGTTTTGGTCAACTTGACCCAAACTAGACTCACCTTTGAAGCAGGAAGCTCAGTTGAGGAATTGCCTCTATCAGATTGGCCTGTGGGCACATCTGTAGGGCGTTTTCTTGGATAATGATTGCTATGTAAGAGCCCAGACCACTGTGGGTAATATCACCTTTGGGCAGGTGGTCCTGGCTTATATAAGAAAGCAGGTTGAGTAAGCCATGGAAGTGAGGCCAGTAAACAGCATTCTTCATGCTTCCTGACTCAGTTCCTCATTCCAGATCATTTCCTTGAGCTCTTGCCCCGGTAGACTCTAACCTGTGAGATGTAATAATCACTTTCCTCCCCAGTTTTGTTTCAGTCAGTGTTTGATCATAGCAACAGAGAAGCAAACTAGTGAACTGGACCTCTGAGTGATTTGAGTGCATTTTGCTGAGTGATGACATTGAGGTTTCAGGGTTAAGAGGATCCACAGTGATTATAAAAGAATGTTTTTCTTTTTCTTTATGCAAGTTTCTTTGTTGTTGTTTAAGATGGAGGAAGGATTGTAGGAGCCAGAGGGGGGTCATGGACATCACAAGGGAACTCACAGAAACAGCTAACCTGGGCTCATAGGAGCTCACAGCCTCTGGACTGACAACCAGGGAGCCTGCATGGGACTGACCTAGGCCCTCTACATATATGTGACAGTTGTGTAGCTTGGTCTTTTGGGGGCACTTCTAGCAGTGGGAACAGGGCCTGTCCCTAATGCTTGAGCTGGCTTTTGGGAACTTATTCCTCATACTGGGTTGCCCTGCCCTGCCCTGCCTTAATACAACGAGAGGAGCTTAGTCCTACGTCAACTTGATATGCTAGATTATGTTAACACCCATGGGAGTTCTGCCCCTTTCTGAACAGAAACAGAGGAGGAGTGGATGGGGGAAGGGGCAGAGAGGAGGCAGGGGAGACTGCTGTTGGGATTCAAAGTAAATAAAAAAATTGAATTAATAAAAAATAAAAATAAATAAAAAGATTTTATTTTGATTACAACATTTCTCCTTTCCCTTCTCTCTCCAAACCCTCCCATATACTGCTCCTGACTCTCCTTCAAATTCATGGCCTTTTGTTTTCATCATTACTGCATGCGTAGATGTATTTGCATATACACATATGTCCCTAACTATAACCTGTTGAGTTAATATAGTGTTACTTGTATGTTTGTTTTCAGATCTGACTTTTTGGCACTGCACAATCAATTGGTATTCCTTTCCCTGGGGAGAGCTACTCCCTGCTCCCAGCTTTCCTTAGTTGCCTGTAGTTCTTTGTGTAGGGGTGAGGACTTGTGGGCTTTTCCTTATATAGTTCAGCATGTTTGCTGGTGTCCCCCTTATGCAGTTCACATTTGGATGGTTCTGTTGGGGAAATTTTATGGTGTAGCTTTTGATGTTCCTAGGAGACACAATCTCCCAGCAAAGTCCTCGATCCTCTGACTCTTTCAATCATTTTGCCCCCTTTCCCACAGTGTCACCCGAGCCTTAGGTGTGGGAGTGTTTTATAGATGAATCCACTGGGGCTGGATCCCACAAGTCTGCATTTTGACTGTTTGTGGTTTTCTGTAGTGGTCTTCATATGTTACAAAGAGAATCTTCATTGATGAGAGGTGAAGACGACACTTATTTGTGGATAAAAGGACAAATGTTTACAGATTGTTGTTAGAGATTAAGCTGGTTTAATATATTAGTGGTTATAGATTAGCCTCCAATAACCATGATTTCACTAGCATGATTAGCTGGGTTGAGAAGGTTAATTAAATCCAGTCAGAGAGGCATTAGTTACTGCCAGAGCATGGGTATCACTATTTCACCCTTATGGTTATCATTCCACACTGGCCATTGATGTGGTTCATAGGCATTATAGCTGGGTGGGGCTGTAGGCCCTGGAAGCTTGAATGGTGCGTTCTGGTACCATGAAAACTAGTCCTCAGAGAGGAGGCATTCAGATCAGTTTCAGCTCAGGAATCTTTAGGCCATGTTTCTGAAATGTATTGTATCTTAAGCAATAGGAGCTTACCTTGCACCTCAGGGGTGGGTGGATAACCAAGGGCAGCAACAATAGGCTGGATGTTTTGGGAATCTCTCAGACAACCCAACAGAGAGCCATTCATGTCTGGTATTGGAATGAAAGGATGCTTATAATGATGAATTAAGGGTCGAAAGCTTTCAAGCATAGTCTACGGAGAGCTGGATGGAGGTTGGAAGGAAAGTTAAATACAGATAGAGGAGTGGTATGTGTTGTAAATCATTGGGAAAGGGGAATTATAAAAGGACAACAAATATAAATTATTTACTTCATAATTTTTTAAAGAAGTTGGCTTTCAGATAATGTCTATAGTGGAAAGATAATCCTATTTTTTATTCTTATTAAGCTTTTGTCAACAGCATAATTCATTTATTTTAGTGCATAATTACAATAAATAGCTGTAGTCACATGTCATGTGATCATCTCACTGTTACCTCTGTCTCTGTCTTAGACCCTCCCTCAAGTCTTTCTTTCATTCTTGTAGCTGGAGATTTCTCCAGTCCTGCCAGGGCCTGCAGCCACTTAGACCCAAGTAAACACACAGAGACTTATATTACTTATAAACTGTATGACCATGGCAGGCTTCTTGCTATCTAGTTCTTATATCTTAAATTAACCCATTACTATTAATCTATAAGTTGCCACGTGGCTTGTGGCTTACCGGTACTTTACATTTTATTTCTCATGGCAGCAGTAGCTGGCAGCATCTCCTGACTCAGCCTTCTACTTCCCAGAATTCTCCTCTCTGCTTATCCCACCTACACTATACTTCCTGCCTGGCTACTGGCCAACCAGCATTTTTTTTTATCAATCAATCAGAGCAACACATTCACAGAGTACAGAAAGACATCTCTAGCACATTCTGGTAGTAAGAACACTTGAGGTCTGTTCTCCAGGCCAGTGAGAAGGCTAAACAGGTAGAGGTGATTTTTGTACAAGTCTGGTACCCTGAGTTCAATTTCCAGAAAAGTTGAAGGAGAGAAATGACTCCAGAAATTTGTTCTCTGACCTTCACACATGTTCAAGCTGTACATGAACGTTTACTATACTGAGAGTTATTGTGATGGAATGGAAATTTAAAAACAATTTACATATTTTTATTGCTAGTGGCTATAAACATTATTGAGTGTTCATTAATTTATACTGGAAAGTTGTGTACATTCATGGGGCACACTGTGATGTTGGATGCTGCCCTAACCAATTCATGAGGAATTCATGAGGGATGTATCTCAGTAGATTCCTAAAACTGTAGGACACACCAAATTCTAAATACTGTGTAAGGTTTTTCCCATATAAGTATAATATCAGAAATTTAATCTATTTCACATTAAGAGATTTATAATAATAGTTAATAATAAAGTAGGACAACTATAAAAACATATTATAAAAATACTGTGTGACCACAACCTTTTTCAATCTATCTTGTTATATAATATTCTCTATTCTTGTGATAGTGAGATGGTATCTATGTGATGGGACGGAAATTAATGATGTAGGATTATGACAACATTGGGCTTGTGTTAACATTCTGATAGGATCATCCATGCCAGGTGGTCATGATTGTTGAGCCTTAACGATAGTGGTTAGATGTCAGGTCACACCTGATCACGGATAACAGAAGAAAGTGAAATGACTAAATCAAGATAATTTTCATATCCATTCTCTTATATACCTATAATTTTTCTGAAAATATTTAGAATATAGCCTCCGCACTTGTCCTTTATAAATGGCGATAAGTGATTGATTTCCTTTGTAATGACCGAGTGTCTTGTGACAGTCAAACTTACTTATTAGTTCTAGTAGATTTGTGGATGATATATGATTTACCATACAGGGTAACATAATGTGTAAGAATAAATAAATTTTTGTTTCTTCCTTTCAAAACTACATGGGCTTCACTTCTTATTCTTATCTTATTGGATTAGCAAGAGTGTTGGTAGGAAATGGAATATGCATGGTAGGAATGCTCCTTGCTTTATTCTTTTCTTAGGAGAAAAGCAGTCAGTCTTTCGACATTGAGGATGATGTCAGCTGTGGATGCATTATAGATAACTTGTATTGGATTGAAGAAGAGAATTGTGTGCTCCTGGAGTGCTGGGGGTGTGTGTAACCAGGAATAAAAGGTGATTGTGTCAAATATTGGAGTATTATGATTAATTTAAAGTTTTCAATCATATTTATATACCAGTGGGTATGTGAATGTAAGTGCAGGTGACCACAGAGGCTGTAGGAGAGCATTAGATCCTTAGAGCTGGAGTTACAGCCAATTGTGAGCTGCCCAGTGTGGGTGTTGGGAGCCTAACTCCTGTCCTCTGAATGAGCAGTATTTCCGCTTAACCACTGAACCATCTCTCCAACCCCTAATAGGATTGTCTTTATATTTTTAAACTTCATTTGTAGATTAGATTACTTCAGACTACTGTAATTTTTATATAAACATGCTATATATTTTTTATTTAGGTTCACTATATACATTTTGATAGATTATTTTCATTTTTATTCAATTCAACCTATGCACTAACTTATCTGTCTTTTTCCCTTTAAATTAAGAATTATTTAGGAAAGTTACATAACTTCCAGCTATATGGAGATTTTTCCAGCTGTTTTTATGCTTTTGATTACGTCTATAATTATTTCATTGCTACAAAATATCATTTGTATGGTTTTAACAAGTATAAATTTAAATTGATTGATTAAAAAAAAGAACTCAGGATACTGTTTTTAACTTTTTTAAAAAACATGAGCCCAGGGCTTTGTACATGCTAAGTATATGCCCTACCACTGAGCTACATCCATGCATACAATTGTTTTTGAAAAGAATGTGTCACCTGGGGTGATAAAAGGGCTCAGCAAGTAAAGACAATAGTTCCAAGCCTCCTGACCTGATTGACTTGAGTTTGATTCCTGGGACCCATGTGGTAGAAGAAGAAAACCAACTTCCACAAGTTGTCTTCTGACTCCATATATACTCTGTAGACTCTGAGTTATGAATGCACACTTGCACATGTACACACACACACACACACACACACACACACACACACACACAAATAAGGGAAATAAAAATAAAATAGAATGTATATTCTATCATTACCAGATAAAATGTCTTATTAGTTTCACTTACATCAAGCTGGTTGATAGGGATAATCAGGTCCTTTTCAACTGTATTGATTTTTCTGTCTACTTCCATTGATTAGAGAAAGGAATGCAGACCTGTCTATTTTACAGTCAAATTGTAGACTCTTGTCTTTCATCAGTTCTGTCAATTTTTACTTCATAATATTTCAAGTTTTGTTAGTGGTGTTGTTTGACTTTCTATTTCTGTTTTGATGAACACTGCTTTAATGACATACAGAATTTTATATAAGGTAAGTGTTCTGAAATCTACCTTGACTGTTACAAATATGCTCACTTCAGCTTAATTTTGATTATTTCCCACTGTGTATCATTTTCTCTACTATCACACTGAGAAAAACTTATTTGTTATTTGGTAATTTCCTGCAAATGTGTAAAGCATTTTGATCAAATTCACACCCCCTTTATTGTCTCTTATGCCCTCCTACTCCTGCTGAGTCCCTTCTTCACTAGTCACATTCCCACATTCATGTTTTTTATCTTTTTCTTTCCTTTTTGTGTCCCACTGAGTCTAATGTCAGTTTGCTTATATGAGAGCATGGGTGAGGGGTTAAGACTGGAACATGGGCAACTTACCAGTGGCTACACCACTGAAGAACATGATCCTCCCTCCCCCAGCAACCACTAGCTGTCAGTGGCTCCCTAGGAATGATGGTGTCTCCCCAGCTCCCATCCAGAATGGGATGTTAATAGTCTCAATCTTGTGCAGGTAATCACTACTCTATGAGTCTATGAGTGCAAGGGCCAGGTCATGTCCTGAAAACAGCCTTTCACAAAGCTTTCTACCCTCCCTGCATCTTCCAGCTCTTACATCCTGGTTATCCTATCTTCCATGATGGCCCTTGAATCCTGAGTAGGTGATATCAATGACATAAGCTGCTCCTTATTATATTATGTAGATCACATATATATGTGGAATCTAAAACCATGTCAAACACATGACAAATAGAGATTATAAATGTGGCTAGTGGAGGTGGAGAGTTACAGCATATGAATTAGGAGAGAAAAATAATAGATCAAATGTACAGCCTGAGAATCATAGTTAATAAATTTATGTTGCATACTAGAAAATTTCTGCAAGTAGATTTCAGGTGATTCCACTGTAAGTTTACTTGTAGAATGAGTTGTGATCTCACCCACCATTAGCCTCTCTGTTCCCTGCTCCCACTATTTCTGGCTTTCTTCTTCTCAACTTCCCTTTCTTACTTCCATTGTGTGTGTGTGTGTGTGTGTGTGTGTGTGTGTGTGTGTGTGTGTGTGTATGTGTAAATTGTGTAGGTAGCTACAGTGCTGTGTGTTTGTAATCGCAAAAGCAATGCCATATTCTAAAGACATTATCTTGTAGCTTTCCTTTCCATCCTCCAGCTCTCTGCTCTACAGTCTGTCTGCTCTTTCAGTGATGTTTCTGGGGCCTCAGAGCAGGTGAGGTGTGCTCAACAGTCACTTTCTCCTAGCACTTGAGGCAGCTGTGAGATTCTGCATTAACTGTCACACTCTGCACAAAGAAGCACCTGAGACCTAGACAGAGAACAGCACTAGTCTTTGGGTATGAACATAAATGTTTTAGAGACAACTTGACTACATGGTCATTTAGCAAAATATCAACAGTACATTCTTGCCTAGTGATTGTAACCTGCCCCAATGAAAGGCTTTTGACCACATTAAAGCATCAAGCATGTATTCCTTTCTGTGGCAAGGGCCTCAAATCCAACTAGGAAACAATCAACTATTTGCAAAAGATTTTTGCCACAGCAGTGAAATATTTCTTGGCAGATAAAATTTGTACCATGCTAGGGTTCACACTGGAGAGACCATTGATAACTGTTCTCCCCCAGGAGCCTGTGTAGCACCTTCTGGTATTAAGTACCATGGCCATCAAAGAGGGAAACTCCAGCTCAGTTCCAGCTTAATTTCTCAGTGTTCTGTAGCCAACGTGTAAAGTTCAGCAAGTTTTATCACCCATTTCTGGTGGATAACCAAGAGCAGTGGCAATAACCTGTATTGTTTACGGAACCTCTATGGGCTTTTGACCAATAGCTTGTGGGAAGGTATCCACAATTGACACTCAGATTTTCATTTAAAAGCCCATGGCTTCTGGGTTCAGTATTGCCAACTCATATAGTACTTACCTCTAATGTAGGTTTTCCTTGGCTGCGTATAGAGACATAATATTTCATTTAAAATGATGATTTCTTTCAGTTTCATTAAAATGTTTACATTGAATGTGCTTATGGATATGATTGAGATCTTTGCCTCATCTATTGTTTCCTTTTGCCTCTCTTTTAGCTTATTTTCCACAATTCCATTCTGTCTCCACTTTTAGCATATCATTTGAAGCTCATTCCTCTCCCCAATTTTGTTATGGCTTTGGCAGAATTTATGAAATGCCTCAGCAATTAATTGCTATCTACAATTGTACAACATCATACTGCTTTATAGAAAAGTTAAGATTGACCTTTTTGGTACTTTATGAGTTTTATTCATTATTTTATGGCTTGTATGAATTTAGAAAGGTCTGATATGACTTTTTTGAAACATAGTCTTGCCATGTAGCCCAAGCTAGCCTCGAATCCATAGTCTTCTTGTTTCAGGAATGCTGGGATTATAGGCATCTACCATCATCCTTGCTCCTTTTAGCTTTGTTTCTCTGAATACAATGTGTACGTTTTTCCTTGGAAGTCTGCAAGGTTATCTCAATATGTATGGCTTAATATACTTTCAAAATGACGTGTCTAGGGATGACTATATGTGTATGTGCACGTGTGTGTGTGCATGTGTATTATCCTATCTTCTCTTCCATTGGTTCTGTTGAGTATTACAATGAGTCATACAAGGTAATCTTCATCTCTGCACTATTTGTCTACACTTATAATATTTTCATTTTATTTCTTCTCAGAGTTGGCATTTTGTTTCTGAAATTCTACACATCATCCTGTACAATTTTTATCTTTTTAAGTATAGGTTTTAAACACATTCATCAAGTTTATTTATAAAGAATTCTTTTTGATAGTCAAACATCTGGTTCACAGTTAAGTCATGTTGGTTGCTTGAAATCTTGTAAATGATTCTTTCCTTCCCTCCCTTCCTTGAACGAGTATTGGCAGCTTGCATTTTCGAGTTACTCCTCATACAAGCTAAGGTGCAGGTATGAAGAGGTCTTCATGTCATTCCTCTTCTTCATTTTGTTGTCTGCACAGTCTGTGGAGATACTTGGTTATATTTACTTTTTTAACTGAATCTGAGCATGTCATTGCCTTCTATTTTTTGGTGGAAAACAACATACATTTCTTTAGCACAACCTGGGAACCATACATACTCACTAATGAAATACTTCTCGAGACTGTTGTGCACCATGTTTAACATGTATTACCTTTCTTCTCTCAGTACAGGCAGCAATTCATTATTTTCTAACAGTTCGTCAAGAGTATCCAATTGTCAAACAAGCTCTCCTCTAGGCCGGGGACCAGATGAACAATTTGAGAGTGCTTTTAATCCCTGCTACATTTTTTCATCTTCCAGGTATCAAACACTTCATACTCAACCCCAGTGCTACTTAGGAATTCCAGAATTTGTTTGCTGAATCTGCATTTTGCTTCCTGTTTGTTTCCCTTCTTAAAGAGTGTTACAGAGGCTTGCTGGTTGGCATTTTGAGCCTTTTACTCTAATTTGGGAGCATTGGGACAAATGGTATCTAGCCCTTCCAGTGTTCTGGAAGTGTTCCTTTCACAGACAGCATACAGGGGGCAGTGGAAATCATGTTCTTTGGTGAACGTTGAGATCATCTTTAAGATGCTCATTATCACTAGGGGGAAAGGGGCCTCTAGACACATGTTGGTGGACGTTTTAGTCAATTTTGGCTCATGCACCCCATCTAATTGATTGATCTTGAAGAGAAGAAAGATGGAAGAAAGATGGAAGAGAAAAAATTCATATTTTTTTCAGATACTTCAGAAACAGCTTCAGCTTCCAGGTACACGGTGAAAAACAAAAGTATTTTTAAGCTAAATCTGTCATGACAGGACTCATCTGTCCAAACCGTGGGATCCATGGAGCCCAGAATGAACCACAAGGGTGACTGAGGTCCAAGACAGCGCAGTTCCTCAAAGTGCCAGCAGAGCTGGCCTTCACCTGCTGTGGCCACCATGCTGAGTGTCACTCTTTGCACCTTTACAGACACTTTGCAGTGGTTGTCATTGTTCTGTTTTATGGGTGTCAGAGCTGAGTAGGACTATTAGTTGTTCCCATCCCTTGTCAGCTAGTATAGAGCTTTCTGGTACTATGTAACTAATCTGAGGAAGGAAGATTTCAGGCTAGATCCATCTTGAATTATCTGAGTCCCATGTCTTATATGTGAGCTGTTTTCAGAAATAGGGACTTAACTTCAACCTCTGAGAAGCATCCAGGGGCAACAGCATAAGCCTATAGTATGGTGATATTTTATTTGTACTGAAATGTGATTTTATTTGTATGTTAATAAATAAAGTTGCCTGGGGGTCAGAGCTAATAGCAAGCCATAGCAGAAGTCTGGCAGTGGTAGCACACACCCTTAACCCCAATCACATGACAGGCAGAGCTAGGCGGATCTCTGTGTGTTCAAGAATACATCCAGCATGGAGACACACGTCTTTAATCTCAATACCAACCATAGAAAACCTGGAGGTCTGTATAGATGGGCAATGACAAGGAGGTCATGTGGTTGGTTTTACAACCAATGAGAAGGCAGAACAAAAAGTCAATAAAAAGGACAAACACACAGGAAGTAGCTCTCTTGCTGAGGAGGACAGCAGCGGCAGTGAAGGGTAAGGTTTTTAGCTCTTAGCTATTGCTCTGACCTCTTGGGCTTTCATCTCTGCATTGGCTCTGTGTTTCTTATTTAACAAGACAGTTACATCTACACTATAGTATTTTGGCAATCACTTAGACTGCCCTGGATAACCACTCATAACAAGGTTTTTTTTTGTGTCTGGTACTGGGGTTTTTGTTTGTATATGATTCTTATGGGGAGCATCAGCCCAAGTGACATAACTTTGTTTGATCTATCTATCTGTATTATATATAAGCACACACATAATGGGATTAATCCATGGAGTCTATTTAATGATCAAAGAATTGTATTTGGGGGTAAACTCACAACCATGGAAGATTTATTGTAGGGTCCAGGAAAGCTGAGCTATGTCCCATGCTGAATGGCTTGGTCTAAGATCCCAGCATCCAAAACCATGAGGTAGCCAAGAGAGAGGGCGTATGTGCATCCCAGGTCTTAAGGGTCCCTGGTGGCCATGCCCCAAAGGCCGGTACCTCAAGGTCACAGGCAGTTGTAACAGCTAAAGCTGCCTCACTAGGGGCAGTGCTTCAGGGCATGGCTCAAGCAGCTATCCACTACACACACACATATAAATACATATTTATAATAGAATATGATTTTGTATGAATACAAAAGAATATGCTCCACTGAAGCTTTATCAAACAATCTTGGTTTTCTTAGCCCCTCCTCCCTGCTTCTACTTCTCTATTGTCTTCCCTCCCCCTTTCCCAGATGGGAACCCCCTCCCAATTTTATTGTTTCCCCATCATACCACCTAGAACCTGCTACTTACCTCTCAGCTCTCCCTCACCTCCATGGTCCCCGTATGCTTTTCCTGATTTCTTTGATTACTCCATGTTATATACTCATATCTGAAGATTTGGAGCTAGGAACCACAGAGGAGAGAGAACATGCAATATGTGCCTTTGTAAGTCTGGGTTACTTCACTCAATCTAATCTTTTCTAGATGTATCCATTTACCTGAAAATTGAATTATTTCATTTCCTTAATAGCTGAGTATATCTATATCTATATCTATATCTATCTATCTATCTATCTATCTATCTATACCACATTTTTATTATCTATTCATCTATTGAAGAACATTTAGGTTGTTTCCAATTCCTCAATATTATGAATAGGGTGACAACGAACATTGTTGAGCAAGTAACTGGAATAGGGTATTGATTCCTTTGAGCATATGCCAAGGAGTGATATAGCTGGGTGGGTTATGTGATAGATTTATTTTTAGATTTTTCCCCAAATAATATTTTTATTGATTATTTGGGAATTTCATACAATGCACTCCAATCACACTTGCTTCCCATTCCTCTCAGGTCCACCCTCCCATACTTGTGCCTTCCCTCCATAAAAGAAAAATAAAATACATTAAGTCCAATTTATGTTACCCATGTTCTCACTGAAGCGTGGCCAAACTCGAATGCACCACCAACACCAGCACATCCCTCGGCTGTAGCATGGACCACAGACACGAATATGGCCTCAGGCGGCAACACAGACCATGGAGGTCTTTTGAGGAGGCCCAGTCTAGAAAACGAACTGTTCTCCGACTTGGACATCCTGCCATTGCTCAAAAAGCCAGGGTGATGGTGGTGCTAGGCAGCACGTTAGGGGGCAGAGACTGTGCCGGCTCCAGGCTGCTGCACACCACCCAGCTATACCACAGAATTGGAGAGAACTCCAGGTCACTGCAAACCTCCCTGCCCTCTGGCCGCCCTGCCAGCTGATAGGGTGTGATTGGCGTGTTTGCTGGGCATGCTGGCCTGAGCCTCTGGGTAGATGAAGGACTGGCCTTGCTCAGAACAACATGCTTCTTTGTCCACTGAGGCCACGCTCTCATACCCACTGTGTCTCTACTTTTACTTCTTTCTGCTGCACGCTGGGCTCTCCTCTGGCATCTTTTTTTTTTTTTTTTTCAATTTCATGAAACCTGCCTTTTGCTGTTGTTATTTATTGTTCTGCAGATACAGTAGGCTCTGCAGAGACTCATACTCAGTTGCAGTATCTCCCCTTGGGGTCTCTGTGGGTTTCTCAGGATCCTTGGAGCTGTTCTGTGGACCCCTGGGTGCCAGTGGCCGCCGCCATCTTGAATGGTGTCTCTTATTTTTCGTTTTTTAAGGCTCCTCCATACTGATTTTCAGAATGTCCATGCTAGTTTAAATTTCTATCAACAGTGAACGAGTGTACCCCTTTCCCCCCAAAACCTTGCCAGCATTTGTTGTTCACTGTTTAGTTGATCTTAGCCATTCTGACCGGGGCTAGATGAAATCTCAAAGTTTATTTCGATAATGATTTCCCTAATTGCTAAAGATGACTGGAACTTTTCGAGGTATTTCTTAGCCATCTTGATTTCGTCTATTGAGAACTCTGTTTAGATCCCTAGCCTATTTTAAATAAGGTCATTTGCTTCTTTGACACTGGGTCTTTTGAGTTCTTTGTGTATCCTGGATATTAATCCTTTGTTAGATGTCCAGCTGGCAAAGATTCTCCTCCACTTTGTGGGTCTCTTGTTCACTCAAATGATTGTTTTCTTAGCTGTACAGAAGCCTTTTGGGTTTTATGAGGTCCCAGTTGTTAGTTGTTGGCTTTAATTCTTGGGCAAATGGGGTCCTGTTCAAAAAGCCCTTTCTTTTTTTTTTTTTTAATTTATTTTGCAATACAATTCAGTTCTACATATCAGCCACGGATTCCCTTGTTCTCCCCCCTCCCGTCCCCCTCACCTTCCCCCCAACCCCCCCCATTCCCCCCAACCTCCCCCCCCCATTCCCATCTCCTCCAGGGCAAAGCCTTCCCCACAGACTGAGTTCAACCTGGTAGACTCAGTCCAGGTAGGTCTAGTCCCCTCCTCCCAGGCCGAGCCAAACAATCCTGCATAGGCCCCAGGTTTCAAACAGCCAACTCATGCAATGAGCACAAGATCTGGTCCCACTGCCTGGATGCCTCCCAAACAGATCAAGCCAATCAACTGTCTCACCCATTCAGAGGGCCTGATCCAGTGGGGAACCCTCAGCCATTGGTTCATAGTTCATGTGTTTCCATTCATTTGGCTATTTGTCCCTGTGCTTTATCCAACCTTGGTCTCAACAATTCTTGCTCATATAAACCCTCCTCATTCTCGCTAACTGGACTCCCAGAGATCCACCCGGGGCCTAGTCATGGATCTCTGCATCCAGATCCCTCAGTAGTTGGATGAGGTTTCTAGCACAACAATTAGGGTGTTTGGCCATCCCATCGCCAGAGTAGGTCAGTTCGGGCTGTCTCTCGACCATTGCCAGTAGTCTGTTGTGTGGGTATCTTTGTGGATTTCTGTGGGCCTCTCTAGCACTTTGCTTCTTCCTATTCTCATGTGGTCTTCATTTACCATGGTCTCCTATTCCTTGTTCTCCCTCTCTGTTGTTGATCCAGCTGGGATCTCCCGCTCCCCCAAGCTCTCTTTCCCTCAACCCTCGCCTTTCATTACCCCCACTCATGTTCAGGCTGTTCATGTAGATCTCATTCCATTTCTTTGTCATTGGGCGATCCCTGTGTCTTTCTTGGGGTCCTGTTTTCCAGGTAGCCTCCCTGGTGATGTGAGTAGCAGACAAGTCATCCTTGTTTCATGTCTAGTATCCTGCTATGAGTGAGTACATACCATGTTTGTCTTTCTGAGTCTGGGTTACCTCACTCAGGATGATATTTTCTAGATCCATCCATTTGTCTGCAAACCTCATGATGCCATTGTTTTTCTCTGCTGAGTAGTATTCCATTGTGTATATGTACCACATTTTGTTTATCCATTCTTCAGTTGAAGGGCATCTGGGTTGCAAAAAGCCCTTTCTTACACATGTATTTTGTTGGGTCCTGCCTACATTTCCTTCTAGCAGTTTTAGTATTTCAGGTTTCAAACTGAGGTCTTTGATACAGTTAGAGTTAAGTTTTTTGCAGAGGGTGCTTGTTGTTTTTCATGAAATTCAGTAGCTGCCCCTTACCAACTGCTGTCCTAATCGGCAGTTGCAACTCCACAGCTACCAGGAGCGGTTTGGTCGCACTAGCCATAGCCATAAGGGAGTTCTGTTCCCTCAGGCACCCGCTCTATCATGGCTGCTAAAGGGAACTGTACCTAGCTCTCTATCTCTCTGTAGAACTAAAAATTCAAAGGTTGATATGAAATTCTGCTCTCTCAGAGAGGCTGAACAGCAAGTTCACCTTCTCTCCTAGTTTATGTGTTCCCCCAAAACAGGGCGTCCGTCTGCTCGGCCCCCACTCTAGCTACTCATGGTTCCTCCCTACCACATTCTGTCAGCTAGCTGCTGCCTCAGCCTCCTGATCCCAGATTAATTTTATTTAATCAAACAAATGTAACATGTCTTTGGATCATTAAACACATATTCCACATCATAAATGAATGTAACACATCTTAAATTAATATTCCACAACAGGTGCTAGATATGGGTCGATTTTTATTCTTCTACTTGCAGACGTTTTCTCAGCACCATTTGTTGAAGATGCTCTTTTTTTTTCTCCAGTGTATGCTTTTGGCCCCACTTATCAAATATTAGATAGCTGTAGTTGTGTACTAATGTTTGGGTCTTCACTTTTATCCTTTTGGTCTACATGTCTATTTTGCAGTAGTAGCATATTGTTTTTATTACTATAGCTTTGTAATATATCTTGAACTCTGTAATAGCAATCCCTTCAGTATTCTTTTTGTTTAGTGTTACTTTAACTAGCCGGGTTCTTTTCTGGATCCATATGAATTTTACAACTTTCTTCTATCTCTTTGAAGAATATTGTGGGAATTTTGATTGGGATTTAGTTCAGACTGTAAACTGTTTTTTGAAGGATCGTCAATTTTATAATATTGTACTGATTCATGAACATGGGATGCCTTCCCATTTTCTAGTATCTTTTTTCGATACCAAGTTTTCATTATAGAGGTTTTTGCATCCTGGTTAGATTTATTCCGAGATACCTTATTGTCTTTGATGCTAAAGTAATGGGAGTGTGCCTATGATCTCCTTTTCAGTGTGTTTTGGAGTTGGTGTCTACAAAGGCTACTGATTTTAAGTTGATTTTGTGTCTTGCCTAGGTTTCTGAAACTGCTGATTGTTTTCAATTTTCTGCTGCAATTTTTAGGATCTCTTATGCAAAGTATATCATCTCCAAATGGGGTAATTTGAGTTATTTTCTTCCTATTAGTATTCCTTTGTTTACCTTCTCATTGTTCTGGCTGGTGCTTCCAGCACTGTGGTGAAAAGGAATGAGTGTAGTGGACAGTTCTTTCTCATTCTTGATTTTTCCTCTTCTGGTACTGATGACTGAAACCATTGTTTCATACAGTCTAAGTAAGCGGTCTCCCACTAAGCTCTGTCCCCAGCCCTCCAAGTTGAGAAGAATATTTAAGTGTTGGGTCTTGTAAATGCACAAGTGTAGCTGCCTCTCTTCTGGGTCCAACACCAACAGCTAGTGGACAGCATACATTAATACCAACTTCCATTTTCTTCCTTTGAACAATTTCCCCAAATCTAAATCAAGTCTTTAATGCATCGTGAGAAGGAACTTGTTATCTATAACGACTAGATAAATCAAAGTGAATTGTAACAGCGTAATTATTGATCATAGCCACCTCATTGGTCTCATCTATATTTCCTGTGATTTCCAATTTGGCTCTATGCCTTGGATTTGTGCTTTCTGATCCATGAATTCAGATGTGTCTCTGCATCTTCTTGCGTGATTTGTTGCTGATTCTGCTCTGTGGTTTGTTCTTTCCTACTGTATAACATGGGAATCTGACTCTTGAATGAACGTACTAGGAAGAATAATTTCAAACTTGGCATTTGGCAAAGTGTGTTCTACAGAATGAGATACTAGAAGAGACATATAAACTGTCATCCTTACTATGTACTAGGTGTTCAGAAAGAAGCATGAAGGGATTTGGTAATGGATTCCTAAAGTCCTATAATGGTATTTTAATATATTTTAGACAAAAGATTCATAGTGAGTCAGTCATTTTTTAAAAAAGGAATACTAGAGTTTAATAAGGAATGATTGTATAAGATTTAAAAAAAATAACCTTTATTTTTATCTTTTATGGATGTTTTGCCCGCATGCACGTGTACTGCATATGTACAGTGGATGTGGAGGCTAGAAAAAAGGTGTCCGATCCCCTGAGACTGGAGTTAAAAACATGTATGAGCCACAAAATGGCTTCTGAGAATTGAACCTGGGTCCTCTGTAAGAGCAACCAGCGCTCTTAGCAGCCACACCATCTCTCCAGCCCCAGCCTTGTAAGGTTCTGTGGACTTATTTCATACAAAGAAAAGAAAGTATAGAACCAGAATATGTATATTCAACTCTTACTGAACTTACTATTCACCACAGATGTCGGAAGCCCGAAAAAGCAAACATCACACATATCTCAGAGGGCACAGTCATCTTTCAGAAGCTAGAAAGAGTTGCATTGTTTTTAAATAGAAAGCTTGAGCAGTGTCAACAGATCTTTCAGATCTCCCTCTTTCCTGGACTTGCTTAAGAAGCGAGTGAGTGATACAAAGCAAAGCTTTCCTAAACTCACGAGCTCAAAAGCCAACAATGCAAGGAAATAATTTTTGGTGTGTGCTTCAAATGGTTCTCACTGAATGATTATTATAAAGACAGGGAAGTCTCTATGTGTGATTGTCTTGTTATGACATTTGAAAGCAGCACGATAACTGGCATTACTATTTTCTCCTTCCAAAGGACCTCTACCAGGAAATGTAACTTAAAGGTGATAACTTAAAAAGCCATAGCACATATTCTTGGTGAAACTTGCAAATGACAAACACTAGGGATCTGGCATTTAGGCTAGGTTCTTCCACAGCCTTCATGAAAAATTTAGAAAGTTCCCTTCATTTCTTTAAACATGGTTGATACAATTTGAAAAATCATGGACAGAACATTTATTATGTTAATGTTACAGAAATGACACACATTTATTTTTTGTTTTAATCATGCTTAAAAGATTTTCTCCATATGCCATACCAGGGGTAAGCATTTAGGCCTTGATAAATCTGTATGTCCAGAATAAAAATAATCTTATAATGGGATTTGGTTAAGCTAACACAACCTTAACTAAAGAGAGGAAAGCATGACAGCCTGAACCATCTCTGGGAAATGTCCTCAATGTAATTGTGAAAAAGAGACTATACCAAATCTAAGTTACTATTGTATAATACTGTATGGTTTTCTATTTTTGCTTTATGTATTATTAAAGATCATCCAGAGAACATTTTGCTATTATTCCAAATGTTACATCACCAGTGAATGATAAAATCAAAATCTGAGACCTGACTTCCATGGAGCCTAAAAAATATTACCTTCATATATAAATGGTTTGTGACCCACCTTTACTGTAATTTTATTTTAGAGATATGTTTGCTTTTATTTCATTTTTATGAGTGCTTACCTTCATGTGTTTATGTGCGTCATGTGTGCACAAGCCAGAGGAGGACAGAAGAGGGCATTGAATACCCTGGAATGGGGATTAAAGATACTGCGAGCTGCTATGTGGGTGCTGGGAACTGAACTCAGGTTCTCTAAAAGAACAGCAAGTGGTCTTACCACTGAGCGATCTCTCCAGCCCTGACCCACCTTAAAAAAAATCAACAAAATATCTCAGACACTTAGATATTATATATGAGTACTGACTCCACCATGGTTTTTTTTTTTTTGAGTAAAGCGTGCCATTCCAGAAATTGCATGATGCACTCAACATTGTGTTATAAAATAGTTTTTGTGTTCCAAGATTGCCTAACTTTCCACTAAGATACATGTTATGAGCATGTATTTAAGTAGGTCAGGCTAAGCTGTGTGATGCTGGCTAGGTTAGATAATATTAAATGCATTTTTGGTTTAAACTATTTTATTCCGGCTATGATATTTGGAATATAACACCATTGTATGTCAAGGATAATCTCTATTACATTTGCAGCTGTATATAGATGTAGAGTTCAATGACTGGCCGAATATAGAAATAATGTGTCCTCAAGAATCCATTATTATCTAAGTAAAAGTATGTCCTAAAAGAGCTGACTCAAATTCTAGCAAGTGTGTGATTTTTGTCTTATAGTTATGTGTTGAACACAAAAATAATGACTCTGTAATCACTATTTAAAGATCTTAACATAGATATATCTATCTTATTTATCAAAAAGAAAAAAACAACAACAACCAGAGTTTGGGAGTTAAGCCATACAATTGTTTGACTCACTCATTCCTCAGCCTCAGTTTTCTTATCTATAAATTAAGGAAGTTGTAATCAGTGTGCTATATGTATTTCTTCCTTTATATAATAATCTTCCTTCTCTAAGTCTGAAGTACAGGGAATTCTATTAATCTAGAAATTGCAATACTAACCGTGAAAGTTGTTTCTACCTCTGGGTTTTGAGTGAGGACAGGCAAGATCATAACACTCTTTCTTCACATACTCACTTTCAGGGTTCATCATAAAGAAGAAGGCATTTCCAGGAGTACTTTACTCATGGTGCATTATAAGGATGTACTTGGCCTCCATCCTTTTCTGTCTTCCAAGACCAGGACTTTAAACATTTTAACATTTGTCAATCATTATAAGTAACTTAAGTCTATACTGGTCTTTGATCTAATTTGTTGTAATTGAATAGGAGACTTTTGTGTTATAAATTATATGTGCTATGTTTGAAGTACCTATGAGGAAGAATGTCTGGGCAGAGAAGACATCAGATTTACAGATTTTTTTCAAAGCAGGGACCCTTAAACATTTTTCCATTCACAGCTTGTTTTGCTCAAGAAATTTTTTTGTGGCCTTAGGTAATTAGACAGATAAAGTAGGTATACAAACTACATACTGATAACAAATCACAAAATGATTTATTTTGAAAACAACCATTTGGTGTATATATAGCATATCATTTTATCATTTATTAAAGATATAAGCAAATTCACATATGAGTGAGACAGATGTGTTTGTTTATGTTTGCATAAAGAATTAAATCTTGGCTGAATATTTGAAACTGAGGGATGTGGAACATGTTCAGCATTTTTCAGAGTTGATCAATATTTTTATTTTTATAATTGTCAATGCTGAGAGCAATGTTTCACATAGTACATCTTAGAGATTACTGAAAATTCTATCCCATTCCCAAGGCAAAATCAATTTAAATTTTTATGAAGCTCCTCAGTAACTCAAATCACATTTTATGTGTATGGTATATATGTACTCATGCATGTACTAGTGTGAGGATTGTACATGTGCTTATAATAGACACTGAAGAGTCTTCCTTAAGTGTCTTTGAGACAAAGTCTCTCGTTGAACCTGGAGCTCACCAGTTCAGCCGGACTACCTGACCAGCAAATCCCAGAAGTCCTCCTGTCTCCACATCCTCCATGCTAGGATTACAGGCACAGGTCATCATGTATGGCTCTCTACATGGATGCTGGGGAGTAAGTGCTTTGCTCACTGAAGGCTATCCCTCGCCTTCTAACAGCGATCTTAAAGATCAAACATTCTAACACATACAACTTAAAGATGTGCTAAATTGATTTTTTTTTTTTTTTTTTTTTCTGGAAAGAGTAGTGTATCTTTATTTTTTATTAAAGTAAAATCAGTGTTTGACACATTATCATTACATCATGTCATAGATAGTAGCATCAATTTTCTGGAGGCTGAGGATATTTATATTCCTTAGCTATGTCTACTTTCCAGAAAATATTAATTTTGTATTCACAATAGCCATGGAGGAAGAAAGAGCTCTAGGCTCAGTTTGCGGTCAGGGTAAGGGATTAATTGCTATGTAAAACAAATTGGAAAGTGTTTTATATACCAATGTTTAGCTCTGATACTTGAAATTAAATCCCCCAAAGGAAAGTATCTCTGCAAGAGAAACAACATTATTCTAGTTTGGGGCAGATAGGAATAAATAGGTTTCCCTATATTTTTGTATTAATTTGCCGAATTCATTTCTTAATTATTTTGAGTCTTTGCTATCTTTATAAACATCATATTCTGAATGTCTTACAAAAGTGTCCCTGCATTCTATTAGATTTCTTTTTTGTTAGTTAGTTAGTTTGTTTTTTTTTTTTTTTTTTTAATTTTTTTTTTTTTAAATTTATTTTGCAATACAATTCAGCTCCACACATCAGTCACGGATTCCCCTGCTCTCCCCCCCCCCCGTCCCCCTCACCCTCCCCCCAACGCCCCCCCCCCATTCCCATCTCCTCCAGGGCAAAGCCCTCCCCACAGACTGAGGCCAACCTGGTAGACCCAGTCCAGGTAGGTCCAGTCCCCTCCTCCCAGGCCGAGGCAAACAATCCTGCATAGGCCCCAGGTTTCAAACAGCCAACTCATGCAATGAGCACAAGATCTGGTCCCACTGCCTGGATGCCTCCCAAACAGATCAAGCCAATCAACTGTCTCACCCATTCGGAGGGCCTGATCCAGTGTGGACCCCTCAGCCATTGGTTCACAGTTCATGCGTCTCCATTCATTTGGCTATTTGTCCCTGTGCTTTATCCAACCTTGGTCTCAACAATTCTTGCTCATATAAACCCTCCTCACTCTCGTCAATTGGACTCCCAGAGATCCACCCAGGGCCCAGTCATGGATCTCTGCATCCAGATCCCTCAGTAGTTGGATGAGGCCTCCAGCACAACAATTAGGGTGTTCGGCCATCCCATCACCAGAGTAGGTCAGTTCGGGCTGTCTCTCGACCATTGCCAGCAGTCTGTTGTGTGGGTATCCTTGTGGATTTCTGTGGGCCTCCCTAGCACTCTGCCTCTTCCTGTTCTCATGTGGTCTTCATCTACCATGGTCTCCCATTCCCTGTTCTCCCTCTCCGCCGTTGATCCAGCTGGGACCTCCCGCTCCCCCAAGCTCTCCCTCCCTCGACCCTCGCCCTTCATCACCCCCACTCATGTCCAGGCTGTTCATGTAGATCTCATTCCACTTCTCTGTCATTGGGCGACCCCCGTGTCCCTCTTGGGGTCCTGTCCTCCGGGCAGCCTCCCTGGCGATGTGAGCAGCAGACAATTCATCCTTGTTTCATGTCTAGTATCCTGCTATGAGTGAGTACATACCATGTTTGTCTTTCTGAGTCTGGGTTACCTCACTCAGGATGATTTTTTCTAGATCCATCCATTTGTCTGCAAACCTCATGATGCCATTGTTTTTTTCTGCTGAGTAGTATTCCATTGTGTATATGTACCACATTTTGTTTATCCATTCTTCAGTTGAAGGGCATCTGGGTTGTTTCCATGTTCTGGCTATTACAAACAATGCTGATATGAACATAGCTGAACAAGTGCTCTTATGGTGTGGTTGAGCATTTCTTGGGTATATGCCCAAGAGTGGTATAGCTGGATCTTGGGGGAGATTGATTCCCAATTTTCTAAGAAAGCGCCATATTGATTTCCAAAGTGGTTGTACAAGCTTGCATTCCCACCAGCAGTGGAGGAGAGTTCCCCTAGCTCCACATCCTCTCCAGCATAAGGTGTCTTCAGTGTTTTTGATCTTAGCCATTCTGACAGGCGTAAGGTGGTATCTCAGAGTTGTTTTGATTTGCATTTCCCTGATGATTAGGGATGTTGAGCAATTCCTTAAATGTCTTTCGGCCATTTGAGTTTCCTCTGTTGAGAATTCTCTGTTTAGTTCTATAGCCCATTTCTTAATTGGACTGTTGGGCATTTTGATGTCTAATTTCTTGAGTTCCTTATATATTCTGGATATCAGTCCTCTGTCAGATGTGGGGTTGGTGAAGATCTTTTCCCATTCTGTAGGCTGTCGCTTTGCCTTGTTGACCGTATCCTTTGCTCTACAAAAGCTTCTCAGTTTCAAAAGGTCCCATTGATTGATTGTTTCTCTCAGAGTCTGTGCTACTGGTGTTCTATTTAGGAAGTAGTCTCCAACGCCAATGCGTTCAAGACTACTTCCTACTTTCTCTTCTAGCAGGTTCAGAGTAGCTGGATTTATGTTGAGGTCCTTGATCCACTTGGACTTAAGTTTTGTGCACGGTGATAGATATGGATCTATTTGCAGCCTTCTACATGTTGATATCCAGTTTTGCCAGCACCATTTGTTGAAGATGCTTTCTTTTTTCCATTGTGCACTTTTGGCTTCTTTGTCAAAAATTATATGTTCATAGGTGTGTGGATTAATGTCAGGGTCTTCAATTCGATTCCATTGGTCCACATGTCGGTTTCTATGCCAGTACCAAGCTGTTTTTATTACTGTAGCTCTATAGTAGAGCTTGAAGTCAGGGATCGTGATGCCTCCAGAAGTTGTGTTATTGTACAGGATTCCTTTGGCTATCCTGGGTTTTTTGTTTTTCCATATGAAGTTGAGTATTATTCTTTCCAGGTCTGTGAAGAATTGTGTTGGTATTTTGATGGGGATTGCATTGAATCTGTAGATTGCTTTTGGTAAGATTGCCATTTTTACTATGTTAGTCCTGCCTATCCATGAGCATGGGAGATCTTTCCATTTTCTGACATCTTCTTCAATTTCTTTTTTCAGGGACTTAAAGTTCTTGTCATATAGGTCCTTCACTTGCTTGGTTAGTGTTACCCCAAGGTATTTTATGCCATTTGTGGCTATAGTAAAGGGAGATGTATCTCTGATTTCCTTCTCCACTTCTTTGTCCATTGTATATAGGAGGGCTACTGATTTTTTTGAGTTGATCTTGTATCCTGCTATGTTGCTGAAGGTGTTTATAAGCTGTATCAGTTCCTTGGTGGAATCTTTGGGGTCGCTCAAGTATACTATCATGTCATCTGCAAATAGGGAAAGCTTGACTTCTTCCTTTCCAATTTGTATCCCTTTAATCTCCTTATGTTGTCTTATTGCTCTGGCTAGAACTTCAAGTACTATATTGAATAAGTATGGGGAGAGTGGACAGCCTTGCCTCGTTCCTGATTTTAGTGGAATTGCTTTGAGTTTCTCTCCATTTAATTTGATGTTGGCTGTTGGCTTGCTGTAAATTGCCTTTATTATGTTTAGGTATGTTCCCTGTATTCCTGATCGCTCTAATACCTTTATCATGAAGGGGTGTTGGATTTTGTCAAATGCCTTTTCTGCATCCAGTGAGATGATCATATGGTTTTTTTCTTTGAGTTTGTTTATATGGTGTATTATATTGACGGACTTTCGTATGTTGAACCACCCTTGCATCCCTGGAATGAATCCTACTTGATCATGGTGGATAATTGTTTTGATGTGTTCTTGGAGTCTGTTTGCCAGTATTTTATTGAGTATTTTTGCATCAATGTTCATGAGGGAGATTGGTCTGTAGTTCTCTTTCTTTGTTGTATCCTTGTTTGGTTTAGGAATTAGGGTAATTGTAGCCTCGTAGAAGGAGTTTGGTAATGTTCCTTCTGTTTCTATTGTGTGGAACAATTTAGAGAGTATTGGTATTAACTCTTCTTTGAAGATCTGGTAGAATTCTGCGCTGAAACCATCTGGTCCTGGGCTTTTTTTGGTTGGGAGACTTTTAATGACTGTTTCTATTTCGTTAGGGGTTATTGGACTATTTAAATAGTTTATCTGGTCTTGATTTAACTTAGGTATGTGGTACCTATCCAGAAAGTTATCCATTTCTTTTAGGTTTTCCAGTTTTGTCGAATAGAGGTTTTTGAAGTATGACCTGATGATTCTCTGGATGTCCTCAATGTCTGTTGTTATGTCCCCCTTTTCATTTCTGATTTTGTTGATTTGGATGCTCTCTCTCTGTCTTTTGGTTAGTTTGGATAAGGGCTTGTCTATCTTGTTGATTTTCTCAAAGAACCAACTCTTTGTTTCATTAATTTTTTGTATTGTTCTCTTTGTTTCTATTTTATTGATTTCAGCTCTCACTTTGATAATTTCCTGGCGTCTATTTTTCCTGGGAGACTGTGCTTCTTCTTGTTCTAGAGCTTTCAGGTATGCTGTTAAGTCTCTAGTGTGAGATTTCTCCAACTTATTTATGTGGGCATTTAGTGCTATGAATTTCCCTCTTAGTACTGCTTTCATAGTGTCCCATAAATTTGGATATGTGGTGTCTTCATTTTCATTGATCTCTAGGAAGTCTTTAATTTCTTTCTTTATTTCTTCCTTAACCCATTGGTGATTCAGTTGGGTATTATTCAGTTTCCATGAGATTGCAGGTTTTCTGTAGTTTTTGTTGTTGTTGAAATCCAACTTTAGACCATGGTGGTCTGATAGAACACAGGAGGTTATTCCAATTCTTTTGTATCTGTTTAGATTTGTTTTGTGGCCAAGTATGTGGTCAATTTTAGAGAAGGTTCCATGGGGTGCTGAGAAGAAGGTATATTCTTTTTTGTTAGGATGGAATGTTCTGTAGATATCAATTAAGTCCATTTGAGTCATGACATCAGTTAAGTCCTTTATTTCTCTGTTAAGTTTCAATTTGGGAGATCTGTCCAGTGGTGAAAGTGGGGTGTTGAGGTCTCCCACTATTAATGTGTGGGGTTTTATATGTGATTTAAGCTTTAGTAATGTTTCTTTTACATATGTGGGTGCCCTTGTGTTTGGGGCATAAATATTCAGAATTGAGACTTCATCTTGGTGGATCTTTCCTGTGATGAGTATGTAATGCCCTTCTTGATCTCTTTTGATTGATTTTAGTTTGAAGTCTATTTTGCTGGATATCAGGATGGCTACACCCGCTTGTTTCTTAAGACCGTTTGATTGGAAAGTCTTTTCCCAGCCTTTTATTTTTAGGTAGTGTCTATCTTCGAATTTGAGATGTGTTTCTTGTATGCAGCAGAAAGATGGGTCCTGCTTTCGTATCCATTCTGTAAGCCTATGTCTTTTTATAGGTGAATTAAGTCCATTGATATTGAGGGAAATTAATGACCAGTGATTGTTCATTCCTGTTATTTTTTGGTGGTGATGTGTGGGTACTTCTATACGTTGGGGTTTACTGCTGTGGCTTTATCTGTTGCCTGTGTTTTCGAGGGTGTATCTGACTTCCTTAGGTTGGAATTTTCCTTCTAGTGCTTTCTGTAGGGCTGGGTTTGTGGATAAGTATTGTTTAAATCTGGCTTTGTCATGGAATGTCTTGTTCACTCCATCTATGGTGATTGAAAGTTTTGCTGGGTATATTAGTCTAGGCTGACATCCATGGTCTCTTAGTGTCTGCATTACATCTGTCCAGGTTCTTCTGGCTTTCAAAGTCTCCATTGAGAAATCGGGTGTTATTCTGATGGGTTTGCCTTTATATGTCACTTGGCCTTTTTCCTTTGCTGCTCTTAATATTCTTTCTTTATTCTGTACGTTTAGTTGTTTAACTATTATGTGGCGAGGGGACTTTTTTTGGGGGTCTAGTCTGTTTGGTGTTCTATAAGCTTCTTGTATCTTCATAGGCATTTCCTTCTTTAAGTTGGGAAAGTTTTCTTCTATGATCTTGTTGAATATATTTTCTGTGCCCTTGAGTTGGTATTCCTCTCCTTCTTCGACCCCTATTATTCTTAGGTTTGGTCTTTTCATGGTGTCCCAAATTTCTTGGACATTTTGGTTCATGACTTTGTTGGCTTTAGTGTTTTCTTTGACTGATGAATGTATTTCTTCTACTGTATCTTCAACGCTAGAGATCCTCTCTTCCATCTCTTGCATTCTGTTGATTATACTTGCATCTGAAGTTCCCAATCGTTTTCTCAGATTTTCTATTTCCAGCATTCCCTCTGTTTGTGTCTTCTTCATTTTTTCTATTTCGCTTTTCAGGTCTTGGACTGTTTCCTTCATTTGTTTCATTGATTTTTCTTGATTTTCTCTCAGTATTTTATTGTTTTCTTCCAGGACTTTATTGATTTCTTCTAATTTGTTTGCCCTTTCCTCTAGTTGTTTACAGCGTTCTTCACATTTTTTTGTCTTTTCCTCTACACAAGCCTCTAGCTTCTTCATGATGTCATTCATAAGGCTGTTTTCTTCTGCTTCTTCCAATTTCTGATGTTCAGGTCTAGGTGTTGGAGGAGGGCTAGGGCCTGGTGATGCTGTATTGCTATTCATTTTGTTGTATATGTTTCTGCCTTGACGTCTGCCCATCTCCTTGTGCTTCGTTACTGGCCTTATCAGCACACTTGGTTCAGCCAGACCAGTATTCCAAAAGGGAAGTCCGGAGCAAGATGGGAGCTGGGGGCCGGCCTCTAAGTCTCAGGAAGAGGCTTGGGGCTCAGGCGGATGGGCGTGGGGGCAGGGCGTGGAGACTGCAGGGTCTGCCAGGGGTCTTGGAGAAGGGGATCCTTCCCGGTGGGGCTAGCAGGGAACCTGCCCGGTGGCCAGAACCTGGGGCCAAGTTGGGCAGGTCTTCCCTGGAGTGGCTGGTGCCCAGGGATGGGGTCCGGGGCAAGGAAGGGCACTCACCAGTTTTCCAAAAGGGAAGTCCGGAGCAAGATGGGAGCTGGGGGCCGGCCTCTGAGTCTCAGGAAGAGGCTTGGGGCTCAGGGGGATGGGAGTGGGGGCAGGGCGTGGAGACTGCAGGGTCTGCCAGGGGTCTTGGAGAAGGGGATCCTTCCCGGTGGGGCTAGCAGGGAACCTGCCCGGTGGCCAGAACCTGGGGCCAAGTTGGGCAGGTCTTCCCTGGAGTGGCTGGTGCCCAGGGATGGGGTCCGGGGCAAGGAAGGGCACTCACCAGTTTTCCAAAAGGGAAGTCCGGAGCAAGATGGGAGCTGGGGGCCGGCCTCTAAGTCTCAGGAAGAGGCTTGGGGCTCAGGGGGATGGGAGTGGGGGCAGGGCGTGGAGACTGCAGGGTCTGCCAGGGGTCTTGGAGAAGGGGATCCTTCCCGGTGGGGCTAGCAGGGAACCTGCCCGGTGGCCAGAACCTGGGGCCAAGTTGGGCAGGTCTTCCCTGGAGTGGCTGGTGCCCAGGGACGGGGTCTGGGGCAAGGAAGCGCTAAATTGATTTTTACATGCTGAAGAACAACGGTAGGAAAATATCAAGTCTGTATCTCTTGCCATTAAGGTATCACTTCTATAAGAGCAAAGAACTTCTTCGTATAGTCAAAACACTACAACTCCTAACACAATAGTTTCAAATCTGAGCCAAAGTGTTGGGAAGTATTTGTGGTGAATCCAGGCATGATGGCACACACAGAGCTAAGTACATCTGTTTTGTGTTCAGAAGCAAGCCTACAGGGGAGTTGTGAGAAGCAGCATAGGTAAGTCCTGCTCTAAAACACTTTACATTTATTATGTGTCTGACTTTGATTTAATATTTGGTTGATGGGCATTCAAAAATCTTTTTTGTTGGGAGCTATGTGGCCTAGTTTTGGATCAGCATATGAATGCTTGTCCAAGGGGTTTCTGTGAGGCAAAGCCCATGGAGATGGTGTCTCACTTGGCAAGAACCAGTGGACCTTGAGCTGGTGCAGAATACTGTTGAGACCACACAGCCTGCACACTCTCTTCTCTCTCATAATATTGACGCTTCTCATGGTGGTTTTTAGTTTCACTTTGTCAGTTATGCATGGGACAGATTTGATCATTCCCGGAAACTCCATTTTCTTCTCCAATATTTTCTCCTAAAATCCTTTGGGAACTGATGCTTTTCAGGTTTCTTATGGAGAAGTTTAGGCATACAAGACCCTTCTGTAGGGCAAGGGAACAGTTGGAGAAATACAAGCTAATTGTGTGCAAGCAGTTTGTGGCAAATCACCCCTATTTCTGTAAATTGGTTTTGTTAAGTTTTGAATGATATTGTTGTTCTTTAAAAATGTGTGCATATGTTTCTCATCTTTAGCTTTGCAAGGACAGGATGTGCATGGCTCGATATTTAGCAAAGCTAGCAAAACACTGAGCGTTGCTTTGGTTTAAAAGTTGTTTTGATGTATAAGTTGGAGAAAGATTTTTTTTCTGGAGGTTAATGATGGAAAGTGGGGAAAAACATGCTTGTTTTCGAAGTATAGATAAAGATGGCTCGAGCTATTTGGGGCCGTCCACTTGTGTGAAACTCGTCTGGTGGTCAGTCAATTTTTCTTCCAAAGACTCATTTCCCCATCTCAGGACCCTGGCATCTGTTGCTGTTTTGGTTTTCAAATTCCACATTCAGTTGTGCAGCCCTACCATACATTGTAACCACAGTGTAAAAAGCTGAGTGCATTAACAGCTTCTCATGGACAGGGTGGAGCTCACTGGAGCTCCTTCCTGCTGAGCTGGAGATACTGATGGGTTGGTGGCTGGGGGGGTCCTTGTCTTCCCATATGTACCACTGGTGAGCCCAACCAAACTCCAAAGGGCAGTTCTAAACTTATGGTTCCACAGATATCCCTGATGAAGCAGAGTGGGTCACAACACAACACAAAACAAAACAAAGACTTGAATGTGAGAAGGAGACTGGTAGGGAGTAGGGGAGGTTGATGGGTGGGGCAGAGAGAAGAAAAGACTGGGACAGGAGACTACACAGAAAACCTTTTATATATGTATGGAATTGCCAAAGAATAAATTTAATAATAATAATGATGATAGTAAATAATAAAAACTGGGCTCAGCTGTGCAAGGGTTTTCAGGGGGATATTCAAAAGAAAGCACATAGCAAATGGAAAAGGCCTTGGGCAGTCAGGAAATTGGCTGAATTCTCCATTCTAAATCTACAGGATTTCTGGCATCCTAAAGACTTAAAGGGATTTGAGGAATTTGTGATACATCTGGTAGTCTCAGGAAAATATTTTAGATGATTAATTTATTCAGTAGTTAATGAATGTGTATCTTTTACTACATACTAGGCACTATCATAATTATAAGAGATATAAAAATAACAGGACAGGGCAGGATATATTCTTTAAAGGTTTATGTCTTGCTAAGAGCTTTTATTTGTGTAGTAATTCACAAAATCTGTATATATGTAATCATAATCTCTCTATATAATCATAATATATCTCAGTATGTATTAAATATAGAAGTGTTTTTCTCTAGTTTTTCAATTTCAGATGTATTTTTAAATGCTTTTATTATATTTAGATCATTTCTGAAGTAGCAGCTATATGCCAATCTTCCATCACTTTTACCCATTAGTCACTCTACTTACATCCATAAGTTGATGCTGTGGATGGCTATACTTTCTTCCTTTTTTCCTCCCCGAAACAGGGTCTCACTATGTAGCTCTGGAGATCCTGGAACTCACTGTGTACACCAGGCTGACATGGTACTCACAGAAATCCACCTGCCTGTGCCTCCCAAGTGCTGGGATTAAAGATGTGTGCCACTATGCCTGGCTGTATATGTTCGAGATATGGCTTCTTGGTTTCAATCAGTGTAGACATAAAGGATAAGTTGTGCACAATAGTACAATACATATTAGGTAACTTTTGAAGACATAGATACAGGGTAGTACGTTTAAAGGAGAAAATACTGCTATTAGTCTAGAATAGTAAAGGAACACATTGTAAATAATAATAAACTTCAGCGGTCTGGTCGTGTAGATGATATCCATATTGGTTACTTTTTTGTGGCTGTGACAAACCCTATGACCAAAAGAAACTTATGGAAGAAAAAAATTTATTTTGGCTTATGATTCCAGAAGATAAGAGTCCATCATGGAGGGTGCCAGGGGCAAGAAGTTGTCTACCACATCTCCTTCACACATAGGAATCAGAGAGAAAGAGAAGGAAGCTGGTTCATCAACCCTCAAAGATTGCCTCCAGGGACAGAGTTCCTCCAACAAGGCTCCACCTCCAAAGGAACTTACGTAAGTTCCTCAAACAGTGCCACCGTCTGAGGACAAAGTGCTCAAATACATGAGCCTGTGGGGGACATGTGTCATTCAAAAGGCCACAGCATCAGAAAGTCAGGGACTAGAAAATTAGAATTTCTGTTTAAAATAATCTTTACTCCATCATGCTTTGAGCCCTACTTAACAGTAGCGTATCTGCTTCCCTACCTGCTGGTTTCCCTCTGGAATATTATATGAATGAAATTTCACAAAAGAACCTTACTAGAATGTAAGTTACAGAATTAATAAAGCATTCATCACAACGAAGAAAGAAAAAAAAAGAAGCAGCTGAGCTGTGCACCACACCTGATTCTGAGGCCCTGGAGTCATACTCACATGGTGCTTAAGAGCCAGATACTGAACACTGTGATTTTATTCTCTCTGCAATACAGAGGACTAGTTAATTTTGGCCACTCTTCATAACCAGAGAATGCCATATACCAACTACTGTTTCCTAAAAACAATCATTTCTTCACTTGAAGCAAGCTTATATGATATCTCCAAATATTGTTTACATGCAAGTTCCTTAGAGATTATGTTTGCTTTCTCTCTTTAATACACTCAGTGGATTCATTTGGTAATATATTCACTGATAGGTTAGAGGAAATACTGTCCTTTTGAATCCCAAATTAGGTAAATGGCAAGTATTATTGGGTCTTGGAAATCGCCCACATCGTTCCCTTTGAAAACTACTGAAACTGTGCCATTAATTAGGAGTTAGCCTAGAGGTAGGGGCCTGATTCTGGTCGTCAGTTCTAACCAGTAAGAAAATCAGGTCTGTTCTGAACAAAGTGTTTCTGCTTGTAATATCAACACTATGGAGATGAAGGCAAGAGTATTGCCATGAGTTCAAAGCCAGCCTGGGCCACAGTGGAGGTGCCCGTCACAAGTAAGCAAAGTCAGTTCCTCCCAATCTGAACAGAGAGTTTGAGGTATTGTTAAGTACCCCAACTTTTGACTCTTCCTTGATGGTGCATGTATAAGATATGTAACAAGACTTGTGGCTACTTGGATTAGACACCCTCAGGTTCTTAGAGATTTTGTTGC
The DNA here is from genome assembly GCF_007827085.1 of Peromyscus californicus insignis. Taxonomy (NCBI): domain Eukaryota; kingdom Metazoa; phylum Chordata; class Mammalia; order Rodentia; family Cricetidae; genus Peromyscus; species Peromyscus californicus. Next base: position 54,659,391 of record NW_026294491.1, read on the forward strand.
AATATGGTCAAAGGACGTGGACCCTGTTGACCTATGGGAAGCAGGTTGCCTTAATTTGGGGAAGTCCAGGCACTTATTTACTTTAGTCTGATATCTCTCTGTTTTTGTCATCCTTTCAAAACAAATCAGATGGGAAGCATGCTTAGTCTGTAAATACCTGCATTTATTTTTCTGTGTAAATACTACACTCATGTAAATAGTACACTCATTTCTGAGGTATGGCATATGAATTAGTTCTGCTTACCTTCACAGAGCTACTGTCTTCTAAATTCTGGGCACTGAGGACCAGCTGCTTCTACAGATCAAGGTTTTTCACCTCTCAGTATTTCTGTTCTCTCCTCACCGCCCCCTTTACATGGCATCTTCCTATTCCTCACAAAGTGACTGCTAGCAAACATGTTTCTTAGTATGTGAGAGACTATTTTTTTAATCAGTTTTCAAATTAAAGTCAGTAATATTTGCCTCGCCACAATGGTTACATCTGAGTAACAAAAAGTTTTTTTAAATAGAGAATTAGTCATCTTATGAACAGCAGCAGTAAAAAAAAATAGCCACTTATTGTAGCTATGTCTGTAGGAGTGTCAATAACAGTTGGAATTATTATTTTTAATTCCCATGGGGCTGTTAGTATCCCTGAAAGACTTGGACTGTAGGAAGTAATATGTGTGTAGATATATATCTGTGGTATATCTTATTTCCTTAGAGTTAGTGAGTTGATATTAAATTCACTAAAATTTTTAAAATCTGGTATCTTTTGGCTTGACTGAATGTTTCTGAGGGAAAACATTTCTATTTCCAGAAACTAAACTAGTAGATGTTTCTTTTTTCACAAAATGATGCTTTGTTCATTGAATAAATGTTAACAGGATTTCTCTGAAGTTTTAAGTTTTATCCTAAAATCACACGATTTGTCAAGCTTTGAAGACCAGGAATGCAGTGGAAATCTCCTTGCTTTACCTCTGGGTTCCTCAGCCTCCGTGAGGCTTTCTGGCACTGTGGTGTCAGCATCCTTTGTTCCGTAGGTCTGGTAGGTCTACGGAGCTCCTTCCTTCTCTGCTCTGCACTGTGCGCTTTCCGCACTGGGCCTTCTTCCACTTCCTGGCCTTTTATGACTGCAAAGGACTTGAGCCCGACTGTCCATCCCATGAGATCTAAAGCTAGCTTAACACAGTGTTAATTTCTTCCTTCATCTATCAAGTAAAGCTGTTGCAGTGGCCTATTGAACTTTTGAAAGTTAGAATGGCGTCAAGAGGGTTGCTCCTGGTTTTCCAGAGTGCCCATCAAAATGCCTCAGACAGGTGTTTAAGCTTATCCAGGAATCAGAATCTAAGACTGTGTGTTTGTGGTTTTGTGTTACTGAGGATTAAACATGGGATCTTCCACATGGTAGACCACTGAGCACATTTGTAGCCCAGAGTATATTTTGTGAAGAACTCCCCTCCATATTTTTTACATGTTACTTAAACATGCTAAGTATCATCATCATCATCATCATCATCATTACTATTTATTTTTGAGATAGGCTCTCACTGTGGTATCTCACTGTGGTTTATTATGTATTACAGACTGTCCTTGAACTCACAGAGACCTGCCTGTCTCTGCCTCTCCAGAACTGGAATAAAAGGCATGGGTCACCATGCCTGGCCTTGGTACACATGGCTGTAGATGATATGATAGTGAAGTGTTGTTATGCTATTTCGAAGACAGGGATAATTTAGAGTATGTGATTTATATGTTAAAATAAAACAAAATGGGAGCCCCATTGGAGTCATGCCTTAGGGTTTTTTGTTTTTGTTTTTTTAACGCACAAAGCAGTTATTTGATCAAGACTTTAGACATGTGTAGCAGCACACCTCATACATCCCAGGGAGGCAGACAAGAGTCCAAATAGCTAAAAGGTGCATGGCTTCAGCTTACTACCCTTATTCTGCTTTGACCATTATAGAGCTAAGAGAATAGTGATGAAATATTAGGGCTAGATAAGAAACTGCAGTAAACAGTTCCCGTTTCTCCGCTGAGAACACCCAGGCCTATCACTGTTGAGACAGAGTGACCATTCTAAGCTTGTTAATGGCGGTTACAAGATTGGAACTTTTCTAAGTCTTACGTTCTTCTTTTTCACGACAACCTTTTAGGTACCTTTAGTTCTTGATGCATGATGGCAAGGCACCTATGCAATGTTACTTATAAAAAAAAAACAACAGGGCCAGGCGCAGTGGTATATGAGACACATTAGTATCAATTTGTATAGCTAGTGCCTGGTAATTTTAAATAAGGTTGAGTCATATACAAGCAGTATTAAAGAGGAAAGCACAACAGAGACGCAGACAATTGTCCCCATTCTTTTGGCAAAGCATTTCCTTCCAGCCATAGAACCACTTTGCCTAGTAAGCTGGAGTCTCTCCCTGCCATCCCTGCTCTTCTAAGGGACCGTCTGCAGACAGAGGTAGTTTTGGGCGTTAATTCTGCCACTTTCAGTTTGCTGCTTTTTCACCTGTGTGTGACTCGACTTCCTCAAAGACAAAATGGAGCTAATGTTAGTACCTGCCCCAAAGACTTGTTATGAGAAATGCATAAGCCAACGCCAATATGTTAAGTACTTAGCAAATGTTGAAATGTTGACTCTGACCTTCTCACACTTCAGTACTCTGGCACTGCTGCTGCCCTCCATAAGGTGAAATTTTAGAAGCTAAAATACAAAGAGGCTATGCTATTCGAAAGGCAGGTACTTTTTTATATCGTAAAACTAAAGAAAGAGATGTTTAACTCTCCTAATGTTAGGAACAGACTTGGTATTACAAATGATTCTCTTGCAGAGCGTGTGAGATTTCAGTGGGTTGATGGTGAGGACTGGATCAGGGCTTCTCATTTTCTTCTGCCTTTCTGGAGAGTGTCGCATCTCACAGCCCTGGGCAACACAGCATTAGAGTTGTAATATTGTCGGTCAGTTTCACACATGGGGTGACAACCTCTGTCAATACTATAAGTTATTTTAAATGTATCTTTCTTATTTTATTGTTGTTACTCTATTATTATTATTTATTATTTTACTATTGTTGTTGTTGTTTTCAAGACAGGGTTTCTTCATGTAGCCCTTGCTGTCCTGGAACTCACTTTGTAGACTAGGCTGGCCTCAAACTCTTAGAGATCTGCCCTGTCCTCTCTGCCTTCCAAAAGCTGGAATTAAGGGCAAGCAACATCATGTTGGGCTTTTTATTATTCTTACTAATTTTTAGTTAGTGTATAAAATAATGGTTTCATATACTTACATCACTATATTTGGCTCATATTTACCTCCTCCCCACCACATCATGTACTGTGGCCCAAGAAATATTTCATGCTCTAACTTAGGTGAAATAAATCATCAGTTTTTAAATTTCACGTGGAAAACAAAAAAAGAAATCAAATGGAGTTCGAATTTACCGAATGAAGCAAGTCTATGCAGTGCAGCATTTTCTGCATAATTCGGTTCTGATTGCCAAGTCTTAGTGACTGCTTGGCTGTGCTTGAGGTCTTTAAAAGACTTGTTTCTTACAAACACAACACAAGAACTACTTACTGCTGCTTTATCCAGCTTCTGCCACAGGAAAACATCGACTTTCTCCGCTGTTCCCACCTAACATTTAAAGACTCAGGAATGTGGCACATGCTCCATTCATTTGTAAACTACCCATCAGACCCTTTAAATTAGTTTCCTGTAAAAACGTCAAGAAGAGCTTATTATGACTTTAATAGAAAGGTAAATCAATCATTTGATAAAGTCATCTGTCATACTATCAACTAATAATTGATATACAGCTTGACATTCTGATTTTAATCCTCAGGGAAGAGTTAGAAATAATATAAGCAAAATATGCATATTTAAATTGGCAGTTGACAATAAATGTGGATGTTGCAGCTTGAGAAATGGGCTTCTAGAAAAAATAAAGCAAGGTAGATAGATTGCTATGTGAGAATAATTATGTCGTGTAATTTGCATGCAAATACACTTAAACTAAAGAAATAATTCTAAATTATTCATTGCATAAAGTTGACTTTGTATTGCCATTATTCCTTACATAAAGTATGTATTATAAATCATGCTTTTAATGCAGAAGAGAATAGCTGAGGTGAAAATACATTTTTTCTCCCAGATGTACAAAATGCAATTGAATATTCCACGTTGAGAGAGGTAATTCTCAATTACAGCATATTGGAATTACTGGATAATCCATTATATGTAAGTAGTTTAAGCAAAATGTGCCTCTTTACAACAAATTAACTTTTTCAATGGATGTATTTCTAGCCTTAGTGTAAAGTAATAACTATTTATTTATAAACTATAAAATATATAGCATAGTTATGCCTACAGCACTCAGAAATCACCAGGCTATATATCCACTAAAGAGAAGTAATTACTTTCCAGATATCTTGCCTCCAATCTTTTATTGACCCCCATAATGCAATTGCTATGCTTAATAGATTGATGCAGCTGTTTGTGTAATTCTCCTCACAACATATGAATTTGCAGCGTAAGATCAGTGATAACTCAGGCAGGCACACTCGTTGAAAGCCAAGCCACAGACGCCTGCCTGGCATGGGGAAGTTTCAGTTGCTAGCCCCAAGGATGTAAAAGAGGACTGGAAAAAAAAATGATGAAACGTTTTTATGGTCATTTATGTGTGATTGTTGCTGCCAAGAGGTCTCTATGAGGAAGCGTCATTTTAGAGGGGAGTCACTAAAACTTTACAAATTCTGATAGAGGAGATATTTGTTGAATTTGCATTCACACCTTATCAATGCTATAGAATCCTTATGAATCATCATAGGCAGGAAGTTCTGGGAACAGCAAATGTGATGATAATGCACCAATCATGTCTCCTTCTTTTGGGGTTTGTGCTTTTAAATTTGTGTGCTCTGTATCATGTCACAAGTTTTTTTTTCCTGCCAATATATGTTTTATTTATTTATTTTTCTGAGAAGAGAAAAGTACCAGCATGAAATAAAAGTCTGAGTGCAAACTTCATTAGAAGAGCAAGGAAAATTGGAAAGAAAATTTATTATGTGGATTTAAATTAAACTATAGGAGTTCAGGAAGGGTGACTGTATTCCATACATATTGTAAACTCCAGATGTATTAAAATGACAAGCATTTGAGCATCTATCTGGTGTACATGTCTTCACATATAAGCATATATGTGATTGTAATGTTGTACATACTTTCTGAGCAATTCAGGTGGAGGGGTGAAAATAGACAAGAACCTGCTTAAAAGACATTTTGGAGTAAATATCTGTATTCACTTTACTATATTGATTTGAATCAAAATCAACTAATTTTCTTTAGAAATGAGCTATACCTTTATTTTATTTATGTTTATAATTTTGCTATAGATGCAGAAGATATTCTGATAACAAAATACACTATTCTGATATAAACTGCTTTCATGATAAATTACCAGTAGAAAGCAACTTTCCTACTCTTTTAGTGTTTTTGGGAGAACAAAAGACAAATGATTTAAGCAGAACCTTAAAAAATATATTGGTGCAGTGGTTATATCCAAAACTTTGATACACAACTACTCTAAAATTAGAGTGTGACTCTGGTCTAGAAAACGCTAATCAGTGTTCTCTGCTTAGTATTAGCATCATATGGTAGCATCATTTTTTATTAACACAATACAAATATCCTGTACAGTGCTACCCCTTTCGTTGCTTGAGGCTTTGGAATCAAATGTCACAGCAAATTTTACTTTCACTAATAGATTGAAAATTGTACATTACATCAGTAAGAGTGAACAGGAGCGTGGTATTATGCCAAAGTGGCAAGAGCTGGCAGATACAACAGCACTGAAAACTACATCTTAGTTATCCTTTGTCTCCAAACAATAGCGAAAGGGTAAGAACTGAAGGTGTGTGTTTTATTGCCTTTTAGGAGTAAAGTTCACCTTTCTCCAACTTCTCCATATGCGTTGTCAAAATATCACATTATACAGCTCACCGGAATTGCACTTATTGCTAAATACCCATTAGGCTCCCAAGAGATGCCTCACATTAATTGTTTAGTGAGAGCACCCTTAGGCTATCACCAGGGAAGCACATTAAATGCATAAGACCAGAAGTTGACGACGGAGATCCCCGTAGAACAAGACCCATCTACCAAACTCAAGACATCTCCAGGAAGCATCCGATAAAGCAATATTAAGAACCTTGTTCATTTGGGGCCAGGTAGTTTTTCTTCTTTTTATTTCTAGGGTACAAACACGCATATTTTATGGGAGAACTAAGCAATGCTAGGAAGCGATTAGAAAAGGAATGCTTGTAAATTGTAATTAGGATTAGTTGGTATGGGGTTGGTCCCGAGGACCCAATATAGTTTTCACACAGGCAAAGGATTGTGGAAGTTAGAGATGAAGCAAATTACGTACTTAATAATGTAATAATAAAGCAAAGGGGTGAAGGAGGCGAGTTTTTTGAAGTGAACGAGAAGAATGTGGCTGGTGGAAAGTCTTAGGCTAACGGCCAAATGGGCCGAGAGAGAGAAAAAGTCAAACCACGGAGTGAGTGACAGTGGATTCTGGCAAAATATGTTTTCATGTCTGTCTGCCACATGCTATTGAAAACCTTTCCCTTTCTGAATATAGCACAGATTTTTATCGCTCCTCTGTTTAATTACAATTGCTGCTGAAGCTATTGTACATCTATTATGCACTATTATGTTTGTTTATTTCACATCATTGTGTTTAGAATGCTTCTAAAAAGGAAATGTAAGAAAGCAAACAAAATATGTGCTCAAATGTCTTAAAAGAAGAAAAAAAAAATCCTTTTCGTCTGCATTACTCAGAAAACCCCACTAGAGGGGGCACTAGTAAAACAAGAAAGGGGATTTTTTAACTTGCATTCTTTTCTTCAGGAGGTGAAAACACCTCGCCCTTCTCTCATATCAGGCCATAATAGGCCACCAGTGAAAGCAAAAATGAAGGGACCATTAGGTATTTAACACGCTTACATTAAGTTTCATTTACTTCTTCTTAATATGCCACAGCTAAGCAGCCCCCAAAGCAAAGTGTCTTGGTTAAATATAAATAGAATTTCACGTGAATTTGTATTACAATGGGTGAAAGCCAAACTCAGAGATACTTTACTCACCAGACTTATTTTTAGTGAGTCCCAATTGTTCTGTAGGCACATGAATGATGAAGATCATTCTTACTGGTAAAATTGAATTTACCTGTCTTTGCTTTTAGTTTGCTGTTTCAATTATAGGAGGAAAAGATAATAATAATAATAATAATAATAATAATAATAATAATAATAATAATAATAATAAAGCATCTCTTGTTAATACATCTCTGTGAAGTGCAGAAATTTGCCAAGCATTATAAACTTTAGTAAAAGTATTTTTTTGATGCTGTATGTTATTGCTGTTACTTTTGTATTAAGTCATATTCATGAATGCAGTTTCTGGAGGGAGGGAGGGAGGGAGAGAGAGAGAGAGAGAGAGAGAGAGAGAGAGAGAGAGCGAGCGCTAATGCCTTACAAAGTAGCATGCCAGAGGTGGGTAGCACCTGGTGTGAGGGGGTGACATCCTCAGAATTAAGGGCATATGCCAACAGGAGCCTCACACAGCTGCTAGGAGCCTCACACAGTTGCTTCCTCATTTCTAACACTGATGGAAAGTTTAATTGTCAAAACTTGTAAAATGCCATGTTGCATCAGATTAACTAAAACCACCTGTCCTAAATCCTCACCATAATGATTGGCAGAAGGTGTACTCAATAAGTGTTAGTAAAAATGGTTTTAAAAATAATTCTCACCCATTGGAACTGTTCACTCTAGCACTGAGTATCTGTTCCAGGACGATTTAGGGCAGTCTAACGGCTTCTCTGTAGAACCCTGCTTCTTCCTAACTTGAAGATTCTTTTTTGCCTCAACACTTAACGTTTTTTGTATTTCTTCGGCTTTGTGTTAGTAGATCGTCATTTTTTTTTTTTTAAATAAAGGTCAGATGTGTGCTTTAGAAAATTAAATTTTAATTTCCCTCACTACTTAATTTCTTTGTCACTTGAAAACGGCTCTGAGGAAAATAGCCATCGTACGCTACTTATCAGAGTCATTGGAACATAAAATCGGAGTATGTTCCTAGGAATGACTTAGCACAGACGCCTCACACAAACAGAACCCGGTGCTTAGAAGAGTTGAGGGGCCGTCCGGAGCCACAGCCTGTGGAGGGAGCACAGCCACCGTGGGAAGCCCATTTCTCAGTCTTCCTCTGCTCCAGCTTTTTGAAACTTAAATTGTAAGTTAATCATTTTCTTTTTAAATTTTCAGATGAAAACGAAATCGATTTTTGTGAGAAGAAAGATAGAAGGTGGCAACATGCCTCAGACTTAACAAACACTGGCAAAGCACTTTAGGGTTTATGAACTCCCGCTCTACAAAGTGAAAACGCACAGCTTTAATGTTCCCTTACACTGTAAGAATTTTCTTCCTTATGCTTTTTAACAACTTAGTTCAATCTACCTTCCTAATTCCTGTTCAGGGACAGGCTAGGGCCCTCTATGCATGTCAGTAAGCCAGTATGGGCACACCACAGCTGTTTGGAAAACATCTTTGAGAGTACCTTGCTCAGTAGTATTGAGTTACAGTCTCCCCCCCACCCCCTCCATTTTGCTGTTTTGTGACCTCAGGTTTGTAATGGACATGAAGAGTTGTGATGGCATTTGGTGCCTGGGGCAGTGTCACCAACACGCAGGGATCTCATGACACCACTATCTCTTTGATCCGAAAGAAACTAGGCAAAGAGGAGGGGTAGGAACATCCCTTTGATCTTGAATTCCCTGTGGTCGGCCACTTTTCTCCATCTCTATTTCAGAAACTCCCTACTGACTCTCTTGGGATGAGTTTGGGGGAACTAAAATTTCTGTCCTGTAAGAACTATAATATTCTTGTGGTCAACAGCCTTATTTTTTAGGTTCATGGTAATTAAAACTGACAAGTTCGGAGCCATTCACTCTGTTATTTGTTTATTCAAAAACACGATATATAAAAATATTCTTCCATTTCAAAGATTGTATAACTACTTAGTAGGAGATGTGGAGGCAAAATTTAGCTTCCTTTAGCCAAAGTCCACTGCTTTCTCTCAACCACGAAACTTCCCAGAAAATAGCGATGATGTTTTTGTCAATATTCAACCAATGATTCATGTCTAATTGTTTTAGTAGATTATTTTTCCAAAATTATACTAAAAAGGGTGTTTTTGAGCTATTTCTTAATATCCAGGGGAATTTCCTAACTGATAGCAGCAAAACATACTCAAAAGAATACTATTTGTTTTCATAGGGAGGTTGCTGTGTGATTTGTTTAGGAATAATGGAAATGTTATTCTTATGTTATAAATTCTCCACAAGGGGCTGGGTATATAGCTCAGTCTGTAGAGTGTATGCTTGTCATTAACAAACCCCTGGGTTCAATCACCAGCTTATACAGCTTGTGATGGTGCATACCCACAATCCCAACACTTTACTATGGCTGCATTATTTCAAAAGTACTATGTGTTCAGTGTTTTCAGCTTAATAAAGATGGTTAGCTCTATACAGCTAGAGATAGCAACCAGCACAGGGTACAATTTTGGTGGCACATGTCCTTTGTAACTAGTCTTCACTTTCTTTAAGTTGAGCATTTTTATTATTTCACAATTCCTTAGCTGACTTCAGAGCAGGGCACAGGGAGAAACCTAATTGCCACATGATACATTTGGAGGTATTTGGCTGTCCAATACCAAGTGGTTGGGACTCATGTCATAGGACCCTGAGTAATGGGCTGGAAGGGTGCATTCTGATGGGAAAAAGAAGTAAGAGGTTGAAAATAATAACCCAAGACAGGCAGAATATTGCATTGAGGCCAGCCAGGGGGCATCGTGAATCCAGTAGGCACCAGGGGTTGAAGGAAATATGTGTGTCACAAGGGATCAGGAAGCCGGGAACATAGAAGTGAGGCTTAGCGATTAACGACCGACCAAACAAACCCTGGCCCTCATTTACTTCTTAATTTATGATGTAACTTTAGCACATATGACGTATATTTCTGCTAGCCCGTGGTTCCACCATGTCTCCTTAACACAGAGAAGCTGGCAGTTCCACTAGAAAGTGAGTTTGCTGCAAAGTAAAACACCCGAAAAGTAGGTGATGCTCCAACGCCGCAAGCAGAATCTGCTGCCTGTTTGCACCTTTGCCTCAGCCAGAGTCTCTTTCTGTCCCCTGGCTGTTTTGTTTTTCAGGGAACACCATCCTGATTAAAGAGCACAACTGTGGCAGTGGGGATGGTGATCACTTTCCACCCACACGATTGTCAACAGGTACGCGCACAGCATCTGTAACGCGAGAGCTGACAGGCTAGGCGCCAGCTGTGGCTCACACTTGAAAATAATAATAATATCCACTTAGGGGTATGGAATTATTTATCACTGCTGGTGGAAGTTTTGCCAAAGGCAAAAAAAAAAAAAAAAAAAAAGAAAAAGGGAAGCATCGGATGAATAATGTCCTCAGTTCACAGCCCGTCTCATTCATGCATCGTGAGAGCCGATTAACTCGCTGACCAAGAATAAACAACTCCCGTTGTTACCATGATGACTTCGCTCTTTAAAGACACCGACAATTTTAAGAATCAGAAAAATCGGGGCAGCCGATAGGGGTTTGAATGAGTAAATTTTGCAAGAGAACTCCATGCAAAAGACGTGTGTCCCAGGAGTCTTCCTTTCTTCTTCAACTCCTACTTCCTTTTTGTTTTCCTCTTCTCTTACTTCCTTCTTCCTATAGTTCTGTTGAGGCCGATGGCAAGGTGGAAAATGATGGATAGAGACCCACCGAAGGTGTTTCAATAATCTTACAAATGAGCACGCTCTTGGTCATTGAGAGGCAGGCATGTATATCCCCAACCGTGCACTGGGTATGAGCTTCTGCCCCGACATGGCTGGCCATTCACTCATCTTCTGCAGGGGAAGAGGGAAAAGTAACCTGTGATACAAACCGCACAACCTTTTCAACCTGTGTTGCTGTGTGAGAAGAGTCTGCGCCCTGGCTTCGGATTTCCAAACTGGGTTTCAAGCGCCTTATTGGATCCTCCTCTACCCCCGTGTTTATTTAACATTGCTTACGTTGTGGGTATTTGGCCTGATTTAAATTGTGTGGTTTTGTTTTATAAATATCTACTCCAGAACACACTACATTTCTTGTATCTGGTAATCACTTTAATTCTATTTTTTTTTTTTTTTGGCTCCTTTCTGAGTTTTTCCTGCCTTTCAAAAATCAGTAATTTTATGAGGGTTCTCTGATCTTAATTTTGATTCTGAAAAGCTAGAATTACAGTGTTAGAGACATTAGTGCTAACATACATTCAGCTGTATTTTCTTTTTTCTCCTTTCCTTTATTTCTTTCCGTTTCTCTTTCCTTGTCATTCTTCCTATATTTTGTTCTTTTTCCTTATTTTGTTTTCTTCTATCAGTCTTTTCTTCTTTTTGTATGTTTACTAAAATGTCCCACGTTTAGTATTTGGAACTTCCCAAATGATGAAGGCATATATAGTATCAAGGATGAAGATGTAAAATTAACTAGTAAAAGTCCCAATTTGCCAGGTGGAGTGGTCCATACTGTCTTGTCAGCGCTGGGGAGGTGAATGAACGAGGCAGGACCAGAAGTCAGGCACAGCGTGGACTACTTGAGACTCAATCTCAAAAACATGTTCCATTTGCTGTGTTTTCCCAAAACGGTATAAACATAACATCTTCTAAAATTTAAAGGTAATCTAAAATATGAGACTTCACAGTTAGGAAATCCTAGGCTTAAAACAGAAAACTGGAGGCCATTGAGATGGTTTTGCAGATTAAGTTGCCTGCTTCCAACTCCAAGAACCTGAGTTCATTCTACTCACATGGTGGAAGGAGAGAACTGACTTCTACAAGTTGCCCTCTTTACCTCCACAATGTGCTCCCACACACGTGCACACAAGCCACATATTCACACCTGCATCTGCACACACATAAAATAAATACAAAGGAATTTTTAAAAATAATAAAAATTTGCTATCTTATAAAAAAATCCTCCAGGTGAAATCAAATGAATGAATAACAATGGTATTTTAAAAACATTATTTAATGTATATTTTTGGTATCTTTGTTCTGCATTTTATTGTGTTGGAAAACCCTTAACTGGTACAGGTTTTTACCTTATAGCTAGAATTCCAGTATAATTTGATGAGAATATACAAACTATTCATTTAAGAATATAATATACAATTAAAAACAGAACAAATTACCAAATATTAAATCCTAAAAATGGTGTTTGTAAGAAGTAACTTTAAAAAAAGAAAGTAGTGAGAGCTTTCTAAATGCGTGTAAGATTTAATACTAAGTCCTAAAGTCCAGAAACTTCTGGGAGCCCTAAGGGTTATAAAGTATATTTGGCATCGATAATTGAGGTTTGATGGCAGGTGGTTTAATTTATTTTTGCTATAAATATTCACATAATTTCCTATAGAAGCATAAATGTGTCCCGTGATGATCTAACCTCCACAGGGGGTGTTCTGTAGCATAATGTATATTATACTTTAAATTTTGCACTTATGAAATATAAAATCCCTCTTGCCCCAAGTTTGAGATAAAGGACTGTTTGATTATATTTCTAAAGTGGATTATTACTCTTAGTTTGAACCTAAATTGGAAAAAGAATACATTCATTAAAGGAAATTATGATTTTGGTTAATAAGAAAAAAAATTATGAGAGCTTATTTTCAGGTTAGAGAGACGGCATATAGGGTAGAGCACTTTCCAGGCAAGCCTGAAGTCCTGAGCTCAGTTACCTAGAACTGACATAAAGCCAGGTATAGTACTACAGGTTGCCCTTTGACCTTCTCATGCACACTGTCATACACACTCTCCCACTGCTGTGTGATAAAACTTTTCTTGGGGAGATGTCAGTCACAGATCTCCTCCTCACTCCAGATAGGGATCCCATTATAGACCGTAGTGCAGATACTACCCAAGTCCAACTTGATGAACCAATGAGTTTTATTGGGGTTATTTACAGGTAGGAGTATGAGTGAGGGGGCTGCTTACAGGTGAGGAAATGACATGAAGACAGCTGCATCACCAAAGCCCACCCCAGTATGGATGGCAGCTCACAAAAATTGGGGAACCTGTAAGTATACTGTTCAGCCTGCAGGTAGCTCAACAGGTTGCAGAGTGTCCTTTCCAAGGCAGCTCAGTTGGTTTCTGCTTTTCCCAGCAGCTGGTCTGGGCTCAGAGTCTTCTTTGCAGCTTGCTTTCTTTGGTCAGTTTCGGGGACTTCCTGAAGCTGTATTGAGTTGTTTCCTGTACAAAGAGCTTCCTTGCAGGATAGAATGTTTCAATCTTGGAGGAAACTGTTACATAACACCAATATACACAGGGCATACACGTATCGTGTCATCATCCACAACACAACTCCTGCACCCAAGGTTCTGAGAACACCATAGAAAATGAGGGTGGGGTAGGGAAGAAAGATTGTAAGAGCTAGAGGATCAGGAAGTCTTCTGTGAGAATGTCTCTTTTAGAAATGGCTGTATAAGTAAGACCTGATTTGAACATAACGGTAAGATGGTTATGGGAAAACTCAGGGAGTCCCATTCCTAGACAACGAACTACAGGAAATTAGTGACTCCTGCGAAAGGGAGAAATAACTTCTCCTGGTGATGAGCCTCCTCATTGGCTGTCTAGTAAAAAGCAGTCAGCCCTGAAATCATATACACACAAACAGCAAAAATGGACTCACTATGTTGTATTTATATACTTGTGCATCTCTCTCTTTCTCTCTGGAATAATAGTAATCAAAGAAAAAGAGCCCATCAATATGAGAGGGAGTGGGAGAATATGGGAGGGGTTGGAGGGAGAAAATAGTAGTGATGTGTTTATATTTTAATTCAAAAATATAAAAATAGTAAGTAAAGCAATGACTTATTTCCATGACACACACTGAGTGAAACTGTCTCAAAGTGATAGTATAGTGTAATATCTAGTAAGCATTGCTGGAATTGAGCTGAAAATATGTGCCTACCGTTCATATCTTAGTGAATCAACTTTAATGAAAGAAAAGACACTGCAAAGCATCCTGGGAGGCTTTGATGCCTGGCTTACTGGGAAAATTTTCTTACATATCTGTTTACTTTTGTCCAAAGGTAATGACTGTTATTGAAACCATTTCCTTTTTTATTTAAAGAGTTTCCGCTAAACATGTCTTTAGAAACTCCCTGAAAGGTACAGGCTGCTCTGATCATCCTGGCTTATTTTTTCAGCCACTGGCTAAAGCTATATGAAACCTTTACAGGATTAATCGAGGGTCTCTTCATAAGATGCAATGATGAAAACCTTTGACGACTGCTCATCGGAGTAAGCCAGGGGAGTTTGATCTCTGTGTTCTCTGTCCAGCTTAATACTCCTCTACAGATGCATATCAATACTCAATCCATAGCTCACTTCATGTAACTGAAGACTCTCTGGGAATAAGAGTTTTCATGGTCCTAAAAGCTGCTGTCCTTAACTTTTGGCCACTCTGGGCAAAACACATAGTTACATTTACAAATGTCATTTCATGTGGGAATACAACTTTTCAAAGTAACGTTTTTTTTTTTTATTTAAAAGTACACTGCTGCTCTTCATTAAAGATGTATGTACTATGTTCAAGAATCTGTCTTACATATTTTAATACATTATTGAATTAATATTCATCAATGATTTTAAATATTGTAAATACTTTGAAAACTCTCCAAGCAAATATTAACAAGAATATTAACTTTGCCCAAAGCTCTTGATTAGCATGAAAAGTAAGAGTATGTGAAACACATAGTAAAGACCTAAGCACATATATTGGTATATATAATAAGTATATATATATGCAAGCATAATGGTACATAATTATATATAGCTATGTATATATTTACATTGTATATTTATATATTCATGGTATTTAAGAAATTACTTTCATTGAACTAAATTAAAACTATTTTTATTACTATTTCATTTTCAGTTAACATATTAATGATACCTATTAATGTGGTTGAATATACTATTTGAACACATGAACACAATAGTCACTGATCAAATCCAGCATCCTTTTCTCCACATACTACTTTCCCTCCTTCCTCACCTCTGCTAGCCACGCATCTATATTCAGGTCAAGTTTTGTGACTTCTACATTTGAAAGACAACATAGGTTCCTCTTCTTCTGTGTCTGTTTTATTTCACTCATATAATATTCTCTAATTCTATCCATATGTTGCTTTTATGATGAGCTCACTCTTCTCTAAGGCCAAATAATATTGATGCTGTGACATATATCTCTACATACTGATTACAATTACATTTCTTGATCCTCTTTTTTTTTTTTTTTTTTTTAGTAAATTTATTTATTTGACATCCTGGCCTCAGTTTTCCCTTCCTCCTTTCCTCCCAAACCCTCCCCCAACCTCCTCTCTGGACACCCCCACCCCCATCCACTCCTTCATTCTTTTCTTTCTTTGTTTCTTCTTCTTCTTCTTTTTTTTTTTTTTTTTTTTTTCGAGACAGGGTTTCTCTGTGTAGCTTTGCTCCTTTCCTGGAACTCACTCTGTAACCCAGGCTGGCTTCAAACTCACAAAGATCCACCTGCCTCTGCCTCCCTAGTGCTGGGATTAAAGGCTTGTGCCACCACCGCCCAGCCTGCTCCTCCATTTCTATTCAGAAAAGGGTAGGCCTCCCATGGATATCAACAAAACATGGCATATCAAGACTAAGAACCTCCCATGTATTAAGGCTGGGCAAGGCAACCTAGTATCAGAAGGAGGGTCTCCAAAGCCAGTAAAAGAGTCAGAGACAGCCGTTGCTCCCACAAGAGGACCAAACTACACAACGGTCTGACCTATGCAGGGGGCCTAGGTCAGTCCCATGCAGGATCCCTGGTTGTTGGCTAAGTCTCTGTAAGCCCCTATGAGCCCAGCTTAGTTGATTCTGTGAGTCTTCTTGTGGTGCCCTTGACCCCTCTGGCTCCTACAATCCTTCCTTCCCTCTTCTGCAGTGTTCCCCAAACTCCACCTAATGGTTGGCTGGGGGGTCTGCATCTGTTTCATCAGTTGCTGGATGAAGCCTCTCTGATGACAACTGAGCCAGACACCAATCTGGTCACAGGAGAGGCCAGTTCAGACTGCCTATCTGCTATTGCTAGGAGTCTTAGCTGGGGTCATCCTCTAGAATCCTGGGAGCCTCCCTTGCACCAGGTTTTTACCTGGCCCCTAAATGCCCCCCTCTTTCCGGTAGTCCTTTTCAGTACTCTCTCCCTCTGCCCCCCACCCCAACCTGAAACTCTGGAAATCTCTTCTATTTCCCCTTCCCAAGGAGATCTGGGCATCCCTCCATGAGCCCCCCTTGTTACCTAGTCTCTCTGGAGCCACTTATTTTTAAAATAATACATTTTACTACACTGTGATTTCTTTTATGTGTACTTACACACATGTGTTTGTGCAGGTGTGTGTGTGTGTGTGTGTGTGTGTGTGTGTGTGTGTGTGTGTGTGTGTACTGGCATGGGTGTGGAGGTCAGAGGACAACTTGTAGGAACTAGTTCTCTCCTTCCAGTATGTTCCACCCAGGGATCAAGCTCAGGTCTTTAGACTTGGAAGCAGATGCCTTTTCCTGCTGAATCATCTTACCAGTCCCCATCCATCTCTTTACTCACTTTACTTTTATTTCTAAAATGCCTTTTGAGATGTGTGGTGTAGTCAAGCCTAGGCAATTGTAGACACACAAAAGGAAAAGGAACCAAGCAAGCTAGAGAGCAAGGCCTTTTCAGTGACTCTCACAGGGTACCTAAGGGTTCCTTTTAATGACCAGTCAGATTCACATTCCCTCCCTTCTCCCCACTGCTCCTGGCAGTGTGTCCAGGTCTAGATTTCCCCAGTCATGGCTGTTTAACAGCAGACAGGCTGGCCTCCTGATTCACTCCCCAGGTGTGCTCCTCTCTCCTTGCCTTAAAGCACCACTTCATATACCCACATCTCCCTTCTGCGCCTTATCTCTTGCGTGGGAAGAGCTACCCTTAGCCTTAGCCAAGGACACCTGGGGTTGGTGGGTAAAGGGTCTGAGTCTGAGTGTCATGGTATTAGGACCATCAGGTTGTAAGTAGAAAATGAAACAGAATTCTTTGTACTTCAATAGCAGGAATTTATTCCAAAAGTTGGAAATACTTTTTTCTTCAAGTTATTTTTAGTGTTTGGATCTAAGGGAGAAAGACTTCAGAGAATCAATATGGTGTCTTTCCCACCACAGTTTCTTTCCTTCAATAAAGTGATGTGCTGCTGGGTGCTTGTTACTTTGGAGACCCAGTAAAGTCTCATTCTTTTAACTGTGGCTACAGTTTCCTTTTTCTGAGATAAACAGACATGTTAGGTCTTTTCGAGCAGCTGGGAGATTATGCCATGATGCAAAAAGGGGGGAAAAAGCATGTTTTCAGGTTGGGATTTCTGATCTGTGGTCACTGTGGCAGGAGGCTTTGGGTGGTCCCTATCCTGTTCTAAGCTCAGCTGACTTTTTAGGTCAGTACCCATTCTTTTTATATGGGCATCCTTAGAAGGTTAACTGTGAAGCCATTTTTGTCCTGTTTGATCAGAAAGATGGTAAACTGGGCCATAAAGGCCACTTTGGGAGCAAGACAGAAGAACAAGCCATCAACCTGCTGTTTATCTCAGTTTAGAAGTGTGGACTCACACTGTGGGAAAGGTGGGTCAGTCAGCGTGGGAGGTCTGGATACCTAAGGTATCAGAAGTTGTTCTCTCTGCAGTTAGGGTGGGCTCTATAGAATGTGTATTTCTGTCTCTTTTGAACTTGTATTACCTATATAACTTTGCATGTAAGTACTCCTCCAACTTCAAACTGGCCCTACGTTCAGAGAAGAGCAGCATATAGTGCTTGGCATCAGGAAAGATGCAATTTGAGAAATTCTTTCAACAATTTCTATATTACGTTTTTGCAAAAGGAACTTTAAAAACTCTTAGCGGGAGTTTGGTTTTGAAAGGAAGTCATCAAGTGGAGTCCAGGCAGAGGCTGAACTTCCCCCTAAGCCCTGAGAACAGGTAGAGCCACAAGAATGGGTTTCCTTTCAGCAGGGTGAAATGTTTACTGGTCCTTTTCAAGTACAAAGGACCAGCAGCAGGATGAAGTCTCAAAGCCTGATGCTCAGTGGATGGAGAGGTGAGGTGTTTGCACCAGGCCTCACAGCTTGCCGGAGAGTTAATGGCATCATGGCTCAGGAGGTTTCCGTACTTAAGAGTTTGTGTTTTTGAGTCACTGAAATAGTGCCTCTCAATGGTCTCACAAAGCTCAGGCTGTGAGCTCTTCTGCATTTTAATCTACATTCCTCAGTAATCCACAGCTTAAGGAATGCCAGTTTATACATTGCAACATTTAGAGGTTTGTACCTGATAGTTGGAAAAAGAAAATGGCTCAGTACTGAAAAGCAATTGCTACTTTTACAGAGGACCAGAGTTTCGTTTCCAGCATCTATGTGGGTGGCTCATAATTGCCTATAACCCCTGCTCTAAGGGATCTGACGCCCTCTGTTGGTCTCCATAGGCACCCCAACACAATTTCATACAGTCTCACAAGCACACATACACTTGAATAAAAATAAGTTGTTTACAAAAGAAGTGTGTGCCCCGCTGGGTGGTGGTGGCGCACTCCTTTAATCCCAGCACTCGGGAGGCAGAGCCAGGCGGATCTCTGTGAGTTCGAGGCCAGCCTGATCTACAGAGTGAGATCCAGGAAAGGCACAAAACTACACAGAGAAACGCTGTCTCAAAAAACCAAAAAAGGAAAAAAAAATGCCCTTGTGGCCACATGATGTCACACACTCAGCAAATGCTTACTAAACAATTAATGACTGACATGATGACATTTCAGACCACTCAAAGTTAGCAACAGACAACTAAGGTGTTTTTAAAGTTTTGGGTGAAAATAGAGAATCATATACTAGTGAAATATTTTGGAACATTTGGATTCTCCGTACTTTTGATATTATTTATTTGAATGGTCTATGGAGCAAGTCATTTTCTTTCCATATTTTCTCTGTAGACATGTCCAGGTTTATTTTTTCCAACCTGAAACTGAGAGAAAGATAGCCAGTGACTTTTGTAATATTACACAGCCCCAGAAGGGGCCAGAGGGAAGGTTTCTGAATGTTCTAGAATTGATCTTCAGTGTTTTGTATGCTGTGTTTTTCCTCAACTAAAGGTGGCCTTCAGAACAGATGTCATCTCTGACATAAAAACAAAACCAAATACCAACAACAAAAAACCTGGTGGTAGAATTTGTTCTATGCTTTCAGTGAATGACTTCTGCTAATTTAACTGGGTCAGGCTATGAGGTTAGATATGTTTACGACAGGTAATGAGCTGTTAAACTTCATTCCTCTTGAAAAATCCATGTACTCTTTGCAGGAGGGAAATATGAACTAGATCTTTAATATATCTTATATAACCATCCTTCAGAGATTGCTTGTAATGTAAAGGTAGCAGACTGTTCTGGAATGGTTAATCATCAAACTGCATTATGTTCCCAAATACACAGCTACAATAACATCTTGAGTTTGTTTAGTGTTAGCTCCAAATGTCAAGTGCT
Source organism: Peromyscus californicus insignis (assembly GCF_007827085.1). NCBI lineage: Eukaryota > Metazoa > Chordata > Mammalia > Rodentia > Cricetidae > Peromyscus > Peromyscus californicus. Next base: position 54,679,039 of record NW_026294491.1, read on the forward strand.
GTCGTTGAAAAGAAATCTCAAAACCTGTACACTCCAAAAGTTCTGGAACTCTTAGGAGAGAAGTCAAATGTTCCATACTTGCTGATCAGAACCTGCAATTTATCTTGGCTGCTAAGAATCCTTGGGGATATCATACATTAAAAAATGTATTCCAATGCAATGCAGTCTCTCGAGCAATGTGAGCAACCACGACTGTGACTCAAATCCTGAAAATAGGACATTCTCTTGTCATTGCCTTCTGAGAAAAAAAAAAAAAGCTACTCGTTGGAGGGAAAAAAATAACACTGCAATTATCCATCACCAGACAGCTTCCTGAATCTAGCTCACCTCAGCTATTTTTTTTCCTCCCTACTCTGAGAGCAAAATGAATACTGCAAGCAACCAGGGTACTAATGGTCTTTTTTCCCCCACATCGCACCCCCCCTCCCCAAACCCAAAGCAAGGGACCGGAGAGACTTCAGGAGCCTCTTCATGCTATCACTTCACAGGGTGGAAGGTGACAGCTTCGCCAGGGACTAATGCAGTCCGACATAATTGAATGTGGCCTGGAGCAAAGCAGCTGCCGGCAGCCGCTCTCGATTGCAACTGTCGTCAGGTGGAGCCTTCTGCAGGAAAGCGCGTTCCAGCGGAAGGCCATCCCACCACTCAGCTCCGTGGTGATGATAGCTTATTCATCCTTACACTCTGACCACAGTTTTGTAGTTAGTAATTGTCTCGTATCATACTGCTGGCTGAGTGCAGGTGCTGGATCTGTGAATTATCAATAATCTTTCTAGTTTTCCCTTCCCTCTCTGTCTGCTTCTCTCATTCTCTTTCCTCTGAAGTTTTTACCCCAGAATTCTATTTCTTCACTAGAACTTGATCTGCGTCAAAAGTACTATGCCATTCATTTCTTTAAGAAATAGGAAATTTCATGGGTCCAACATTTCTCTACAGAGCAGGTAATTCCAAGTGTCCCGAGACTGTATACTGAATATCTAAAAAATTATAAACTGAATTAAGTTTTATAAGGAGAAATAAAAATGTCTGACAATGTATTTCTCTTTCACTGGTTATTTATAAAAGGTCAGTGAATAGACATGAATGTTTCCATGTCTATATTTTCTTCTCATGTTAGGCATGCTATTTTTGGAGAATCAGGTTAAGTTTTATGTAAATGATTTTAGCTTAAGACTAAATATTTTATTAGCAAATAAAATAACATGCAATACTACAAGCATAGGTGCATTCAATATTTGTATATTTTCATTTAAAAAGTCTATTCTGCAAAACAAGTGAATTGAAAATGAAAAACGATCACCTTATTTGGATTTTCTGAATTAATTGATTCTTACTTTTGATCAAATAATTTAGTATTTTAAGTCACATAACTATACCTGATATTTGTATCCATTAATTTTTGAGGTAATTGAAATACTTCATATAATCTCTACTTTAGTTTCTCTATTGATCAGATCAATAGAGATCTGATTGTGATGCAAGCATTGTTCTACGTTTGATCAATCGAGAGTGTGAATGTGGGTAAGAGTGACACAAGCAAGCTGAGGTCAGACCTGGCTGCTAAAATGAGTGACTAATTTAAATAGCAAACCTGTGTCCTTCTTGGAAAGTTCAATCATTTCCTCACTATGTTTTTCTTACCGAACTGTCTAGGATTTCTAACAAATCTTGAGTACATTTATCTCTGTAGTACCAACCCATCATATGCTAATCCCATAAAAAAGGTTAACTATTTCAAGCACTTAGGAAGTTATCTGACTAAGAAGAAAAAAGGCATGATATTGGGAGTGCTAGGGGGAGCTAGGAAGACATAACTGTGGAAGGAAATGACATGTTGATTTTATAAACATTCAGGAAACTTTCAAAGAATAAAAATATAAAAAATATTGCAAACATGTAGCTAAAGTCATGTGTATGTGACTAGTTTTAGCTCCAACCATACCACCATTTCATAACCACTGGACTAATATTTTGTTCTCCTTAAAATCAATTATTATTGTGTGTGTGTGTATGCATACAAATGACACAGAACCATATGGAGGTCAGACGACAACTTGGTAAAGTTTTTTCTCTTCTTCCACCTTTATGAGGGTTCTGGAAATCATACAGTTTTCCAGGCTTACATAGGAAGTGTCTTTATCTACTGAGCTATTCCTCCAGACCAATGTTTTTATTCTTGATACAAAGATAAGTCACGACTATTCCAGCAAGTATTTATTATTCAATCCTTAAACCTAAAAGATGCTAAAACACTAAGTGAATCCTCACTGATTAAGGACAGCATTATAGACAGAAAAATTGGGTCATTCCAATTTTAAAATATCCCTTGAAATGTCCATATAATGATATATATGTATATATACCATTTTATACTATATATGTGTATACACACACACACACACACACACACACACACACACACACACACACACACATATATATATATAAAGTTTCTTGAAATAACTACTCATCTCTCTAATATAAGAAATTATATTTAGGAGAAATAAAAAATTTACATTTTTTTCTCCATTAGAAGTTAAAAAAAAGGAAGAAAGGGAACTATTGATTGGTTTGCTGTGTGCATCTGAGATGTTTTCATGTTTGATTTTTCTTAATGCTTTCAATAGCCTTTCATGTGATCTATGCTGCTTGATACTATTAAATTGGAAGGCAGGTGATTTCAACTCAGTTACAACTTCTGGACTTCCCATGGCTACTAGCAGAGCATCATACTTGTGTGCTAGCCTACTTTAAAAAAAAAGGTTGTTCATCATTATGGAATTTGCCTGTAGAAGAAAACTGTTGCCTACAGTATATGATACTTTTCATGGTTTTAATTTCTGTAATTGATCTTCAGATGTCCCTTTCTGTAGGTTTTAAGTCACATATATTTATATGGGCTAAGATTTAAGGGCACTGAAATTTCACTGTGCAGAATTGTTATATGAGGGTATGAGTGGGGAGAAGACTTGCGTTTGAAGGAGATATTACTTTGACTTGTACAGGTCATTTCTGTAACTCAGAATGTCATGAATGATGCTTGCAACATAAATCTCTAAGGCATTAGAGATTGAGGTCTGCAATGAAGCATGAACTTACATAAAACTCACTTTTAAAATGGATAAATTTTTCCTTAGTATATCAAATATTGAAATTTGATGATGGTATATGTAATATTAAAGGGTGATATATGAAGGTTCATAGGCAGTAAGTCAGTAAAAGGTACTCTCCTGTTCATTCTGGAGACAAATAAAGAAATAATATTATAACCTTCAACCTCAGTACCTCTATTAACTAGATCATTTATAACCAATAGGCTGTCAACATGGAACTTTCATATCCAGAGCCTAAATTTCATGAATTATTGTTTATACTGAACTATAGTTTGATAGATGATGACAACACAAAATCTATGATTATATATATTTATATATATATCACAATAATATACGCATAAATAAAAATCTCTCAGCAAAAGGCTAAGAAATCAAATTTAAGAATTTTATCTACAGTGTACCAATTCTTTTATGCATGTCTAACACATTGTTTGCTAGAGTTCTCTTTCCCGTGATCTGTTCATTTTAAACCATAGTCAAACAATTTACTAGTTGTTTTATTTTAGTTTTAAAATGCAATTTTGTTATATATGCTGACCACTTTATATATACTGAGAACTTTGTAATCTAACCTTGTCAGATATACAGGCAGTTTATATTCCTCCTGTACTTTGCTTTAAAACTAATTGTATTTCACCCCCATGTTCACTACAATATGATTTACAAAGGCCAAGGTACAGAAACTATTAACGTCCATCAGTTGATGAAGAGATAAAGAAAACATGAACACACATACACATGCAAGAAGCACTATTCTGCCTTTAAAAGATAAATCCTACTCCTGCAACATTAATGTAACTTTTACTAAGTGAAGCCACAGGTAAAAAGATATCATACTATATGATCTTACTTATCTGTGAAACCTAAAGCAATAAAGTGAATTTGAAGTGGAGTAGGCTGGGTTGAGAGGGTGGAGAAGTTGAGACACATTAGTCAAAGGGTACAGCGTGTGGAATACAAGAGTAGTAACTTCTGCACATTTACTGTACAAAGCAGTGAGTCAATTTATTAAGTACATAAGAGTAGTAACTTCTGCACACTTACCGTACAAAGTAGTGAGTCAAATGTATTAAGTGTATTTGCCAAGAAAGAATTTTAAGTCCTCAACACAAGGTAATTAATCACACAACTGGATGGGTGTGTTAATTACAGTGCATATTGAACAGAACATCAAGTCACATTAAGTGTATGTAGTTTGCATTTGTTAATCATACCTTAATATAGATGAGGAAAATGATTGCATTCACTTGTCAGCAATCAATCAATGTTGGCGGTTAGCCAACATGACAGAAACCAACAGCACTTGTGAACTCCACAGGGCGTGGCTGTGTTCCTGAGCAAGGTAAACACGGTCAGTTTGGAGTGATTGCTAAGTGGCTGGCAATGACATTGTTCTCAGAGGACTCCACGGTCCACGCCTGTGAGTGAGACACAAGTTTGCCCTATTTCCTTGAACATGAAGAAAAAAGTCTATTTTTAGGAGTCCGCCAACTATGACTAGTCAGCTGTCGGATGGTATTTAGATTTGGGGAAGGCTATGAAAAGAGGAAAACCACTTGTTTCTCTTTCTCTGTCACCACTTGTCACTGCCATAAAGTTGGCTCTGGCTCCTGGGAGCCCTTGGTTAAGTACAATGCCCAGGGCTATGGGAGACGGAGGCCTCCATAGCTGATATGAAAGGTCCTTAATTAAGCACTTAGCATTTCAAGGCAGGCATCACAGCTCACCCACAGCCCGATCTGGCAGTCCGTCACCGCAGATAGGCCACCTAGAAGACTAACGTGAGTTGAGTCGAGTCTTTTGTACTTGAGGCAAGGCGCCCCGAGGCACAGGCTGATCCGGTGACCCTCCCATATACACTTTCTCTGCTGGGACGAAGAGGATATCGGATGTGACAACACTCCAGCCAGGAAAGGAATCCCCCCTCCCTGCTGTCCACCCCACACCCTCAGAAAGATCAGGGATTTGAGAAGAAACTTAGAATGTCGGTGGCACTTCCTTGGCTCAGCTGATCAGATGAATATAACCAAACCCAATGAATGAATGAATAATGATGAATGTATTATGAAGCAAAAAGGGAAATACTCTTCATTGTTAAAAGTCAATTATTTTGCAATTACCCAGGGCTTCAGAAAAGTTAACTAGTAAGGAAGCAGTTTCTGCCAGACCCCTGTATGTCATTCTCAGAATTGGAGAAAAAGAAACCAGGAGAAGCATAAGTGTTTTGGGGGGAAGTTTATCTTTATATTAAGGAGCTGGAAGACTTGGCAGCATTAAAACAGAAAGGGTTAATGGAATGAACTATAGATTAAATTGTAAAGCAATCAAAGAAAACCAAACAGTTTATAGCAGACAACCATCTTCTGGTGTTTGGGTCTGTGTCAAGCCATGGATGTGGAAAATTAAAGCCATACTGAGAAGGGAAATGAACCATGTCTAATACATCCCCTGCAATAAAATGTTTTCACTAGGACTGTAAAACTGTGGCTTACATTAGGAAAAAGAAAATCAAACTATATGTCAATTCCACATCATGGGACATGAAGTGTCCACAAAAATTTATATTACTATTTAGAAGTGTTTCATTCTGGTGTTTTATTGTGATTGGATGCGCCCTCCTCAGTATCTTTTGACTGGTATGAAAATGATTTGAACTACTTTTTTAGCATTTATTTTACATCTATTACCTGTTCTATTACTTTTTATTATTTTATTGTGCTTGTGTAGAGGATTTTGCACAGTTTTCATTATAATGTAACATTAAGTCAATTTATTTGTGTATTACACGCTGTATAATTGCACCTTTTTCTAGAACAATTTGGATTTCATTATCTAACAAAGCAGTGCTGTTGCATTTCCAAAAGCTCTTGTTAGAAATCAAGTGCGTTTTCAAAGTAGGACAACAGAGGTCAAGTTTGCACCAGGAAGACTCTTCACTAATGCTGGGACTGTTTGAACATCAGGGGAAGGTCATAATGAAAAGAGGGGAAGGCTTGTTTCTTTGAGCAAATATTTAATTATTCACTATTGTACTAGGTTAAGATCAATAAGGATCAATACTGCAAGAAAAGAAATCGTGTAGAACAAAGGGTTCTGACACGGAACAGAGGAGAGTGAGATATAGATCACGGAATGAACAAATTAATCCAGGAAAAATGTCAATTGTAACTGTGTTAGCTTTATTATTATAAAGGATGTCATGATACCATTGAAATGCTTGGTTTACGAGGCCGTAAATCAGAAAGCTACCAGGCACAATGATTATGTTTTTACATAGATATGGCATGAAGTGATCTGTGCCCTATGCAGGGCTGGCATAAATGATTTCTGTAGTCACATAGGTAATATGCAAAACCAAAATTAACCCACAAACACTTAGAAATTGATTAGCATGTTAAAACATAAGGAGAATGTGGACTGATGGTTTATAGGTATAATTAGATTTTAAATTTGCAAGGAGTTAGAAAGTGAAGTTGACAAGTTCTTTAATACCATGTTTTTAGATTGCAAACTTGGTACTTGTCCCATATTATTTTGGGTTGTTGAATGAGTTTCTGAGTATTTGATTTTGGGTTCTCATTAGATCCTTGATGAAGTCAGGGGAGGAATGATTTTCTACTTCATCACAGCCCTGCAGCAAGGAGAGACAATAATAATATTGACTGCCTAGTGCTATTAATGGTCTCCATCAAAATATCATTCCATTGCTTGACATGGTAAGTTGCTTATATTACTTATCCTTCAAAGGATCACTTATCAGCCTTATTGCTGAATCTTATAAAAGACATGTATCATATAGGAATTTCAAGATTTAGAGAAATTTTGACTGTCATTTGTCAAGGTCAGGATGAAATTTTCTTTTGGTGAACTTGGTGATGTATGTACCAAACTTTACCAAATAAAGGTGTTTGACTAGAATAATTCATTATAAAAAATTACAAAATTTTGCTCATCATTTAAGTTTTCATCATCATAGAAATTCCAATGTAAATATTCTTTAAAAAATCTATGAAATCATGAATCTCAAGAAGTTATAAGAAGCCAAAATTGCATGGTGTATGAAAGGATGTCCTAGCAAAAATTTTACAAGTGTTTGGACATGTGTGTCATACATCTTCCTTATATGTTGGTCCACGATGCTAGATCGCTACCTTCACAGACAATTCTGATATATTATTTTATTAATGCATATCAGATTAAGTTGGAAAAAACAAACTAATAGCAATAATAGTGACAAAATGCACCCATGTATCTAGTAGTTAAAGTAAACTTAAGGGAACTCTTTTTTTAATTAACTTTTATTGATTCTTCATAGATTTCATATTGTGCACCCCAATCCCACTTATCTCCCGGTTCCCTTGCATCCACCCTCTGCCCATGCAACCTCCTCCATAAAACAAAACAAAATTTAAAAGAAAAACCAAAAAAACCAAACCAACCAACCAACCAACCGACCAACCAACCAAACCACAAAAAATTAAAAAAAAAAAAAGAAAAAAAGAAAAGAATCTCATCATGAAAGCTGTATTGTGGCCCATTAAATCACACAATTTACCCCTTAGCCCATTCATTTTCATTTGTGTTTATTGTTATGAGTCATTGGTCTGGTTCAAGGCCTCTGGCTTCTGCTAAACTATTGATAATGGGCACTCTCTGGGGCTCCTCTGGGGTAGTCTTGTTGTCCTGTGTCATGGAGATCCTTCAGTTTTGGATCTGTAGGTTCATCCCCTTCACATGCTCCAACAGTTCATAGATGCAATGGATATTGGCGTGCGCCAACTCATAGCCCTGATTCTTGGCCTAGGTGGTAGCTGGGTTGGTCAGCCCACCAGCTTTCTCTCATCATCACTACCAAGGTGAGCTCTCCAGTACTGCCTTGGGCAGCCTACCCAATGCAGCCTGCAGCAAGGGGCAGGGCGGGTTTTGCTGTTCTCAGGTCCTCAGAGCTGGTTCACCAACACTCAAACCACCAGGGCCAGATCTACTGTTTTCCCTAGGCGAGGTACAGGGCCTTCTCTCCCAATTGTTGTAGGGGGGATACGAGAAGTAAGGTCAGCTCTCCTGTTCTCACACTGTCAGGGCTGCTCACCTGTGCCCCCAACAACAGGCTCAGCTCTAGTGTGCTGCCCAGACAGGGGTGCAGAACCTGCTCTCTTGTGTGCTGCAGCTGGTGAGGGGCAGGGCAAGTTCTTTCACTCTTGTGACCCCAGGGCCAGCTCTCTAACCTACTGCAGGTGACAGTGGGTGAGCAGGGGGTGGGGGAAGGTGACGCGGAGAGGGAGGAGGAGGCATCTGTCTCTCACCCATGCCACCATGTGACAGACAAGGGGTGGGAGGCAGGAGGCTAGTCTCCTCTCATGCCCTCAAAATTGGCTCACCTGCATCCCTGTCAATAGACTCAGCTCCAGTGTGCTGCCCAGATGATTTGCATATGCCTGTGGTGAGGGGTGGGACCATCTCTCCTGAGTGTGTGTGTGTTGCATCAGGGCCAACTATCCCAGGTCCAATGACAGGTGGGGCTGTGCTGAGCCGGCCCTCAGATTTCCACAGGAGTGTTTCCTATGACCACCTGTGCTGACTCTGGCCATCGACATCATCACAGACCCCAGCTGCTGCAGAAACACCAACGCAGCTTGGGCTCAGACATCACCATGGCCCCAATGGCCACTTAGGCCACCCAGATCACTATGGCCCAGGTGGCAGCATGATCCTTGGACACCGACACAGGAATTCGTAACAAAATATTGCTTTGCCCTTTTCTGTTTCTTCAATTATCCTTTCCTTTGATATCTGCTTGGAGTTGTATGTTCCTTAATTTTATGATTTCTTTCTACTGTCAGATTTTGGATATAAGCTAGTCTTATAAAAGTTTATCTATGTAGTGCACTCTAACTAGACTGCTGTTACTCTGTAAATATACTGCTGGGTTCTTGTAGCTAGTTGCCTTCTAGTGATAGTCACCTACATGAGCCTCCATGCTAGTTCGCTTGTCTAGTTACCAAAAGTTGTTTTATTTGTTCCTAAACCTTTTCTCGGTAATGACATAGCACCAATGTTACATTAAATAATTAATACTGTTAGTTTGATTAGATACCTAGCCTTATGATTGCTATCAAAGTAATTCAGAGGAGGCTCATGAATCAATAAACAAGATTTATTACAGAATAACAGGAGGTACTCTCAGAGATGAGAGTGGTCAGTGGCCAGAAAGACCGTTCTTTCAGTCTATGTGTTTAGGCAGACTTTATACTATTCCATGCATTCTGTGGAACATGAGATATGTTTGTCCAAGTGATTAACAGGTCTATTTGGATTCATTCTTAAAAAGAGTACACAATGATATGTCTTTGTTCTTTATCTTGTTGACTTCTGCACAGCGCATTATGCCAGGTTTCCATTTATGAGAGAAAGAGTCACACACACACACACACACACACACACACACACACACACACACACACAGGGGTGGGGTAGGGAGAGAGAGACAGAGGAAGGGGGGGAGGGAGGGAGGGAGGGAGAGAGGGAGAGAGGGAGGGAGGGACCTCAGATCACATTTCAGTCCTGTAATTAGACTCCTGCAGTTTAGTTCCTGATTCTATAAGCTGCCAATCAAGAGGGAGAAGGCTATCCTTTATGACCTTCAAACTTACCAACATCTTTCTAGCTACCTAGTAATACAAACAAATTATGTGTTCCTATGAAGAGTATTAAACACTTGTCTAAGAAGATTTGATAAGGTAATTGCAATAAAAATACAGAAACATCTTAAATACCCACTAAATATTGAATAGATAAAAGGACACACACACACACACACACACACACACACACACACACACACACACGAATATCATTCAACCATAAAAGACAGAAATGCTGTCATTCACAACAAAAGGAATGGAAGTGAAGGAACACATTTAAATCATAATCTCATTATATGTGGACTCTAATAAAGTTGATTTCATGGAAGATGAGGGTGGAAGGTTAGTTGTCAGAGTCTGGGGAGAGGACAGAGAGGGAATGGCGATAAATGATTGATGAATGTGTGCTAAGTTAAAGTAGATCACAGGATGCTTGAGTGGTCTATTGTATTGCACAGTAGCATTGCATGATGATATATCTCACAGGTATGTACACACTGCATATATATATATATATATATATATATATATATATATATATATATATATATATATATATATATCTTACACTTTGGACTTTATATTAATAAAGCAGTGAACACTATTTCAATTTCAAAGTTTAGTGGAGAATAAAGTTTAGTTGAGAGTAAATAGTTATATAGAACTCTTTTAGAGCTCAAAATTAACCACATAGGAGAGCTGTAGTTGTAAGTCAGCCAGCAGAGTACTTGCTGTGTAAGGACAAGGATCTGAGTTCACATCCCCAGAACCCATGTAAGAAGCTAGGCTTGGTGCTTCAGACCTGTAACCCAGTGCTGGGTGGAATGGAGATAGATAGATTCCTAAGCTCATTGGCTTACTGATACAGCTAATTGGTGAGTTCCAGTTCAGAGGGGAGACTTCTTCACAACAACATAAGGTGGAGTTTGTAGTCTCTAATATCCATGTGTATATACACATACAGGGACCCACATGTACTGAGCATATACATACACCAGACACAGACAACCACATACACCATACCACACACTACTCTCCCACCTTCCCACCACACCGGTCACACACACACACACACACACACACACACACACACACACACACACATACACACACACACACACACACACACACACACACACACACAGAGAGAGAGAGAAATACCACCCCACATAAACCCCCCACTTCCACCACAGGACATTACACCACACATACACACATACACCACACACACATACCACACACCCACACCCCACATCACCTACACCTCCACATCTCCATCACACACACACACACACACACACACACACACACACACACACACACTCCATAAAGTAATTATTAAAAAATCAAATTGATTAAAGACGGCCTTTCTAACTATCCAAGAGAAAATGAAAGTATAAAAAGCCATCACCAAAGTATAATAATTAAGGCATTTAGAGTAGAAATAAAGTGCCAAACATAGACCAAAAATATAATGAATATAACACATATATACATAATCATACACACACATGTAACTACTGATTTATTTCTTCATAGTTTTGAAAGAAAGAGTAAAGTTTTGTGAGGTGCATAAACACCCACTGTTCAAAATGAAATAGCTCAAAGTTTACAAACATAAAACATAAACCAGAAACTAACCAATAATTAAGTTAATATTCTAGAGTTTTAAGAGCTTTTTACTTAAGGAAAGGAAAAACCACATTAAGAGTAATAATAGAGAAATTAATCATAAACAGTAATCTAAAATGCAATCAGCTTGAATGTTTCAAATGGAATGGCAGGGAAATAATTTAATTTGTAACATTCATCCAGTTTTAAAAATCGGATGAATAACGACCATAACAGCATACATGTTTTAATTGTTGAATAGATTTAGAACTCAAAATATAAGTAGAGATACAGATATTTTAAGTCATTTGTCTTTGAGATAGGGTTTCTCAATGATGTGATGCTCACCCATCTGGCCAGGGCTGGCTATCCAGCAAGCAATGGGAGCTTCCTGTCTTTGCTACCAGTGCTGGTTTTACATGCATATCCCACTAGGTCTGGCCTGGGAAATGGAACTCAGACACTCATGCTTGCAAGACAAGCGCTTTACCAACCGAGCCCTCTCCACAGTGGTATTTTAGGTAACTTTTAATGCAAGGAATACAATCAACACCGTTAAAGACAGTATTAAAAGTTTTCATCCTGCAGAGAACAAAACTTTCTTTTTACATGCTGTGAACTGTTTGTTAAAAACAGAACCACAGCCTGGGGATGGTAGCATACGCGTATAATTCCAACATTCTGGTAGCTGGGGCAGGAAGATTAGAAACTGGAGCCTAGGCTGGGCTACCTAGGAAGACTGTCTCAAACAAACCAAAATAGCCAAGGCCTTAGTGGAAAACAATAAAAGTAGAAATACTGCAAAGCACAATTTTATCTTATATAGTGAAAATAAATATGAACATCAACTTGAGAAATAAAAAAAAATAGCTACATGGAAGATCACCTTTGTTCACTGAGATTATTCTAGGGAAGCTTGACAAACTTGTTTATCGAGGACGATAGTACTCAGTGTATTCAAGGAGTAGTATTGTGAGGTTTTGTCAAAAACAAGATTCATAGCACCTAATGCAGTTATTCTAAGCCATACGACATTTTAAACTTTTTTTTTGTTTAATTTCGACAATTATTATTATTATTATTATTATTATTATTTTTGTTTTTGTTTTTCGAGACAGGGTTTCTCTGTGTAGCTTTGCGCCTTTTCCTGGAACTCACTTGGTAGCCCAGGCAATTATTTTATTTTTATTTTATGTGTATGAGTGTTTTGCTTGCATGTATAGACATGTACCAGATGTCTCATTGCTTTTGGGAAAGGGTGTTGGATCCCCTGGACCAGAGTTACATATGTTTGAGGGCTGCTGCACGTAGGCTCTGGGAATGGGGAACAAGGGTCTTCTGGAAGAGCTGCCAGTGGTTTTAACCCATGAGCCTGGATTAGGCTGACAAAGAACTTTTTTTTTTTCCCCAGAAGGTGCCTGGGAATTTGTGTCAGCCTTCTGTGTAATTTTTGACAGATCTCAATCTAGAAACTAACAGTCATTTCTCAGCTGTGCCCGTGGAAGGATAACCAGAGGCTTCTCCTTGAGGACAGAAGAGAAACAGATCTTCTTCTTTTCTCTAATGACCTTTTTGCAAAGCTTTGAGAGGCATAAACACGAAGATATATTTAAAGAGCGATTAAAAAAATAACAGTAGACCAAAGCTGATGAACAGAAGAATGTGCTTCCTGGATGAAGAGGTTTCAGTGATTCTGGGAGGTGGAAGAAACAAAAGCCTCAAAACCCAACAGAAAAACAACAGAAGACATGGAGCAAGACAAAGAGGAAAAGATGGATGCAGAAACAGATATGGATGAAGAAGAAACCACAAAACATTCTAAAGCAGAAAAAGATGAATGGTAAAGTACACCCTCACTATGGATCCTGTGTGGAGAGAGAATGTGAAATTTTAAGGCATTTCTTTTGAGAGAGATTTGCTTTGAATGCTTCCCCAAGCAATGTTGGAATTGGTTACAGGAAGAGGTGGACTTCTCAGTTGAACTTTTTTTTTTTAAACTTTCTCCATGAATGTAAATTTGTACTGTTTAATTGGTGATTAATAGAAAGTATTGTCATATGTATAAAATGTTAATGAAAAGATTCCCCCCTCCCCAAATGAACCAGAAATACAAAATCTGGCAAGGTTGGCTCAGAGTGTAAAAGTGTGTGTGCATCACCAAGCTTGATGACCTAAGTTTGAGCCCTTGAACCCACATGGTAGAAGAAAAGGATTGACTCTAGCAAGCTGTCCTCCAACCTCCACACAAGTCCAGTGGTACACGCACACACACACACACACACACACACACACACACACACACACACACTGCACTAAACAACGATTAAAATAAAACAAAATTGGTGGAAGCAGTAACTCATTCATTAGGACCGAGACACAGCTTTGATATTCAGATAAGGGAAGATAAGAGAGTCTGTAGAAACCTAAGAAAGAATAGAATCTTAAGGAAGACTAGATCCAGGAGAGATCAGAGGAATCAGAGTGTTAGCTGAGAAATATGGATTAAAACAGCCTTTCCGGGCACCCATATGTCAGATAACTGACATATAAGCTGTCACAGCCCCTGCTTCCTTCAAAACAGGTAATGTTATTACAGGGACAATAAGAGCATTCTTGTAGAGGGAATCCGATGACCTCAGAGAAAAGCACTACATCCTTGATAGTTTGTGATCGTGTTTTTTGATGCTATAACCTTTTCAACCATGAAAAGCTTATTAGTTCCATACATGCAAAGAAAAAAATCTCAACAATAGTATTTTTGAAGAGTCATTGGTTGTGAATCTGCTCACATTGAGTGCTAAGCAAAATATTAAGGCTATTAAAATACTAGTGTCTGCTGACCAATCAATGTAAGGAGGAAGAATTTATTTTGTCCTACAGTTTGAGAGGATATAGTCCATCATGGCTAAACTACACTGGTCCATGAGTGTTTACAATTAGCTGTTGAATAAGCTCACAACTTAAGTATTCTAAGAAAGCAAGAACTGATTTTACTACTATTCTGCCTCCTCGGTATTGGGTTAATTGTGAGTAAAAGTCCAAATCCACTGCCTGGTTCTCACCACAGGTGATGAAGATGCATTTAAAAACCTGGCCGAGGACAGATAGTTTCTATACATTGGGTGCTAAGTTTCTTGCATCAATATGTAAAGATACTGGAGAATTTGTTTTAAGGTGGGTCCTGTTAAGAGCAAAGATAATTATACTCTTTTGTGGGATTTAGTGAAATTTACTTCCAGGGACACTAAAGTACATGTCCACATTTAGCATCATTTTGTTTTTAATTCAGTATCCCTTATGCTTTAGAAAAGCCATCGCACAGATGATACTGTTTCTAAAAGTTCATAATTTTGTGTCTGTTATTTTCTTTGAGTGGCCTTTTTTTGCCCCCTTTATTTCTCCCCCTATTACACAATCTCTCTTTTTCCTATCAAGTTACCCTTGCAGTTCCATCCCAGACAATATTTGCCATAGGATACAACCCCCCACCCCGATCCCAGGTTTCTACACTGTTCTTAGCACCACGATGTGTGTTCGTTATATTTATGTTGATAAGATTATCAACCTAAAATGAAACTTTTGCCTATTTTCTTATTTTTGTCTTTTGTGTTGTAAGGTTTCAGTCCCCTTGAAGAAAAGAAAGCAAGAAAAAAAAACCCCAACAACAAACAAATGAGGAAAGCTGACAGAAGTAAACGTCATGTGCAGATACATGGGTGGGAGTGGAGTGGAGAAGTGTGTGCCCGAGTTTCCTGGTGAGGTGGAGATGAGAAGAGGAGCCTGGCTTCCACAGATACGTTTCTTTCCACTGAGAAAAATGGAAGCTGACATCTCAGGGCAATTCTTTGTCAGAAATATACATCTGCATGAAGAGAAGAGAGTTAAAAATTTAATCTGCAAAGCTATTTAGAGAGTGGATAGGCCTTGACAGGCCTCCCAAATGTATTCCAAGAACAAGAAGATTGGAGTTATGAAATAAAAAGCTGTTGCAGCAAGCAAAATGAAACTAAGCTTTCTTGACAGAATCAGTTTGCCAAATGACTTTAGGATTGCATAGTCTTGTCCTTTTTTTTTCTCTTAAAAATACTCTAAATGTATAGAAGAAACTTTTAGAATTTACACGGTACCTTTAAAGAACAGTAATGTAATATACTAAGTATTACTCTAGAATGAGACATTTGAGACAAAATTAAAGAACAGCGAACTCACTAAGTCAACAGGAATATCGGCAAGGATTCCTGAGGCATCAGTCATAAATGACTCTGAGTGCTCCAACTATCATCCAGGACCTAAAATAGTGCTGTCAACCTGTGGAGTAGAACAGTGGAAACCCAGTCCATGACAATGTGGCAGGGTGAATTCAGTCTGAACTCTGTCCTCACTGGTGCTCTCCCCATGACTACAGAAAGTTTACTCTTATACTGGTTCATTCACCACTGGTTTAAGGAAAATTCATTCCTTTTTTGGGGGGGAGGGGCGCTGGCTTATGTTGGCATGGCCTTTCCTTGTGTTTTAAATGCACACTATTATTGAAGGCTAAAGTAATCTCAGATATATATCTTTGATTTTTCCTTCATAAGTTGTTCTTATGAGAAGCTTATCCTCATTATCAGATGGTTAAGAAAAGAAAACAGGATGCCATATGAAATTTTAGAGAGAGGGAGAGATGATTGCTTAAGACTGAATATTTCATCCAATAGTTTTTGATGCGTCAACAAAATTCTTGAATTCACTGCTACTTTTTCAGCTCCGAGTTTTACATGTGAAGAGAGCACAGACTGGGTGGGCAAAAGCATGCCACTCTAGCAGCCTTCTTCCCATTAATATTGTAGAATTTCTGTCCATTAAAGTCTTAACAACTACTCAAGCATAAAGTTGAAGCCTTAAAATATGAGTCTATAATAAAAAATTGCTTTAAATCTTTAATACCTGGGACCTAACCATGGTTTTCATCTGAAGTGTGAACCTTTAAACTATGTATTTTGCTTTTTTGTCTTCCAATACGGTCATGCCTACTTTTCTTCACCAATTATGTTTCTTGTTAGTGAGTTCTGGGCTATCTTACCCTCTTGAACGAGATAGAAGTTGAGGAGCAATGCTCAAGGTTGTCCTCTGACCACTGTATGCACACTGTGGCATAAAGGCCACTCACAAAAACCTCTCCCATACATGCACCCTGCACCCATATGCATCACACACACAACACACACATCTAATGAAATAGAAGGATTAAGGTTCGTCACCTTGGAATAGTTTCAAGAGCTGTATTTTTTTCCTCTGATATACACAATTGCAATATAAATTGTGCTGTATTTCTCCAGCATATAATACAATTAGCAGTGACCCTATTACTTACTTTTACCAATGAGATGTGAGCAGCAGTGATGTGTATTCCCTTACAGGAAGAAATTCTCAGATCAGTCTTCCTTCTCTAACTGTGGAAATCTTGGAAACATTCATTAAATCTTCTGTGAAACTGGCTTAAAAAGTCTGCATGTAGCTTAGAACATTTGCTGTTCTTGCAGAGGACCCGGGTTCAATTCCCTGTATCCACATGGTGGCTCATAACCATCAATTACTCCAGTTCCAGGGCATCCAATGCTATCTTCTGACTCTGAGGGTACCAGCCACACACAGTACACATACATGATTTCAGGCAAAATATTTATACACAAACAATAAAATAAGTCTAAAAAAAGTTCTTTTTTTAAAAAAAGTCTCTCTGTTTCTCTCTCTGTGTCTGTCTCTCTCTGTGCATGTATATGTACTATGCTGTGTGTGTGTGTGTGTGTGTGTGTGTGTAAAGATGTATGTTGTGTTACTGGTTTTGGTTTGCTTTCGCATACCCTAGGCTGGATAACCCCCAACTGTCTTGGAATTTTCATATTTATGCCTCTAGTCTCACAACAGGAACACTAGAATTACATTTGCTCACTCCTACACTGACTTTACATGAATCCTAAGGTTTTGAATGCAGGTCCTCATGCTTGCAAGGGTCATTTTCCTAGTATCCTGGAACTTGGCTCTACATCTTTCTTATATTAATTTATTATTATTATTTTGTATCTGAGTGTTTGCCTGAATACATGTAGATGTATCATGCACATGCCTCATACCTGTGGAGATCAGAAGGCATCAGGTCCCCTGGAACTAGAATAATGGAATGTTGTGAATTGCTATATGGATGCTGGGAACTGAATCTGGGTCCTTTGCAACAGCAGCAAATTTTCTTAACCACTGAGCCACCTCTTCAGCCCTAGTGGCTTTTAAGAACTGTGATGAGATAGTACCCTTTGGTTTTCCCCAACAACTGCTGATGACGTCTGTGGCTTTTTTTAGTATGAGTGGGATACAAACATTGGCGTGTTAAGCCACTGAGATTTTGAGGTGTGTTAGTAGAACTTCCTACTAAATCTCAACCAATGTAGAATGTTTTCAGTTGCTTTAAATGTGTTTAATAGGGAAAAAATGTTAAAAAATATTCCTTACATCCTTAATTTTATCAACAACTTTTTTGCTGAATCTAATTTTCTCTATTTTTTTAAATGTAGTAACTGATTTGTTTTTATCATCTTCATCAGAATACTGCACATGATATTGTTTTCTTGTTTTAAGTCTGTACTTCAGTGATCTTAATAAATTTATTCAGTTGTATGACCATTGCCAACCTATAAAACCTGATATTTACTGTTATTATTCAGACTCCCAACTCCAGTGCCAATTGATATGGATTCACAACACGCCCCCTAGGTTGTGCATGGTTGTGCATGCTCGGCGGACCTAGTCACTTCTGCCTAGCCAGTTCCGGGTCAAAACGTCTTGCATGACCAGGCCCCCGTGGCTTTGCGTGGTTGTGTAAAGCGTGCAGTGCAACAATGTGATCTACGCACATTCGTGGAATAGTCACATGGGCCTGTGTGCTCAGGCACGGCCCAGTCTTTATAAGCCGGCGCCATGATTCCCGGCTCCATCTTTACTCACGTGTCTTTCCGCAGGCCTGTGCACCTGTCTCTTTATCTTATCTTAATAAAACTCTTGTTAGTGGATTCTGTCGATTTCGTGACGTTTCCTCTCAGGGTAAGAGCGCTGCTAAATAACCAACACCAATCAACTGTTCTGTTTTCTATTTTTATGGAGTTTATCTTCTATACATTTCATATATATCAACTGTGTAATATGTGGCATTTGGGGATACTTCTTTCACTTAGGATCATGATTTCAGGATTCATCTATGGCACAGCATGAGTCAGTACTTTATTCCTTTATATTGCTTAATAATATTTCATTGTATAGATGAACCATATTTATTTATCCATTTGCCCATTGACAGGAATTTAGCTTACTTCAGTTTTTGATATCACAAACAATGTAGCTATGATTACTTACATGAACATATGTGTGCATTTCTGTTGCCTAGAACCCTAGAGCAGAATTGCTAAGTCAGCTGATAAATTTATGTTTAACATTTTAAGAAATTGTTGAAATAGTTTTACATGGTGGAGGAAATGCATTTTTTTTTTTTTTTTTGGTAGAACATCACTATCAGATGCTAAACTGAAAGATTATTTACACTACTATCCAGCAGAAAATAATTCGGAAGGTAAACATTTTGTCTTTCCCCTTTCCTTAATTGACATGTTTATAACCTATTCCCACCTCCGAGAGCAGAAAACCCAGGTATATTGTCAGATTAATTATTTCTTTTAGAATATATAGTCGACTGAATCTTCACATGTGAAATAATTTGCAAACTACTGAGGACTCAGTTGGGTTAAGTCCAGAACATAGAGTAAAGCAGCTTTGTGCTAAGTTTAGCCCGACCTTTGGAGAGTCCTTGGTATAGAGGAGTGTGGATTAAGAAATAATAGATATGAAAAATAGAGATGTAGACATAAAAGAAAAAGACAGAGCACAGAATAGGTTCAGGAGGGCTCTGAGTCAAGACGACAGTCGCCCCAAGTTTCGTCCTCATGGGCTTTTTATACACCAGCAAGAGGAGAGGCATGGACACCATGGTTCAAAGTACAGACAAGTGTAAACACTTCCTTAATTCTCAAAACATCTATTAGCCACGCCTTATGGCAAAACATTCTGTAATTAGCCTTGAAGTATAAGACACCTAGTAATTATGCCTTTGGCCAAAACATCCTGTTATGCAGTGTTGTGGGGCAAAACAAGCTCAGACTCTCTGACCTTGAGTCAAGATGGAATAAGGCTACACTATGGAGTCTCTGTGGGCCCCCACAGCTTTGCTTTACTCAGATTCTTATAAACTCTTGAATCGTCAACAAGGCTTTACCTATCAGAGAACATCTGCCTTGTTTGATATTATTTTAGTGTTGTGCATACATTGTTTCAGAAACAACAGAAAGACCTGTTAATGGTATACAAATGCACATGGCATAAGAGAACAGCTTAAATAATTTAAAGAATATAATATATAAAATATATGTCCTTATAGATTCTTTGATATTTTGCTCTATAGTTAATTGTCATGTAAATTCACCAAAGGTATTGAGTGCAGCTCCATGTAGCTGTCGTCTCAGGTACTCAGAAGATAGATGCAGCAACATTTCTTGAGCCCAGGAATTTGAGATAATTCTGGGTAACAGCAAGATTCTATCTTGAAAAAAAATTAGTATGATAGTAAAGTAAAATTACATTGACTAAAGGAATTGCCTCATTTTTGTTACCTGCATATATTCAAATATTTTCTCTTACATACATATAACCCTACCACCACCACCACCACCACCATCATCATCATTATCATCATCGTTATTAGGGTAAGGTCTCACTCTGTAACCCTAGCAGGCCTGGAACTTGCTACATAAGATCACACTGGCTTTAACCAACTCCACACCTTAAACTGTAATGCTTTTTAAGAAAGTGAACATCAGAAGAGAAAACAGCATTACAGTTTAAGTCTCTTCTCTAGGATTGGTCCTTGTATCAGTATTTATGCATATAAAAGAGGGATACAGATCAGCATGTTAGGTAATTCATGCCTTTAATTCTGGCTCTGGAGAGAGAGGTGTGGAGCTGGTTGAGGCCCTTGTGACCTATGTAGCAAGTTCCAGGCCAGCTGGGGTTACATAGTGAGACCTTATACCAATAGTTTCAAGGTTTCTGCATGCTGTAGTATGAATCAGTACTGCATTTATTTCATGAGAACACTGTTCCGTTGCATGGATATACTACATTTTTTATTTACCTATTTTGGTTATTACTTTACTTTTGACTATTATAAGTAGTACCATATTTTAAAAAGGTATTCATCATTTTCCTCTCTCTTGGCTAGCAGTGGAATTGGTTGGCCATAAAATGACTCATGGTTTTTTTGTTTTGTTTTTTTTTAAATTTAATTTAATTTTATTTTACAATACCATTCAGTTCTACATATCAGCCACGGATTCCCTTGTTCTCCCCGCTCCCGCTCCCCTCACCTTCCCCCCAGTGCACCCCCCATTCCCACCTCCTCCAGGGAAAAGACTCCCCCGAGGACTGAGATCAACCTGATAGACTCAGTCCAGGCAGGGCCAGTCCCCTCCTCCCAGGCCGAGTCAAGCGACCCAGCATAAGCCCCAGGTTTCAAACAGCCAACTCATGCAGTGAGCACAGGACCCGGTCCCACTACCTGGATGCCTCCCAAACAGATCAAGCCAATCAACTGTCTCACTCATTCAGAGGGCCTGATCCAGTTGGGGGCCCCTCAGCCATTGGTTCATGGTTCATGTGTTTCCATTCATTTGACTATTTGTCCCTCTGCTTTATCCAACCTTGGTCTCAACAATTCTCGCTCATATAGACCCTTCTCTTTCTTGCTAATTGGACTCCCGGAGCTCCACCCGGGGCCTAACCGTGGATCTCTGCATCCAGATCCCTCAGTCATTGAAAGGGGTTTCTAACATGACAATTAGGGTGTTTGGCCATCCCATCACCAGAGTGGGTCAGTTCGGGCTGTCTCTCGACCATTGCCAGCAGTCTATTGTGGGGGTATCTTTGTGGATTTCTGTGGGCCTCTCTAGCACTTTGCTTCTTCTTATTCTCATGCGGTCTTCATTTACCATGGTCTCCTATTCCTTGTTCTCCCTCTCTGTTCTTGATCCAGCTGGGATCTCCCGCTCCCTCAAGCTCTCTTTCCCTCAACCCTCGCCCTTCATTTCCCACACTTATGTCCAGGCTGTTCATGAAGATCTCATCCATTTCTCCGTCATTGGGCGATCCCCATGTCTTTCTTGGGGTCCTGTTTTCCAGGTAGCCTCCCTGGTGATGTGAGTAGCAGTCCAGTCATCCTTGTTCCACATCTAGTATCCTCCCATGAGTGAGTACATACCATGTTTGTCTTTCTGAGTCTAGGTTACCTCACTCAGGATGATTTTTTCTAGATCCATCCATTTGCCTGCAAACCTCATGATGTCATTGTTTTTCTCTGCTGAGTAGTATTCCATTGTGTATATGTACCACATTTTATTTATCCATTCTTCAGTTGAAGGGCATCTAGGTTGTTTCCAGGTTCTGGCTATTACAAACAATGCTGATATGAACATAGATGAGCAAGTGCTCTTGTGGTATGTTTGAGCATTCCTTGGGTATATGCCCAAGAGTGGTATAGCTGGATCTTGGAGGAGATTGATTCCTAATTTTCTAAGAAAGCGCCATATTGATTTCCAAAGGGGTTGTACAAGCTTGCATTCTCACCAGCAGTGGAGGAGAGTTCCCCTGGCTCTACATCCTCTTCAGCATAAGATGTCTTCAGTGTTTTTGATCTTAGCCATTCTGACAGGCGTAAGGTGGTATCTCAGCGTTGTTTTGATTTGCATTTCCCTGATAATTAGGGATGTTGAGCAATTCCTTAAATGTCTTTCAGCCATTTGAGTTTCCTCTGTTGAGAATTCTCTGGTTAGTTCTACACCCATTTCTTAATTGGACTGTTGGGCATTTTGATGTCCAATTTCTTGAGTTCCTTATATATTCTGGATATCAGTCCTCTGTCAGATGTGGGGTTGGTGAAGACCTTTTCCCATTCTGTAGGCTGTCGCTTTGCCTTGTTGACCATATCCTTTGCTCTACAAAAGCTTCCCAGTTTCAAGAGGTCTCATTGATTGTTTCTCTCAGTGTCTGTGCTACTGGTGTTATATTTAGGAAGTGATCTCCTATGCCAATGCATTCAAGACTACTTCCTACTTTCTCTTCCAACAGGTTCAGAGTAGCTGGATTTATGTTGAGGTCCTTGATCCACTTGGACTTAAGTTTTGTGCACGGTGATAGATATGGGTCTATTTGCAGCCTTCTACATGTTGATATCCAGTTGTGCCAGCACCATTTGTTGAAGATGCTTTCTTTTTTCCATTGTACACTTTTGGCTTCTTTGTCAAAAATTATATCTTCATAGGTGTGCAGATTAATGTCAGGGTCTTCAATTCGATTCCATTGGTCCACATGTCAGTTTTTATGCCAGTACCAAACTGTTTTTATTACTGTAGCTCTATAGTAGAGCTTGAAGTCAGGGATCATGATGCCTCCAGAGGTTGTGTTATTGTACAGGATTCTTTTGGCTATCCTGGGTTTTTTTGTTTTTCCATATGAAGTTGAGTATTATTCTTTCCAGGTCTGTGAAGAATTGTGTTGGTATTTTGATGGGGATTGCATTGAATCTGTAGATTGCTTTTGGTAAGATTGCCATTTTTACTGTTAGTACTGCCTATCCATGAGCATGGGAGATCTTTCCATTTTCTGACATCTTCTTCAATTTCTTTTTTCAGGGACTTAAAGCTCTTGTCATATAGGTCCTTCACTTGCTTAGTTAGTGTTACCGCAAGGTATTTTATGTCATTTATGGCTATTGTAACGGGTGATGTATCTCTGATTTCCTTCTCAGCTTCTTTGTCCATTGTATATAGGAGGGCTACTGATTTTTTTGATTTGATCTTGTATCCTGCTATGTTGCTGAAGGTGTTTATAAGCTGTATCAGTTCCTTGGTGGAATCTTTGGGGTCGCTCAAGTATACTATCATGTCATCTGCAAATAGGGAAAGCTTGACTTCTTCCTTTCCAATTTGTATCCCCTTAATCTCCTTATGTTGTCTTATTGCTCTGGCTAGAACTTCAGGTACTATATTGAGTAAGTATGGGGAGAGCAGACAGCCTTGCCTCATTCCTGATTTTAGTGGAATTGCTTTGAGTTTGCCAGTATTTTATTATTTTCGCATCAATGTTCATGAGAGAGATCGGTCTGTAGTTCTCTTTCTTTGTTGTATCCTTGTTTGGTTTAGGAATCAGGGTAATTGTAGCCTCCTAGAAGGAGTTTGGTAATGTTTCTTCTGTTTCTATTGTGTGGAACAATTTAGAGAGTATTGGTAGTAACTCTTCTTTGAAGATCTGGTAGAATTCTGCGCTGAAACCAAAATGACTCTTGTTTTATCACTTCAAGTATTGTAGATAATTTTTCAAAGCATCGTCACCCTTCAAAACATTCTCTCTCTCACTCTCTCTTTCTCTCTCTCTCTCATCTATCTATCTATCTATCTATCTATCTATCTATCTATCTATCTATCTATTTTTTTATTGCACTCTTGGGGATTATACCAAGGACTGAATCATGAATCCAGCCTTTTGTTGTTGTTTTTTTTTTTTGCATTTGAAATTTTTACTTTTAGATAGGGTCTTCCTAAGTTGTTCAGGTTGGCCTTAACCTTATTCTTCAGTCCAGGCAGGCCTTAAACTTGTGATTCTTCTGCCTCAGCCCCATTTGTAGCTGGGACTGTGGGCCTGCTCCAACTTGTTTGGTTGCATTTTCACGATTTTTCATTTTTCACAGTGTAACAATTCTGATCTCTACATTACTTGGCACAGTCTTCTGTTTACCTGACTGAAAACTGAATAAAATGTAACTCTATGAAAACTTCCTGATGATTCATACTAATATAAGATGGGGTTAGATTGCTGAGAATTTTAAGATGTTCACAGATAATAACATAATGGGCCAAAGTTTTACTTTGTAGGTTTTAAAGTTTTGATGTTTACAGCAATTTTAAAGATTATATTTTATTTTTATCAGTATATTTTTATTTTAATTAGTATATACCATATTAAGCTTTATTATCACATTTTAATCAAATTTTGTCTTCACTGATTCTCTTCTTCCCCTTTCTCTCCATTCCGTTGACTTACCCCCTTGTGAACTTCCATCCATTCTTCTTTCATGTCTCCTCTACTTTCCTCACTATCCTTTTTTCCTCCTCTGTTCCCCTTTCTAATTTCATAGCATATACCCACTCTCACAAAGAGGAAAGAGATCTGAAGATGAGAAAGAACATATGATTCTCGTCTTTCTAAGTTACTTGCTATTGTAGTACTTTCCAGTTTCACCCATATTCCTAAGAATTTCATGATTTAATTGTCCCTTACAGATGAATAAAATCCACGGTAATTTTGTTGACCTCATTGGCAGTACATATCTGTGTGATGGTGGACAGCCCGGCTGCTCCCACTTCCTTACTACTGTGAACACTGCAGCAGTAAACATGGATTAAACATTAGCATTTACAGAAGTTTATTTGTCTTGGCCAGACTGCAAAACTTTCAGGAGTGAAAGGAGTTCTAGCTATTGTAACACTGGATAGTAAGCATAAGCCAAGGGTGTCCCAGACCACTCAGGGCATGTGGTCACTTGATATATAATGGAAAGTCTTATCATGAACTCCTGTTCATCTGTGAATATATTTTATTTTATTTTTTTAGCAAACATGATGCATTTATATTCATTTCACATTTGCAAGCAAGAATCCATGAATATACATGAATGTAAATATCAGATTAAATTAAACACTAGGTACTTTTCCTCAGAATGAGTCAAAACAACTGTTGCAACAGGAAAAAATCCATCCTATCATTACAGCGTTCTGTGCATTGCATTATCAAACTCAAATTTCATGTAGTATCAGTATTTTAAGATCTTTTTCTATATATTCTATCAATTTTCTTACTACTGTACTCATTTTTATAGATCACCTTTCAACATTAGACATAGAAATGACATTCTTCAAAAAATTATATCCAAAAGAACATTTCATGTGAGGGTGCTTACTATTATAAGATACACATGAAAGGGGACAGTCTTTAGATTGAAAGGATTGGAATTTCTGAGACACACTCCCTTTTCTCCTTATCTTCTTTTGTTCCTCTTCCTCTTTCCATTGCAGTGTTCTGTTACCCAACAAACTAAGCTTACTTCATTCTCTTCAGGATTGTTGACTCCTAAAGGGGAATGGTGTTGGAGTTAGTTAATGAATTAACTAGAATTCCAATTTTTATGAACACAAAGGTCAACTCTACAAGTTAAACATCTAGACCATTGAAGTATATGAATAGGAGATGATGAGCAGTTACCTGATATTGGCCCAGGCTGGAAGTATTGGGCAGTGCATTCCTGCTTATATCTTGTCTTTGGAAGACCTGCCTTTGCTAGGACTTCAAGACTCACAGCCCTTAAACAGTCTTGTGAGAGACCATGATAGAGAGAGATAGAGAGAGATAGAGAGGACTGTCTTGAAGAAATGGGGGGGGGCATTCTTCAAGAACACCTGAGTCTTATGGGAAAGTTGACCCTGATGGCTGCCCAGGTTGATAGGACCTGAGCCCATCTCTGAGATAAGATCTGGTCAGGTAAGTTAAAGCAGCCTTGGGCACTTTCAATATAGGCACCAATTTCCTCCCTCTTAAGATAAGAAAATAAAAGGTTGCTTGAGTTCAACTTTCTCCTTCACCTTTTTGTCTAGATTCCTTTGTTCCTGCAAATAGTAGACTTACGAGCAGCTTCAGATGGCCGGGAAATTTCTTTGTAAAGGATGTTGCCTCATTGTCTGACCATGGACTCAATTTTTTAGAAATCCTAATCCAGTCTCTGGGCTCCAGGAATGACTGCACAGATGACTGGTGGCAAGTCCCTAGGTTCTAGGCTCCTTCTTGCCATGACTTCCATGAATGATTTCTCAGTGTCCGGTTCAGTGTAGGGGGAATTGCTTGGGTGACAGCCTTATTTCCTGGTCCTCAACTGGTAACGGGCTAGTATCCCTGACTTAGGTTTTTTTGGGCTGATTGGATTCTTAGTTTCTAAAATCCATAGCAGATTTCTACCTCAGGAAGAACATGCTCTCTGTTCATTGTCAAAGGAGAGCATCCTGCAGCCCGCCACCCCAGTGCCTTCTATTATGCATTTGCACCACTTATTGCTTTGTGTTTTTTGATATGACAAAGAAACCAGAAAAAAAACCCGACAGAATTGCCCTCAATTTTATAGTCTAACATGAGAAATTAAAAGACTGTGGCTGGCCTTTCCAGTCAGTGCACCTACAGCCTGCCTAGCAAAAATTTCTTTTTGGATACCGCACCACCCTTCCTCAGCCATAAGATTGGGGATGTATAATCCATCTTCCACTCAAGGGAGGTGCAATGGAAATGACCCAGCTTGCAGAAGTGACTTCCTTCACAACAGTGACCATAATACTTGGAAATTTATTAAAATTAACCAAAGTCAGTTACCAACTAATCTTCTATCGGTCCTTAATTGTGCCATGGGGCAATGATCATAGTTCTCTTTAATAACTTGAAACTACTTATATAGACACACCACATCTGTAATTATCAGATCATTAAGATTATTAATATGAAAAAAGGAATTATTCAATAAGTAACTTTCATACACTAATTAAGATAAATAATGGAAGTACTGTCATAGAAAATTCAATGAAATTCAGTAAGATTCAATTTCCATGAGGGCCTGAGCCACCATGTGCCTTTGATTATATAACCCAACACAAGAACCTTGAAAACTTATATAATCTCATCCAGAAAATGAAGCTTCCTCGCTTTACTTTTTAAATTCATTTTACATACCAACCACAGATCCTCTTCTCATCCCTCCTCCTGCTCTTCCCCCATCCCCTCCCCCAACAGGGTAAGTTCTCCCATGTGGGGACAGCTAAGCCTAGTACATTCAGTTGAGGTAGGACCAAGCCCCTCCCCACTTTATTAGGGGTGAGCAAGGCGTTTAACCCTAGGTAATGGGATCCAGAAAGTCAGCTCATGTACCAGGGATAGATCCTGATTACACTACCAGGGGCCCCTCAAACAGACCCAGTTACACAATTGTCTCCTGTATGCAGAGGGTCTAGTCCGATTTCATGCAAGAGAGGAAAGAGGGATGACATGAACAGGGTGGGGGGGGGGGTCAAGATCATGATAAGGAAATCTACAGAGATAGCTGAACCAAGCTTCCTTACTTTATAACTTCCTTAACTAATACAATGCACAAACTGTAGCAGAAAAAATAATAGTGAATTTCTGCGACTTCTGTTTTTGCCTGAAAGAGCAAAGTGAAAACCAATCATACAGAATTTTATATGCAGCATCAGAGTTGGTCAAGAGTAATCAATCTTTATGGTGTATTAGCTGATTTTTCCCTCTCCTTAGCTTTGGCTGTGTTTCCATAATGAGCCACAATTTAGCCTAGTTGGAAAGGAATCATGGCTCATTCATGGGGTGTCAGAGGATTCTCTCTAGTATTACAATATGGTATGGCAGCTCTGATGGACAGCATAAAAACTGTTGAAGGACAACATGAGAAACAAATAAAGCTTTGAGACATAAGCCATTGGCTATATAGCGATATCTGATATCAAAGGCATATGAGTCAATGCCACATGTATACAAATAAAAATTATGCCCATGCCTAAAATAGTGGTTCTTACTCTTGAAACTTAATCTTTCCCTCTTCATACTATGTATTTACTTCTTGTTTGTTTTTGCAGTCCTGTGGGTTGAGGCCAAAGTCTCATGACTGTTAGGTAAGCACTCAAACAGAAAACTGTATTTCCAGCCTGCTATGATATATGTTTTGCAATTTATCCTCTGAGATTATTAAATAAAAATTATATAATTATCCTATTTATGTAATTAAAATAATGGAAGCTTAATTTTAATGTCCAAACCAAATTAAAAATTTTTTGTCTAGCTATGTTTGTGTCTTAATATATAAAATCTTTGGTTTACCTACACTACATATTAAGTTGATGTTATGGCTTAAGTGTATCCCATAAAATTCATTCTTGGGTGAAACAATACTGAGAGATGGTACATTTAAGCAATGATTAGAAACTTCACTGTGGTTATATGTGCTAGGATTCCTAGTAACTCAGGAGGGTAAGGAGATATTACCAGAGTTCATGAGTATGAGACCACATTGGCCAAAATAGGAAAAGCCTAACTGATAGATAGATAGATAGATAGATAGATAGATAGATAGATAGATAGATAGATAGATAGATGGATGGATGGATGGATGGATGGATGGATGGATGGATGGATGGATAGATAGATAGATAGATAGATAGATAGATAGATAGATAGATAAAGAACAACCCTAGGTGATTAGGTCATAATAGTTCTACCTGCCTTCATGAATGGATTCAAGCATTATTATTGGAGAGGGCTAGTTACCAGAGATTAATGAGTTTCTGAGAGAAGGATGAATCCTTCCCCTTCTGTAGTAATGGCTGCACATATTCGTTTGCCCTTCCATCTTTCACAATGGGATAAAACAGCCAGAAGGTCATCATTAGACGAAGGCCTACTTAGAATTCCTGGCTTTTACAATTAAAATAAACAATCCCCTACTTTACAAGAATTCCATCTCAAGTATTGTGTTAGGGCAACACAAAATGGACTGAGATATCTACAGCTGTGCAGAAACCAATGAATACAGAAGGTACAGAGAGATTCGGAAAGATTTATGGGTAACTCATGATTTTCAAGGTAATCAATAACATTTAAATGAGTTCAAACTAAACTGAGTCCATTCTTCCCTAGATCTTCATTCAGAGAAGTCTTAGGACATAAAATGTCAGTATACTAAAATTAGAAACACTATTTTATTCATATTCATATAATAGCATTGAGTTCCAGAAAACAGATTTATACAGTGATCTTTATGTTGAGGCATTATTTTTGACTTTTAAATAGAGGTTGTGCATTTTTATATGATACTCAACCACTACCAGGAATGTCAATAATAACTATGGCAATTTCAAAACACACATTTGCTTTTCAGTACTACTTACAGTCGGTTCTAATGTCCTTTCTGATCGCCTAGTGCTCACTACGGCTAGGTGAATTCCTGGAGAGATGGCAAAGTGTACCAGGTGGTGAAACAATTGTTTACTGAACATACAGTGGCATGAATGACTCAAAGGTAGGCACCACAAGGCCACTGCAGCATGGGTGATGACTCACAAAAGCCACATCCCTGGAGCTCCCTGCCCAACAGGTAGGCAGCTCCAATGAAGAGTGTCCTCTCCCCCAGAAATTGCTTGCTGCTTGTCATACTCCTGGTGATGGCTTCCATGGGTCTTGTAACTTTCTAAGTTTTTTGAGCCTTGAGAGTTTTATGAGCTTCCTGAGTCTAGTGATGTTCCCTTCTGCTTCTAGGAGAGAATGTTTCAATTCAGGGGAAATACATATAAAAGAGCAACCCGAACTGTAAGTGACAGTGTGGTCTGAAGACCTATAGAACAGTATAACTGTCATATACAGAGCCAAGCAGGGATTCTGAATGGATATTTTTCTTGAGGAGTTGGTAACTAGCTAATACATATCTATATAATCTATTTTTGGCTATTTCCATATACTTACACATAGGTGTTTTAAAAGGAGACTCTCTTTTTCCTATTCAGAATTAAAAGAATCAGATTAAATTTATAAAGTCTTTGGGCTCATACTTGGTTTTGTAGACCAATGTTTTATTTTAGCAACTTAGTGCTTATTTTCCTTTCCCATATTTGATGTGGAGCCTGAAGTACTCTTGGATTCAAACACGCAACCAGAACGACTTTTATTTTGTAATGGGGTTGTGCAGACAGCGGTTACTGCACGTGTGGTATGCCAGCCTGATCAATAGCCTGATGAGGCATGACTGCCCTGCACTGCCCAGCCCTACCATTTTCAACCTAATTAGCAGCTGCTCAAAGATGGGAAACAGGTGCAGATCCAGGGCCAGACCAGGGAAGTCTGCCTGTAATTAACAAGGAAAAAAGGGTCAGATATTGGGAAGAATATCAAATCGGCCCACTGGGGTTAGCATGCTGGCCTCAAAGGCATAGTCACCTGAGATCTTAAGCATGCTAATGTAAATTATGCAAGCTTTCAAACAACGTGGCTGCATAATCAGTTGGCAGAGTGGAAAATGATTTTCTTTCCCTGTAAGAGAGTAGGGAAAAGGGTATCTACAAAACTTGTTTATTTTTTTTTAGCATAGTGTGGACTTTAGTGAGGGGAAAATGTAGAACAGTGGTATTTCTTAGAGGCAGCCAAGGATTGCTTGCAAGCTGTTAAGAAGTTATAAATCTTCAAGAAATAGTTGAAGTTTGTAGGAAAATCTAATAGATTGTTTAGAGAATTACACTAGAGATGTTTGACAGTAGATGCATTACACACATGATCTGCTATATAATTATATTGGTTTTGGTAACGCAGCTGTTTGAATTACTCCACATAGCATAGTTTTCTTTAGAATAACAGGGACTAAGGGTTAGACTAAGCTTAAAGAAAGAGATGAAAAAAAAGGACAAATTCCTGATCAATATATGATGAACAAGGCTGTGTGCCAGGCTGATGATTCTGGATTTAATAATCAAGTTTTGAATGTCAAAGCATTATTCTTATTGTCACTCATGGAACTTAAAATCCACACTAGGTTGTGACTTTATACCCAGTCCTTTCAGCATTTAGCTTCTAGACTCCCAGGAAGCTGTTTCCTACTCAGTAACAAATATCCTAGACTATCATTGAGCAATTGGTGGCAGGTCTCAGGTATTTAGCTAGATGAATCGTTATGGTAAAAAATATTCCTCGAGCCTCAGATGCTCCTAAGAGCCAAGGTTTTATTTCCCACAATGCATGTTTTAATGGGCTAGCTTGGACTTCATATTGACTTCATTATGGATATAACTAAAAGGAACAGTCTCTTTCAAGAACATCTCTCTAATGCATATGCTCCTTGAAGAGCCAAGGCAGTAATGAGGTTGTTTGATAATCTTCCTCTGAGAAAGGACAGTGAGTATTTGGGGAGAAATCGAAATCAACTGGAGTGACTTAGTTAAGTCTATGGACTAGTACAGAGTCCAAACCTTGCAGTAGTGTGAATTCAGGTACCTACTTGCAATGTTGGGATGAAATAGAGGACTTCGGTTATAGTATCTGCACTTATTCAGTGCAACTCCCAGATTCGCTTTCAGAATTTCTGAGCAGTTCCTTCACTGTCTCCATAAAAGTGTACAAAACTGAATGTTTCTGAGAATAAATTTTAAAAACTTAGCTGCCATTTTCCAGATATGTACTGTGTTCCTAGAACTTGGTGGTCTTATTTACCTTCATAGCAACACTGAAGTCTTGGGGATGTCATCCCCATGTATGGAAGTCGTGACTCAGAGATTTTGATTTTCACAGGAAAGTAAGCATCAGCAATGTAGGGGGGGGGGGGGGGTGTCATTAGCTCAGTTTGGAATCTCTCCTTGATGATATCTCTCTATGCACCCTAGTCTGGATTGAGCTTTTGTATCTTCTTGCCTGAGTCCTGGAATGCCAGGATTACAGGTGTGTGTCACCACCCTCAGCTTAGAGTACACCCTTTTAATGCATCATGTTACCTTGATTAGGAGAGACGGGAGGATGCCAGCTGGAGTTTAATCAGTGATTCTGGGGCCAGAGACAGGATGATAGAAATAGAGGTTAGGATGTGCAATTTCAGGACTGAACCATAGTAGGGTCCCTTGGATGTAATGACTTTATATTAAAGTTTCTCAACATTGTCCCTAGAGTTACCCTTTATTCTGTATGTATGTGAAGGGATTGTTTGCAGGAAACTTAGAAGCAGGCCGACATTTACTGATTAGATGCAAATACCAACTTTCTCTCCAATTGTGAAAACCAGTAGTGTCTTCAGACACTTATAAATGTCTTGCAGTGTGATATGTATGCAAAACACATTCAGCTAAGAAACAAAGTTTTCTATTCAAATGATAAAATCATGCACAATCCAAATAGTACTGCAAATGTAAAAATCTAATTAAAGCATCACGGTCTGTGTTGTGGAGTGGTCACAATTCTTTCAACAGCATTATTAGATCCCTTGCTATATATGAGGCATGTTACTAACTTGTCATAGGAAGGGGAAGCAAGCAGTTGAGTGAAGGCAGTCTAGTCTTACCCAAATGCATGCTCACTGTACATTCATAGAGGAGCTAAAAAAGTAGACAAGGTTGGAAGTTGTTAATATATACAAATGCAACAAAGAATATTGAGCAGAATTTGATATTGGGTGGAAAATAAGGCATTAACTTTTTATTCTGTGTCTCTCCCCAAGAGCAGCTTCAAGTATTTATGTCCAGATAGATGTTAAAGCCCCAAATGTCTTCAAATCTCTGCCCCCATTCCAGTACACAGGATTCAGGGACAGACGATGGTGATTTAGAATGGACTCCCAGAACCCCTTTAGCTTTGGGGCTGAGATCAGGCAAGAGAGATGCTAAAGTGAATTGACCTCTTTTTACTCCAGTTTAGGAAGATAAGAACTGTAGCTGGAAATTTTTCTGGTCCTACCTGACTCTGTGGTCCTGTAGCCACTTATAAAATAAACACTCAGAGGCTTATATTAATTACCAACTGTATGGTCTATGGCAGGCTTCTTGCTAGTTAGCTCTTTCATCTTAAATTAACCCATTTCTGTTTATCTAAGTGTCTCCATGTGTTCTATGGATTACCTGTGTCCCATCACATGTTGCTCCTTGAATGGCAGTTTGATATCTCCCCTTACTCTCTTTTCTCCTCTTATTATCACTCTTGGATTTTCCTGCCTGACTGTATCCTGCCTTGCCATAGGCCAATGCAGCTTTATTTACTAACCAATGGGAACAGAATATATTTAGTGTACAGAAAGACATTCCATAGAAAAGAACAAAAAGAGAGGGCATAAAGAATACGGAAAGAAGAGATAAATAAGTCTGTGTGATGTAATTAAGAATGTCAGCAAGTTTGGAGTTACAACCATCAAATTCAAGCCATAAGATGGTATCAGAGCAATGGAGCTTTGGGCATTACATCCACTCTAATTGGGAGGAATAATCCTGTTTTAAACTGGAATATAGTAAGATTAAACATGTGATATTATTAAATACCATTATAATCCATGTTACAGGCTAGTAGGGATGCACCCTAAATTAACTTTTCAAAGTCTCTTCCCACACCTTCTCTACAGGCTTAACATGGCAGGCCAGAGGAAAGACTCCCTTTATGCCAATTTTGCATGGCTGGCTGAAAAGTCGATTAAGGAGATCTGGGTTAGGTAAGGAGGGGCTGTAGTAGATTTCTATTGGAAAAGCATTATAAATTGACAAAAGAATGGAATGGATACACAAGAGAAATATTTTAAAGAAATCAATTAGCTGGGATTTTTGTTTTGTTTCGTTTAGTACCAGGGATTCCACATAGAGCCTTATGCATGCTTGGTAAGTACTTGAAAGATACATCCCTTTCTGTACTTTCAAATTATTATTGTTATTTTATTTTGAAACATGATTTAAGTGGGGTGGCCTTGATTAAACTTGCAATCATCTGGTCTCAGCCTCTTTAGTAGCCAAGATTATATAGATATTATATGTAACATAATATACATGAGATAGTACATAGCCAAGATAAAAATAGATCTATATCGCCAGGTCAGAGTTTCACTAGGCTTTAAAAAAATAAAAAAGAAAGAGAAAATCATGCAAAAGTTAAGGTCAGTTATATTTAGAGAAGGAATGTCAGATTGTTAGTTGCATTAAAACACTAGAGAGCTCCATAAGGGCAGCCTGCAACTCTCTTAATAGTTAATGTGTGATTTTTCTTATAAAATTCCAGTGGAAATTTCATGGGCTGATGTGGTCTGACTTGAAACTCTTAGATGAATTTTTGTTACTATCTTATGAAGTTGGATACATTTTCAGTACCCATTAATCTGGGATTTTTGCTTTGGTTAGAGACCAAGGACTATTGAATACTAAGTACTGTTCATGCTGATAATAGCAGTTTTAGTGAAAGATCTACTGATAAAGGGATTGAGCTCATAGAAAAGTCTCCAATATGCTTAAGAAAGCTGTTCTAAGTAAGTTTAAATTTTCTGTGTTGTGATTTTTTAAGTACAAAATATGATGATGGTGATGATGATGATGATGATGATGATGATGATGATGATGATTTGAGAACAGGGTCTCACTACATAGCACTTGGCTGGGTTGGAACTTGATGTGTATACTTGGCTGGCCTCAAACTCACTAAGATCCACTTGTCTCCCAAGTTCTGGGATTCAAAGTTTGTCCCACAATGGCTAGCTACCAGATATTATTTTTAAATGGTGGATATTAAAATATATTAGACAAGTCATCAATAAAATAATCTATTTCATCTCTTTTCTTTTTTTTTCCTCCCAAAACTCAGGTCTAATTAGGACAGTTTTATTTAAATCACTGTTAAGTATATTTAAATTGGGATTGTTGTTCCTAGGTATTCTTGAATTACAATTATCCTCTTGCTTTGTGTCCCACAAATGCTAGACTAACACATGTGCCTTGTAGGGCTAACACAGTTTCATTGTTGTCCCACATCATGCTGCATATTATTAACAGGGAAATACAAAGCTGTATTTTATAAATAGCAGCAAATAGAGCAGAATCATTTAACATTTCCATCAAGTTCAACAGCTGCCCTCAAACCTTCTTTTAAAATTCAGAGGTTCAAAATAGACATGCTAAGATTTATAAAAATAGATTTGTCTGTCACTTCTAATTTCACATTTTTTTTTGAAAACAAGTTGTGTTTCAATGAACATTTTCAGATAGATTGAACATCTGAGCATCTGGCAATTGGAAGATAATCATGGTTTCCATAGTTTGGAGTCAGACTACAAAGGGTAATTGGTGAAGATGATCTTTTGTTTGAATAGCCTAAATGATTTTATCTCACTCACCCTGATGACAGATGGTACATATAGTTATTACCAATTTTATGGCAAGAAAGAGATTAAAAAATGAAAATGATGACTTACCTGTGGCTAAAGTCCTATGTCACCTTAGAAGGGATTTGAGTCCAGTACTAAACTCCTGACTCCTTCACTACAGCATTTGTGGACATCTTCACTACATCTCTGTCTATGTGGGGCTTCAGTTACTCGACTTTAATAGAACAGAGCTCATTAGGACTTCTCAGTTCAGTGTGTTCCATGGACAAGCAACCCTGGGATCACCTACATGCTTCTTCAAACCATGTCTTTTCAGGCTTCATCCTTGACCTACAGAATTATAATGCAAGTTTGAAAAGCCTGCAAGAGAGCTTGGTGGGTAGAGGGACTTGCCATGAAACCCTCATGATGTGATCTCTATCCCTGGAACCCATGCAAAGGTGGAAGGAGGAAGCTGACCCTGCAAAGTTGTTCCCTGACCTCCACATGTGCCCGTGGCATAGGTTTCCCCCATCACACACTTATATACATAATGATACAAAATTGTAAAGTATCAATGTGTCCTGTCTGAAGATCTGAGATGACTCCTATGGACACCACACTCCAGCCATCCTAGGTTTAAGGTTCTCAGTGATTCCCTCCAGGGATAGCACTACCAATGTGAATACAGAGACTCTCCCTTGTAGAAGAGCTGGCCTGGAATACGCCACAGAATGAAGAAGCAAATCAAGATGAAGATGTTTGACACAGCAGGACGTCAGCTGCCTTGAGCAAAGGGACCTTCAAATCTCAGGAACCCTCCCGTCCGTTTTATCAGGGGTCAGGATTTTCCTGAACAATCAAAACATGATGATCTTGCCTCCCTGTATCGGTTTCCTGCTTTTGAAGAAGATGATCTAATTTTTATAATGAAAAGTTACTTGGTCCTGATTTTATGTGGCACAAGCAGTAACCCAAGCTGTCTTTTCCCTCGCTGTGGCTTTCTCTCCCCCTTTTCCACCCACCCACCCAGGCGTCACATTACTGCCAGGCCATTTACGCCATCTGCTCATTAAGTGTCTGTTGATGGGAGAATGGAGGACACCTGGTGACCATGAAGTCAGGCCAATACACTGAGGAAAATCAGCAAAGTGGCACAAAGTATAAAATAGAATAGATCTTGGGAGTCCAGGGGGTTGAATTTCAGAGAAAGGAGGGACAAGAGAAGCAGGTCGAGTTTCTGAGGCCCAGAGCCGTCTTTTTATTTCTTGACCTTGTGCTCTGTGAGCACTGCCCTTGGAAGGGAGAGGGATTCCTCAGGAAGCAGAGGCACTTACATTTTTTGCTGAATAGCTTCTCCAAGTAAAGCAAATGGTATACGGGGAGCCTCCTATGGGCACCTGTTGGGCTGAAGATGCCGAAATTACTGAAAGGCCATCTGTGTATCCAGGTTGCTAGCTAGGTCATTTCTCCTAATTCCACAAAGCATGCCCAGTCAACTGTTTATCATTTCTGGAAGCACATGCACACTGAAAAACCAGGTATAACCTGCAGAAACATGGCCAGAGGGCTGCTCTCTGGAACACCGGGTCTCCGAGAATCAAATTAGGATGTATAGCCCTTGCTTTACTCCACAGAGCTTCAGCAGTCAGTTGTACCTCACCTCAGTTCAGAATATCTTCAAACCGTTTGTCTTCTGCTTAGGTCATGGTTTCTATTGATAACATGAAGCTCTATCAGTTCTATTTTTAGTATATAAGTTTCCCAAGTCTGCTAAATGCTTTCTTAACCAGATTTATCAGGGTTTTTTTGTTGTTGTTTTATAGCATTTGGAGTCATTTTAGTAGAAAGTATATATGGATCAAGAGAACAGTCTTTGGGCCAGAATCCTTGCTTATAACTTCTTGTGAGACCACGTACAAAATAGTCAACACCCTGCTTCAGGTTCTTTATCCCTAGAATGGGGTAATGATAGCAACCTGTCTGATAGGTTTGTTTTTTAAAAACTACATTAATACATGTAGAAGAATAAAGCAGCAGATTCTCACACAGTGTTAACTTCTAAGCAAGTGTCTGCTAGTGTTATTGGAGAAGTAAGATCATTCGGAAACTTGTTTTCTTTCATTTCACCCACGGGGAAGAGAGGCTAATTAAAGAAACTGTTATGATCAGCATTTGTATGGATTCCAGGCTTAAAGGAAAGGTGATAAACCTCTCCCTTCTTCCCATTTCCCGCCGTCTTCTTTTCCATTATCTTATTATTTGATTCCCACTTCTTTTAGAGAAAATAAGAAAAAAAAAAAGAAATCTATGTAATGATTCTTTCCTATGGTGTCTTCCTTGTCAGCATCTGCTTCCTCACTGGAAGGTATTGATGTATTGAAGGTTCCCTCAAGCTTGCTCAAGCAGGGAATTAACTTCAAGCTCAGTGATGAGAGGGGGCTCTGCTGAGCCGAAGTATCATGCTGCTCTTAAAGCCAAGTCCAGACCTGGACAGTGGGTCCAGTCATGGGTCTTGGAACTAGTATGATTCAAAGCAGAAGGGTGTTTGTGCAGGGGAGGTGAGAAAGAGGTGAGGTTGGGGGCAGAGACAGAGACACAGAGAGAGACATAGAGAGAGAAAGACAGAGACAGAGATAGAGACTCCTTCATTCCTCATTTTAGCTAAAGACATGGCAACCAAAAACATTGTTCTGCTTGTAAAGAAATGTGCACAGGCAGTGATCACCAGACATTCATATAAAACCTTGGCCGAAGTGAAAAATGAAAATAACAGTGGCATCTTGGGAGAACTGATGTCTGTATGATCTAAGGAAGGCTACTGACTGTTCCTGTCAAGGGAGCCACACATCATCCAACTTTCTGAGTTTTAAGGGGAACTCCGGAAGTCTGGATTTTAAAAATCATGTGAAATTTCCATGTTTTAAACATCATCTGAAATATACATAAAGTAGTGGCTCTTATCCATAAGCTTCAATGTGCCATTACATTGTAGGCACTGAATGCTAGTTTGCATCCAAAGTGCCCTACAGAGACTCATTGTTGGTCTCCAATTTGTTTTAATAAAAAGTGAAGGAACATTTAAGAGGTGATGACTAATGAGAGTGTTTGGGGCACTGAAGACTCTTTAAGGCAGCGTTCCCAACCCTCCCAATGCTCCAACCCTTAATACAGTTCCTCAGGTTGTGATGACCCCCAACCACAACGTTATTTTCGTTGCTACTTCATAACTGTAATTTTGTTACTGTTAAGAATTATAATGCAAAAATCTGTGTTTTCCGATGTATTTTAGGTGACCTCTCTGAAAAGGTTGCTCGACCCCCCTGAAGGAGTTGCGACCCACAGGTTGAGAACCACTGGCTTTAAAGGAATACAGAGTGCTGGTCTCTTTTTATGTCTCTTTTGCCTTCACACCATGGAGTCAGGAACTTCTCTGCCTATTCGCAGCATGTGTTGTGCCCCCTCACCACAGGATGAAAGAATTGACCTGTCCCATCTGTGAGTCAAAACATAAGTTGGCTATCTCAGATATTCTACTATATTAACAGAAAGAAAACTGATTAAACACTTAATTGCATGCATCACTATCTCATACGCCAGTGGAAGCACTAAGACACCGACAGCCCTTGTCTGGCCCCTGCCAGGGTCCAGCATGGTGGTGAGAGACATCAGAGAGGCCCTAGCCCAGAGCCATGTGGCAAAGGACCCAGTATGAGAGACAGCAGAGGCCCCCACCTTCAGGCACATGGCTTGGACTAAGTGGGTCACTATGATGAATAAGCAAATGGTGGAGAGACGACAGAGAAAGAGCAGTATAAGGGTTTGTGCACTATGAAGAGAAGTGGAAGGAGAGAAGTGAGAGTGGTGAGAAACAGCCTGATGATGAGATTTTATTTGGCTTGACCTTGCATAGATCATATCTGTGTCATCACAGCAGCTGTGAGTTGTCACAACAGCCATGAGTTCATATGTGCAGCTAACTTGGTGGGTCCAGATGACACATAAATCATTTCTTTCTGAATTAAGATGACCTTCTATAATTAGAAACAGCCTGGGTGTCCTTCAGTGGATGAACAGATAAAGAAAACATGGTACATTTACACAGTGGAATATTACTTAGCAGAAAAAAAGAACCAAAAGTAATTTCATGAAATTTTCAGGTAAATGGATGGAGCTAGAAAAAAAATTATCCCGAGTGAAGTAACCCAGACCCCCAAAGATAAATATGATATGTATTCACTTATATGTGGATGCTAGCTTTTAAGCCTTCAAAAGTAATTTTACAATCCAAATAACCACAGAGGTTAGGTATAGAGTAAAGAACTGGTGGGGGTGGGGTAGGGTGGATACTCCTTAGGTTGGGGAAAAAGAATGGAGAGAAGGGACAGAGAATAGAATCAGAATATTAAATGGAGAGGGGAAGGGAAGCTGTAGGGGGGGATATGGAGAGAGATAGCTTTTAAGGGTCATTTGAGTGGTCATATGAAAACCTACTCCAGTAGAAGCGTCTTAAAACAAACACATATAAAAGACATTTGGAATCACCAAATAACAATGGAGACAAAGCCCCAACTAGACATCTCTCTCCACCAAATGAAACCTGCAGTAACAGGAATGGGTCATACTCAATTGAGTTGATAGCCACAGGGTCCTCGTGGAAACCCCCAAACAACTCAGGCTTTTGCCAAGGCTATTGATTACTCTTCATAAATCAATGGTAAGGCCCTATTGCTGAAGACAACGCTTACATATTTCACTGAACACAGAGAAGTTGAGCTGGTTCCTAACTAGTGTTCATGGTATTGGAAGGTACTTGGCATGCTACCAGAGGAGAGCAGTAAACATCAACCAAGCTAAAAACCCTTTGATCTACAGTGGTGACTTGCCTTCAAGATAAATGGTGCAGCAGCGACACATAAGTTGTTGGAGAAACCAAACACTATCCAATTGTATTTAAGGCCTACCCCATGAGATGGAATCCATACCTGACACTGTTCAGGTGGCCAAGAACCTGAGACTAGAGAGGCGATGGACTTAGGGGAAAGCTAAATACTACTATTCTGCTCAAAGATCATAGCAATAAAATGACTCCTAAAGACATTCTACTGGTAGTGGTATTTGCTCTGCCCATGACCTTGGGCTACAGGGCCTGAAGGAGGTGGTGCTTCTTGACATTGTACAGGACCTCTTAAAAGGAAAGGGAG
This sequence comes from Peromyscus californicus insignis, assembly GCF_007827085.1. NCBI lineage: Eukaryota > Metazoa > Chordata > Mammalia > Rodentia > Cricetidae > Peromyscus > Peromyscus californicus. Next base: position 54,719,639 of record NW_026294491.1, read on the forward strand.
AGGGGTCACATGGTCCCTTCTTCCATTTATTTATTTATTCATTCATTTATTTTTTATCCTGGCATATTTGGACTCAGGATGACCTGGGAATTGAACCTGGTTCTTCTGGAACATCAGTCAGTGCTCTTAACTGCTGTACCACCTCTCTCCTCTCTTTTAGGAGAGGTTTAGGATCAATGGGGCACCACTTATTAAGATCAATCCATGTGAGTCTATTTAATTGGTAATAGGGATTTATTAAGATATAAATTGAGGAAATACACTCACGAATATGAACCGAGTAAACAGCTGAAGTCATCCTATGTTCTGATGGGGAGTGAATCTACCTGGTAGTCTGATCAGACCAGGAAGCAGGCAGCAGGGAGAAGAGCTCAGTGATCCTTCTCCCCTTCCTTTTAAGAGGTCATGTACAATGACAAGAAGCACCACCTCCTTTGGGCCATATAGCCCAAGGTCATGGGCGGAGCAAATACCACTGCATCTACTATACTCATAGGTCAGTGTTTTGCTCAGCCATCATCAGAGAAGTTTCCTCCTGAAGTAGATGGGAACAAAGACAGAGACACACAAATGGACAATGTACAGAGAGAGAGACACCTTGGAACACTCAGTCTTAGATAGGATACCTCCATCTAATTCTTCCACTCAGGATTCAGGGAACCCAGGGTAAGGAGAGATAGTAAGGGCCACTTGGATGGAAGATACAAAGGAAACAAGGCATTTTAGACACAACAGACTGACACACATATGAACTCACAGCAGCATGCACAGAACCTGAACATGTCTACAGTCACAGGGTACCAGTAGTGAGAGGGGATGCAGACACAAGCTCCCATTCCTAACCCAGAAGCTATATCCAGTTGACAAATACTTGTTTTGGGGTATTTGTACACCGTGTGAAGATGTATTACTGTGATTGGTGTAATGAAAAGCTGAATAGCTAATAGCTAGGCAGGAAGTATGGGCAGGATTTCTGGGGCGAGAAAGGAAGAGGGGGAGAAATCTAGGGATGCAGGAGAAGCCAGGAGACATGGAAAGCAAACAGGAAGTGTAAGATGGAAGAGAGGTAACATCCCTTGATAGAACATAGATTAATATAAATGGGCTAATTTAAGTTATAAGAACTAGAAAGGATCAAGCCTAAGCTATTGGCTGAGCTTTCATAATTAATAAGAAGTCTCTGTGTCTTGGGAACTAGGGAGACAGAAAAATACTTATTACAACTGCTTGTAAAGAAAAAGATAATTTTTTTTTCAGATAGAATCTCACTGGGGATACAATCCACATTTAAAGGCAGACTCCATGCTTATTAGTAGCTGGCTGTAGTTAGAAGTTTCTCCGGTCCTGCCTGGGCCCTGCAGTCCTGTGGCTTGCTTGTAAAATAATCACTCAGAAGCTTATATTAATTAAAACTGCTCAGTCATTAGCTCAGGCCTACCACTGACTAGCTCTTACATTTAAACTCAGCCCATTTCTGTTAATATATATGTCACCACATGTTCCATGGCTTTACCTGTGTGCCATTACATGCTGCTCCCTGGACAGCAGGCTGGCATCTGCTGACTCAGCCTTCCTTTTCCCAGAATTCTCCTCTGTGCTTATCCTGTCTATACCATGCTTTCTGCCTGGCTACTGGCCAATCAGCGTTTTGTTTATCAACCAAATCAGAGCAACACATTCACAGCATACAGAACAACATTCCCATCAGATAGCCAACACAAAATGAACTCAGTGCTATTTTTGGAGGTTTTTTTTTAATCTCATAATGCTTTGTCTGGACATTTTTATATTTTAGCCTTATAGATGTTTCACTTTTATATATTATGGTTTACAATTCTGTGTTTTCATGGGGATTTCTGTGTGTACAAGTGTGTGTGTGTGTGTGTGTGTGTGTGTGTGTGTGTGTGTGTCTATATCTATTTCTTTTGGCTTTTTTCCCCTTTTTTCCTGTTTGTTTTGTCCCATTCAAGTGTTTTGTTTATTTGTTTTTTTTTTTATTTTTTATTTTGTTTGTTTGTTGCTGTTTGGTTGTTTTCTAAAGAGGGAGAGAAAGAAAGGATTTGAATTTGGGTGGCTGGGGAGATGGAGAGGATCTTGGAAAACTTAGGGGAGAGAAAACAAAGATCAGATTGTATGGTATGAAGAAAAATCTATTTTCAATAAAAATTAAAATTATAAAGAAGACATCTTTATAATTGTGGAAATGCTTTATGAATCCCATAAATTTGAGCAGCATTGGAGAGCAGGCTTTTGAAAAGGGCAGGCAGGTCCTAGCTGGAGTTAAAGATTTACCAACCAATATTGTGAAATCTACAAAACTTTACTCCGTGGAGCTCAGATTCTTCATTTGTAAAATGGAGGATTATCTTGCTAGTCTCTCATGAGGATTAGCAAGATAAACAACAGGAAAACATTTAACTCAGTGCATCTGGTAGGTTACATATGTCCAATCAATGTGGATTTTTCTTCAACACTCCTTTCTGTCTTAGGCACTTTCTAGGGCTTATTAATTCACTCCTTGAAAAAAATCCATGGGGCAGAATTTCAGCATCTAGCAACATAGAAAATATTTTAGGACAAAAAAGGCACAGGGAGTTTTGAATAAATGTAACAACCTGACATGCTGGAAATAAACATACTGTACTTCATGTCCTAAAGTCATGAAAACATATATCAGTGATGAGCGAGTTTATACGTGGATGTGAATTGTTAAGTCAAAGCATTTACAGTATCAACCTGATAGCTGCAAGCTTCTCTATCTTGGTTCTGTGCATAGTTTGTCTGTTAAAAAAGTAGGCTGTTGATTGCATCTCAAGATAAAGAACTGTTTTTACAGAGCAGGTGAATAAGTCTTTCATATAATGAAAGCGGACTGAAGCAGCCTGGTTTTGTGTGGATGGAACCATTGAGTGGAAGAGCTGATGTGTATTTATGCCTGGGGCTCTGAGCTTCATGGAATCTCCTGTGTTCACCTCAGGTTTTCACAGACATCTGACATTATAGCCCAGGTAATCCTGCAAGAACCATGAATTCTTATTTTCTACTCACTAAATGAAGCTGCTTTGTGCCTATAAATATTATGCTTCATTCCCACATCTGAGAACATGTGCCATCAGAAATGGGTGGGGCAAGGAAAACTGTAGATTAGATTTTTCTTTTTTACCTTGCCAGTGAAACAGAACTATCAATATTTTTCTTTTTGGTTAGCATTGTTATACTAAAAAGATGACCATATGACTTATCATCTAAACTAGAGCACTTCTGAAAGAGAAAGAGAGTGATATTAGTAATTGTACCAAGGTACAATAAGCAGATTGACCTGGGATATATGGTCATGTTGTCCTTGAGATCTTATGACAAAGATAAAAATTGTTGCCATAAGACAGAACTTAGCAAAAATGGTTAAGTAAAGTTGCCATTGGGGTCCTCTTCATCTCTGCTCAGTGCCCATCTCCCCCTACTGCCTCTGCATCTCTATTACAGGTCTTCATTGATATCCAGAATTTAACTTTTTCCTAGAAACCCCTGAAGGCTGTGTTGCAGACTGCATACTCTAGTCACAGAATTAAAGACTGATCTTTACAGATTCCTTTATGATCACATATCTGTTCTTGTCCATCTTATTGTGGTCCTTCTTGGGCAAAAGTCATAGTTGTATGCAATATGTGAAATCTGGAACCAACATAGTTGATGAAGAGGCATCTTTGTTTCATTGGGAAACTTTTAAAATCTTAAGAAAAGAAGGAAGGCTTTAGCTGCACCTTATGACTTTGAGTCATCTCCACATGTGTGTGCCTGTGCATGTATGTGTGTCTGTGCATGTATTTGTGTGTGAGTGTATTTGTGTGTGTGTGTGTGTGTGTGTGTGTGTGTGTGTGTGTGTGTGTGTGTGTGGTTTCTTGTGCTTTAGCTTAATTGGATTTCTAAAGCTTGCTGTATAGGCTGTATGCTTAAAGATAAAGAAAGAGAATTGGAGAAGCAAAGCGAAAGACTATGTTTTGACTGCTCTGCAAGATCGATGGATCATTGTCTGTGTACTTGCTTGTAGAAAACTTTGAGAGGCTAAATACATTTAGGAGCAATTAAAAGATAGTTCAGGCATTTCTGAATTAACAGTATTTGTAACAATAGTGAGGTAATATATTGCTATCCTGTACCAGAAATTATTGCAAGTAACCAACAGTATCAAACAAAATAGTTGAATACTTTTTGTGTATTTTTTGAAATTAAAATATAATTACAACGTTTTCCCCCTTCCCTGTTCTTCCAACTCCTCCCCTGCATTCTCCCACCCTGATCTTTCTCTCTCAAATTGTGCCCTCTGTTTCTTTAATTCTGTCACATACATGCACAGCTAATTCTATTAATTAATTAATTAACTTATTTATTTAATGTGTGGGTGTATGTATGCCATATGTAGATGTCAGAAGAAAACCTATCAGATTGGATTCTTTCATTCCTCATGTGTGTCTTGAGGATTAAAGTCAGGGCCTTGAGCTCTGTGTCAGGTGCCTTTACCTGCAGAGCCATCTCACTGGCCTCTAAATCAATAGTTAAAACTGATTAATCATTTTAAAATGTCCTTTACTATACAATGGAAAAATGTGATCTCCTCCCACAAGGGAAATAGGGTTGCTTGTGGTCATTAGATAGGCTTTGGAAACTCTGCATAGAAAAAGGTGTCCTATCTCTAGCTGAGAACTCTGTTTGCTCATTCTTGACTTTGGACTGTTAGGAGTTTTACAGTAACCACTACCTGTACCAAGAAGAACATTCTCTAACCAACAGAGGGCAGCTCAAATCTATGGATATAAGCATAAATATTTAGAAGGCAGTTTTACAACTTGACTATTTAGCAAAATAACATAAAAAGTTCCCTTTATGCCTTCCCTCGCCATGGGTTTTGACTATGTTTATAGTCCCAGGTATGAATTTTTTCATATGTACCATGCCTCTGATTCAATCCAGAGAGTGGCTGGTTACCATCATCAATAGTTCTGACATTGCTATACCATTGGGTACATGGTATCTGGTAGGTCAGAACTGTACCATGCAGGGTTCAGCATTATCATTATCTCTACCAGATCAAGCCGGATCTTCACATCTCAACATGGAAAGTGCGGAGCTCCAGAGGCTCCATTCCTAGATGAAGAACTATTGGCAGTTGATGATTGCTGGGTTCCTTTCATTGTGGGCTGGCCAGTGGCAGATTGCCTATGCCCCAGTGGATGACACTACACTCACAGCAAATGGGCAGTACTAATTGGACCCAGTGTGTTAGCAAAGAGGACATGACACAGGAAAGGAGATTTATTGGGGGTGGTGGGGTGCTTGGAGGAAGAAATGGAGGGTGGGTATGATTAAGATACAAACTACATACAGCTAACAAAATTTCAAAAAATAAAAAGTGTAGTTCATATGTCTAGGCAGGTGATTTCCTTATACAAGGTGATGTTTTTAGGCACTTCATTTGGCATTACATCGGAGCAGTATTTTCAGATTATGTTTTACTGTTTTTGGTTCAAGGCTCTCTCTCTCTCTCTCTCTCTCTCTGTTCAATCCTCATATTTGTACTGAAGCACTGTGGATTTATATAATTAGGTACTGTAGCTGGAGTTTTCTCTCCAGGTCCCGCCGAGCCCAGGCAGTCCGACAGCCCACTTATAAAATAAACACACAGATGCTTATATTATTTACAAACTGTATGGCCATGGTAGGCTTCTTGCTAACTGTTCTTATATCTTAAATTAACCCATTTCTATAAATCTTTACCTTACCACGTGGCTCCTGGCTTACCAGCATCTTCACATGCTGCTTGTCATGGTGGTGGCTGGCAGTGTCTCCCCAACTCAGTCTTCCACTTCCTAGAATTCTCCTCTCTCCTTGTCCCACCTACACTTCCTGCCTGGCCACTGGCCAATCAGTGTTTTATTTATACAGAATGATATCCACAGCAAGGTACTGTTTAATGCTAGAGGCAATATTATACATTTTCTTATCTTAGTTTGTATGGCTAACAGTCTTCAGTGGCACTTAACTCCTCTTTTATGTCTATTTGTATTCAAATCCTTACAGATAGGAGTTTAGTTAGTTTCCTGTGGTGACTTTCTGCCTGATAGTACTGTTTAGTCTAAGTTTCAAGAATAAGAGGAAAAAGGGAGAAAGCAAAAACAAAAATGTGCAGGAGACATTGTAATCAGCCATCCATGAAATATGTATGAGCTATGATTTTCCCTAAATGAAGACGAGACATAATTAGATTAAAAAAGCATTACTTCTTCTGCAACTTCAATGTGGGCTTTCCCTGTGAGTATTTGTCAACAGCTCTCAGAATTCAATTCAGGTTAAGATGATTTTTCTTAATGTCTAAACACCATGTTCCATATATAATTAATGTTTCAAATAAAATATAATGAACCAAATGGTATTTAAGGAACCAAAAATATAGGAGTTTTATGAAGTGTTTATTTTGAGAAGAGGAATATGGGGTGTATTGAGAAATGCCAAGTTAGGCTCCATTGTAGTTTTGAAAAAAAAAAAGGATTCTATCTTCAGACTCCATTAACAAGTGGTTTGGAATCTATCAGTGCAATAATTAGTGGTTTGGTATCCATCAGTGAAATATTGGCATGGATGTCATAGGAGTGACCAAATATTTTAGGCCTGCTCCACAAGATGAAACCCATGCTTGGCACCATCATCAGAGCTAAGAACCTGTGCTAGACAGGTCATAGGCCCACGGAGAAAACCTATTGCTATTGTTCTGCTAAAAGGACATAGTATGAAACTGACTACCAATGACTTATCATTATATTCAAAGGTCATTAAATATCTCATCAGAGAAGCTTCTTTTACAGTAGATGACAATGAATACAGAGACAACTGATCGAGGTGCAGAAATAAGACTGCAGATTGCTCAGCCCCAAGTGGGATATCTACATCATAGCCCCCTCTTCCCACATTTCAGAGTTCATTGCGGAAGAGAGGACCGAAAGACTGTAAGAGCCAGAGGCAGTGCAGGATTAGAAGGAAACTGTTCTCTGGACACAAGGCACATGAAATGTACTTATGAACACTCAGTGGTTGTGCCAGCATATACAAGACCCGTGCAAGCTCAAGCCAGACAAAATGGCATCAGGAAGGTGATCCTAAAAAAGTCATACCTCTATCTGAGTGACAATTGGAAATTAATAGCTCTTGGGAGAGTGAGAGTTCATTTTCTTCAAGTGCATGGCTGGCACCTAGTAAGTCAACCACACTCCATGGGATGTCCACACCCCCAAGTGCACATACACAATGCTCATTGGGTACAGATTTCTTTAAAAAGCAAAAATAAAAAAAATGAGAACATAAACTTGAGAGGGTAGGCAACAGCAGATGGATTAGGAAGAAGATAGTGGAGTGTGAATATGATAAAAATACAATATATGAAATTCTCAAAGAACTAGTAATTTTTTTAAAAAATAATTTGATTGTTATTTATATCAGGAAAGTAACAAAAATGAGTAAAGAATCAAATAGGAAATGTCCACCTTTACAAAGAAAACTTAGTTATGCTCTCTCTACTGCTCCCCCACCCCCACCAATTTTATGAATGGTGGCTGGTAGGATTTAAACATGAAATGCATCCCACAGGCTTAGGTGTTTGAACAGTTGTACTCCAGCTGGTTTGGGGAGATTGTAGAACCTTTAGGAGGTGGAGATTCCCTGGAGGAAGTTGGTCAATGTGGGCTGGACCTTACAGGATACTGTCAAGACCTACTTCTGGCCAACAGTTTCCATTCCTCCTGGTTGGTACTGCCATGTGATATGACCACCATGAATCCACTGATCACCTCATTTCCCCACCTTAAGAGAATAGACTATTCCCTCATTAAGCTCAAACAAGTATTTCCGCTTTCAAGTTGTTTCTTTTCAGATATATGACCACAATGAGGGAAAAAAAAATAATGAATAAACAATGGATAACTAAGATGTCAACTTTTTGCTGTGATAAACCTTGCCTGGTGATATTTAAGTCTTGGAACTTATTTCTAGGATCAATGTGGAAGAGTTTGGTGCTGTGGTCTAGAAAAACCTGAAAATGTAGTAACCAGAACCTAATGAGAGGCAGTGGTGACAGTGTAGAAAACCAGAATGTCAAAAGAAAAGAGCACAGTAAAGGCTGTGCTGATGCAGATTCAGAAGGGAACAAGGATTCTATAAAGAATTGGGTTAGGGGCTGGAGAGATGGCTCAGTGGTTCAGAGTGCACACTTTTCTTGCAGAGGCCCAGAACTTGGTTCTCTATAGTCATGTCGGGCAGCTCACAATTGCTAATAACTCCTGGTCCAGGGGACATGGTGCCCCTTTTGGGTCTCCAGGGATACTGAATTTGTGTGTACATGCCACCCAACTCTCTCTCTCTTTCTCTCTCTCTCTCTCTCTCTCTCTCTCCATATATATACATATATTATATATATATATGCTATACTATAATATATGTTATATATAAATACATATGTGTATATGTGTGTGTATAATTCAAAATAAAAATATGTTAAAAAAAAAAGAGCCTGGCACCCTGCACTGGAATGACAGGAAATGTGCCTGAAGGGCATGACTACTCAAGGAAGGCACTACCACGTGAAACTTAAAACTCATTTGAAAAGCATTTACTTGAAGGAAGCCATCTGAAAGGATAAACCTCCAAGGTGCCTTTGGAAAATGGACACCGAGGGAAATGCTTTTTGTAATTCAGACATATAGGCAATTGGCTGCTGCAGTCATAAAAATATCTCAAGGGGGTCAAAGATAATGACAGAGTTGTCATTGTCATCCCTGTACCACTGACCTTTGAAGCATGTTGAAACTAAGAGGTATGGTATCATGCAAGCCTACATCCAGGTTTCAGGAAGATGCCAGGAAAAGCTAATGTACCAGGGTCAGTTTTTATTTATGGACCCTCTGAATGGTCTGCATATGACTTCATAGAGGTGAAGTCTAATTTCAATAGAGTCTCCAGGATGTTAGAGATGCCAGGAACATCGAACATCTAATAAAGACATTTTCTGATATTGCGGGGAGCCAGAAACAGGCATTTAGAGGCAGGCAAGGCTTCCCAGCTCCATTGGAGCCCAAATGATACAGGAGGAGTCTCAGATTTTGGACACGGAGGCATAGTCTTTGAGGGTTATGCTGCTGGATTCAGTTTTACTTTCATCTGGTAATCTGTTATTTCCTTTCTATGCCTCATCATTGCATTTTGGTGTGGGAGTTTTTAACTCTGTGTCACTGTATATTTAAAGTTTACAACTTTCTTTCTTTCTTTTTCTTTATAAGGGTTCACAGATCCAAGATTATCTTGGGTCTGAAAAGAAACCTTGGATTTTGGAACAACACTGGAACAGGTAAGACTTTCCAAAATTTGAGGTTGGATTGAAAGCATTTTGCATTAAGAGATGGCCATGAGTTTGTGGGGATCAGGGATTCAATGTTGTGGTTTGAATGTGAAATGTCCCACATGATTTACATGTTTAAAGAGTCGATCGCCACTTGGTTTTGGAAGATTGTGGAACTTCAGCTGAAGGAATATACCTGAAAAAAGCAGGTCATAGGGCGAGGCCTTATCATTAAAAATGCAGCCCTGGTTTTAGCCATGACTTTTGATTTTCCTGCTTCCTGGATGGCACCATGTAACAGGCAGCTGCTGAATACTCTTGCCACCATAAACCAGGGGCCACTATGCCCTCCTTGCTATGATAGACTATATTCTCTCAAATAATGTGCTAAATAAATTCTTTCTTTCTTACACTGCCTCATTTTACCTAAAGGTCATGGTGATGATAAAAATAACTAAAAGGCAGGCATTACTAATCAATCACAGGAATTTGTCCAAATGAGTTTGATACTGAATTAGAATACTTTAAAAATGTTCAACTAGAATCCTTCTTCACAAATCATCTTGTGTGCAAGTTCCCTCCAATGTCTTTAGTATGATTATTATTTCCTATCTACTTAGGATAGAAATATAGGCATCATGAAGATAAAAGATAAAGCAAGTCAATTCTGAGGAACGTTAGCAGGGTACAGGGACACAACCACCCACACTCACACTCACATGTACTTACAAACACACTGAAAAAGACCTATTACACAAAGCCACATATGGGAGGAATAAGGGATCTAAGTAGAAGAGAAATGAATCTTCCAAAGTCAACTGGATTGGTATGGATGGGTGATGAATGAATAAGTAATAAAAGATACATTCAAATTAGTCAAAAGGTCTGTATTTCCCACATGAGCATTTCCCTCATTTTAAAACAACCCAGGGCAAGCCCCATATGTTAGACATTTACCAGCAAGACAAAAAATAGAAGTGTGACAGCATTCTGACAATTCAGGCAAGCCTTCCACTTCTATTTAGGGTATAGAAAATACCACTGGGAAAGAGAATGATAAATATAAACATGCTTTTTTATACAACAGCGTGTAATTATCTATTTATGAATTTATATGACATCTTTGACTTAGGAAAGAGAGTAAGATACCATTATTGATTCTAAAATATAGCTGGAAGTAGCATATATTGTAGATTCCCATTAATGTTAATACAGGCAAGAGGAGAATTGAGCTCTTGTTCCTAAGTGTATGAAATTAAGTCCATGTGAAGTAGAATTTGAGGAAAGCATTTCAATAGATAGTACAACATCTTTTAAAGTTTACAATGTCTTTCATCTATATTTTCATAAGATTACTTATACTTACGTTTAGAGTTGTGTTCATACAGTTGTGATCAAACATTTGGTAGACTTAATTCTGTGCTGAACACAATATGACTTCTCTCTTCCTTACATTAGCTTTGTTCACATTTTCTATTTTAAACTGTTCAATGTAAACTAAAAAGAAATTCAAAGTGTATTAGTTACTTGCCAAAAATTTAAAAGAAAATATAGTACTAGAAATAATACCTGTTAACATTTTGACATACACTTCTAAGAAACACAGAAAATAATACTTTTTTTCATAAAATAAATTCATTTTTACCTAATATGTTTTATTTTTCTACATTAATAAATTTGGTTTTACATTAAGCTTGTACCTATAACATTTTCATAACTGTACAATGTTCTGTTGCACGGATTTAATGCAGGTTACTTAATTATTTTTTAAAGATTTACTTTTATTGATGTATATGTGTATGTGTGTCTGTGTATAGGTATGTATATATGGTGATGGAGGTGGCCATGAAGGCCAGAAGATGGTGTTGGATTCCCTGGAGCTGGTGATTGTGAGCTGCCAAATGTGGGTCCTGGGAATTGAATGAGAATCATCTGCAAGAGCAGTACATTCTTTTAACCACTGAACCATCTCTGTGACATTCAGCTCTGTAACTAATTCTTTAAAGAAATTGTTTATGTATTATTATTGTCATTATTATTATTGTATGTGTGAGTCTGTGTATGTATGTGATGTGTGTCTGTGTCTGTGTGTGATGTGTGTGTGTGTAGACTGTCTATGCTATGACTCACATGTGTAGGTCAGAAGACAACTTTAGGGAGTCAGTCCTCTTCTCCACTTTTATGTGGCTAGAACATAGGTCTGCTGGCTAGTGGGGCAAACAATTATCAACTAAGCCATTAACTGGCCCTCTTCTTGCATAACTAATTCTTAGTTTTGGATACAAAACTTGCTTCCTGATTTTGAAATAGTATAAGTAAATGAGATTGCGAGGCTAATACTAAATGTATAAATTTGTCGTCAGTCATTTACTTGTACATGGCACTACAGAGACAAGGAATGTACACAATGTTGAAACTCCAACCTGTACATTGCTGTATGTTTCTAGAAGGGTTGCCATTATCCTTCAATGACTCTGCATGGAGGTGCCTCCTTATAACACAATAGATGGCTCCTGAGTCTCACTGGCTGTGTGTGAACATTTACTCAGCCCTGCTATTACTCAGTATTATCTGTGTCTTCCTCCTTTATTTCCTACCTTCTGCAACTTGACAAATGTGCTACTATGTCTCGATTAATGTTGACATTTAATTATTCCTAGTGAGTGCAGATAAGTTTATTAGCAATTTGTATCACAATGACATCTACTTATTGATGATACATCCCAAGGCTGCAGTGTATGTCTGAAGTTATAACTAGTATAGAATCATATATAATTCTTTATGTATTGTAGCAGGAATCTTAGAAGGTCTTATTAATAAAATCAAACCTGAGCCAGGTATTGGGGTGAATGCTGGAAGATCAGAGAGACAGAACAGGCCACAGCCACCTCACCTCACCAGTTCCTCAGCTGATCCTGTTTCCTCAGACTGGAAGCCTCTGAGTCCTCATCCAGAATGAATCTCAGTTGAGCTGCTGCTCCAAAGCCTGAAACCTTAACCAGCTAAAAGCTTCTAGTTTCTGGTCTTCATGCTTTGAATATCTTCTGTTTTTGCCATCACTCCCTGGGATTAAAGGCTCACTTCTTGGGATTAAAGGCGTGTGTCACCATGCCTGGCTGTTTCCAATGTGGTCTTGAACTCACAGAGATCCAGAGGGATTTCTACCTCTGGAATGCTAGGATTAAAGGTGTGAATGGCATCATTTTCTAGCCTTTGTATCTAGTGGCTGTTCTGTCTCTGACCCCAGATAAGTTTATTAGGGTGCATAATATTTTGGGAAACACAATACCACCACAATGTATATACATATTAATGAAAAACATTACAAATTTGGCCTAGGAAAAGATTAACAGCTATAACTAATATTAAACTAAAATAATTACATGTTTTCTTTCCTCAGAATGTCACAGTAGAAGATTTGCTCCTTCAGTAATATTATTTTTTTCTGTGCTGATTAAATTACAAACATCCTTCTTTTCACTTGGAGGAAGTACCTTTAGCTTCTTCAGTAACAGAACTGACAGCACCACAGTTGCATTCTGGGACCATGACTAAGTAAAATAAGGATCACCTGAACAGATCCTTTCTGTTCTCACAATAGTCAGCCTAATAACCAAAATGGCTACTAAGTCACTACTTCAGAGGTAGGTGCATAGAATGTAGGTATACCGTTCAAGAGGCAGATTCATATCCTGCTTGGGGGAGAGTGGGAAGAATTTTGTGAAGTTTTATCTTGCCACCCAGAAAGGAGAGCAGTTTACAGTCTGTGAGTACTTCTGAAAGTTTCCATTTCATGCTTTAGACTATGGATGGATATAAGTAGATGAAACTTTAGAAAGCAAAATCCACCCAACGGGGGCCACTGTCCTTGATTTGCGCACTGCACACTCCAGTTTTGACTGTTTTCCCTACCAGTGTTGCCTGCATCTCATTGATTCAAGCTAAATGACATGAATATATGACTCCATTGAACATTGTGACTTCCAATTCTAACAGTGTAGCTCAGGATTTTGAACGAGAGTCCACTGTCATTCCTGCATTACTAAATTGTTCTCATTGTGGTGACCAGTAGCCAAACCAGCCAGAAATGGAGAATACACTTTAAAATGTGTATGGAACCTGAGAATAAAACATGGTCTAGCAAACAGTAAAGAATAAAATTGAATGAATTGTCTCTACCTTTCAGCTAACAATAAGGATATGTTTCTGTCTTTATTTAAGGATTTTAGACCTAAGTATATGTGTTTTATGGGCTCATTTAAAATTGTGCTATATTTTCCAATTTTGTATTTTCTAATAATGGTTGTAATGATACAGCTGGGGTGTCCATGACCTCAGGCCCTGACTTCAAGAGGAAACAAATATCAGTAATCAAAGTGATTTTGGTTTATGGGTACTCACATCCAGGCTCAAACGCAGCATCTAGAGATGCTCCATGGTTCAGGGAGGAGCTGGAATTGGCAGCTTCACCAGCCCTTCAGTGAATCATTGCGTGACTCCGGCTCCACTCGTGGGAATCATCCCACTATGCTGCGATTCTCTACCAGACTCAAATCTCAGAGTTTCACCTTTGATTCAGCTCGTACAGCAAGATGGATATTCATATCCTTATAGACATGTCGCCATCCCACCCTTAATTTTTTTCCTCTTGGTGTTTGGTGTTAGGGTGAAGGGCGAAGGCCACATTTGAACATAAGTCAGGCTTTTTTATTTTATGTGGGGGAAAGCCGGGGGCGTTTGTAGACTTAAAACAGAAATCAAACCTTTAAAGGTCGACGGGATGTGTCTTGCTACTCATATTCTCTTCTTGCGTCTAGCTTTCCTTAGGCTTAAATATATCTGGAGTCCCTGGTTCCTTTGTTCTTTGGAGAGTTCATTTCTTATTCTTTCAAAAACACTGTTTTCTTTCTTTCTCTCTCTCTCTTTTTTTAAAAGAGTAGCAAACAAACACAATAAGGTCTCTGTTGATCATAGTTTTAAGAGGCTTGCCACTTAAAACTCTACAGAAAAAATTAAGCTGGTCTCATGTCTGTGTGCTTTTCTCTGTAGAATCCGCATTAGGTTTACGACATTTTTACTGGTCGGAAACATGAGGGTCGAGTTTGCTCACAATGAAACTTGGAAATAATGGGACAGAAGAAGTGGTCGTTAGCTTATTCTGAAATGAAG